>NC_057728.1:13116346-13177137 GCF_004010195.1 Chiloscyllium plagiosum
TGTGAATCTTGAAAGGGTTCAGAAAAGATTTACAAGGATGTTGCCAGGGTTGGAGGATTTGATCTATAGGGAGAGGCTGAACAGGCTGGGGCTGTTTTCCCTGGAGCATCGGAGGTTGAGGGGTGACTTTATAGAGGTTTACAAAATTATGAGGGGCATGGATAGGATAAATAGACAAAGTCTTTTCCCTGGGGACAGGGAGTCCAGAACTAGAGTGCATAGGTTTTGGGTGAGAGGGGAAAGATATTAAAGAGACCTAAGGGGCAATCTTTTCACGCAAAGGGTGGTTTGTGTATGGAATGAACTGCCAGAGGATGTGGTGGAAGCTGGTACAATTGCAAACTTTAAGAGGCATTTGGATGGGTATATGAATAGGAAGGGTTTGGATGGATATGGGATGGGTGCTGGGGACTAGATTGGGTTGGGATATCTGATTGGCATGGACAGGTTGGACCAAAGGGTGTGTTTCCATGCCGTACATCTCTATGATTCTATGAATCTTATGGGAGACAGCTTTTGCAAAAGGAGTGCTAGCAGATGGGCTTTTTCAATACCAGTCCAGAGGCTTGGCCATGATCTGTCAGCCATTTGGGACTGTCAATTTCAAGATACCTTCCATGTCAAAGGTAAGGAGCTGAATTTCGGATAACCCACCATCAATCTTAATTTTTTCTGCCTTATTGTGGGCTGTCTTCTTCCTGGAAGCAGGATTTACAGGAGATGGAAGTGATGCCATTGCTGTACTTTTGCTGCAGGTGGGGAGGTGCCCACCTGCACAGTGGGCACGCAGGATTAATTTTGTAGGGGGTTATTGTCGATGAGAATGAGTGAGGAAGATGTTGCAGGCAATAGTGAAAGTGGTAGAGAATGAGCGTTTTTGGAATTCAGGTATATTAGCAGTGATCGAGTAAATGTGAGATAGAGATAATAGGACTCATACTGGGAGATGGGAGAAGGTCATTGATATTCTTTCTACAGTGTCTTGCATTCCTTTGGATGCTCAGATTACACTGATCCAGGTAGCAAACTTGGACCAGACTGGCATAATGTGGTGGGTGAAGAGTGCACCATTCTGTTCATCAGGGTTTCCACAGCCCTGCCTGCACGGGTATGCCAATCTCCCTTTGTTTACTCTGCCTGGGGTAAATGTCAGGAAGTGTGTAGGGCCATTCTAGGCCAATAGTCCTTGTCCTGGGTGCAATGGGCTTTAAAGGATGGTGTTAGATGCAGAGATGGTGATTACTTCCAGGATATCTAGTGAGTGGTGGGTTGTTCCGGGAATGGCGTATGTCAAGATGGGTAGAATCGGATGGGAGAGAGGCATTATTGGGATGGGCAGGTAGTTAATGAGGTGAATTTAGTTAGTCACAGTGATAAAACCTGCCAGGCATTGGGGCAAAAAAACCCTCCAAAACTTTGTGCAGTTCGCACTTGATCAAAACAAAAGTTTAACTGCTTGTTACTGGGACCATGAGGGACACATCAAAATTAAATCTTACTCTTTCATGGTCCATAGCTGTTCCCTGCTTGAAACAATGTGACATCATCATCTTGAGCCATGTTTAATGTACACTTCATTGCAAAAAAGAAGAAAGAGAGGGGGCCTAATTTCAGACCTTTACAATCCATGTACAACACAGATGTAAGCCAGTCTTTTGATTCATTGAAAATGAAAGATAGAAGAGTTACAAACAGCAGGCCAGAAAGACACTGGCATGGAGATAACTGTCCTAATACAGCATACCTTCATCACTGAGAGTGTTCTCGGGTTACCACCGGTGCCACGAGATAGCGAGGCGAGGAACAGGGAGCTGGCGCAGCTTAACACGTGGCTGCACAGCTGGTGTTGGAGGGAGGGCTTCAGATATGTAGATAATTGGGATGCCTTTTGGGGAAGGTGGGACCTGTACATGAAGGATGGGTTGCACCTGAACTGGAAGAGGAACCAATGTCCTGGGTGAAAGGTTTGCTCAAGTGGTTCAGGAGGGTTTAAACTAGTATGGCAGGGGGGTGGGAACCTGAGCTATATACTGGCGGTGAGAGTTGATGGAGATGAGGCAATAGCAAGAGGTAGCACAGCCAGTGGGAAGGAATTTCTTGGGAAAGAACCAAGGGATCGGTTAAAGTGTGTTTGCTTTAATGCAAGGAGTATGAATAAAAGTGATGAGCTTAGAGCGTGGATCAGTACCTGGTGCTATGATGTTGTGGCCATAACAGAGGCATGGGTTTCTCAGGAATAGTTGCTGGATGTTCCAGGGTTTAAAACATTTAAAAAGAATAGGGAGGGGGGAGAAAGAGGAGAGGGTGTAGCACCACTAATCAGAGAGGGTATCACAGCTACAGAAGCTTCCATTGTCGAGGAGGGTCTGCCTAAGCAGGGAGATTGAAGAAAGCATAGGTCGGCAGATTTTGGAAAAGTGTGAATGTAGTCGGGTTGTTGTAATGGGTGACTTTAACTTTCCCAATATTGATTGGAACCTCCTTCGAGTAGATGGTTTGGAAGGAACTGTTTTTGTAAGGTGTGTTCAGGAGGGTTTCCTAACTCAGTACATTGACAGGCCAACAAGGGGAGAGGCCATTTTGGATTTGGTGCTCGGCAATGAGCCGGGGCAGGTGGGAGAGCATTTTGGTGACAGTGACCACAACCGCCTCACATTCTACATAGCTTTGGAGAAGGAGAGAAGCAGGCACAATGGGAAGATATTTAATTGGGGAAAAGGAAACTATGATGCTGTCAGATGTGAGTTGGGAAGCATTGACTGGAAGCAATTGTTCCATGGAAAGGGCACTATAGACATGTGGAGACTGTTTAAGGAACTGTTGTTGCGAGTGATGCATAAATGTGTTCCTCTGAGACAGGCAAGAAGGGGTAAGATAAAGGAACCTTGATTGACGAGAGCGGAGGAGCTTATCGTCAAAAGAAAGAGGGCAGCTTATGTAAGGTGGAGGAAGCAAGGGTCTTGCTCAGCTCTAGAGGATTACAGGCAGGTGAGGAAGGAGCTCAAAAATAGTCTGAGGAGAGCCAGGAGGGGGCACGAGAAAGGCTTGGCAGGAAGAATTAGGGAGAATCCAAAGGCATTTTACATGTATGTGAGGAATAAGAGAATGATCAAATAAAAAGTAGGCCCGATCAGGGATAGCAGAGGGAACTTGTGTGTGGAGTCTGAGGAGGTAGGGGAAGGCCTAAATGAGTTTTTTGCTTCTGTCTTTACTAAAGAAAAGGACCTTGTAATGAATGAAACCATTGAGGAGCAGGTGAGCATGCTGGAACGGATAGAGATTGAGGAAGCTGATGTGCTGAAAATTTTGACAAACATTAAGACTGACAAGTCACCAGGGCCAGACTAGATTTGACCTCGGCTGCTTTGGGAAGCGAGAAATGTGATTGCTTTGCCGCTTGCGAAGATCTTTGCATTTTTGCTCTCCAACGGAGTCGTACCTGAGGACTGGAGGGAGGAAAATCTAATTCCTCACTTCAAGAAAGGAAATAGGGAAATCCCCGGCAATTACAGGCCAGTTAGTCTCACGTCTGTCATCTGCAAGTGTTAGAAAGGATTCTGAGGGATAAGATTTATGACCATCTGGAACAGCATGGCTTGATTAAATGCAGTCAGCACAGCTTTGTGAGGGGCAGGTCGTGCCTCACAAATCTTATTGAGTTCTTTGAGGATGTTACTAGACAAATTGATGAGGATTGAGCGGTAGATGTGGTGTGTATCCCCATGGTAGGCCTATTCAGAAGGTCAGGAGGAATGGGATACAGGGAAATTTAGCTGTCTGGATACAGAATTAGCTGGTTTACAGAAGACAGCGAGTGGTAGTGGAAGGAAAGTATTCTGCCTGGAAGTCAGTGGTGAGTGGTGTTCCACAGGGCTCTGTTCTTGGCCTCTATTCTTTGTAATTTTTATTAATGACTTGGATGAGGAGGTTGAAGGATGGGTTAGCAAGTTTGCAGACGACACAAAGGTTGGAGGTGTCGTTTACAGTACAGAGGACTGTTGTAGGCTGCAGCGTGACATTGACGGGATGCAGAGATGGGCTGAGAGGTGGCAGATGGAGTTCAATCCTAGTAAATGCAAAGTGATGCATTTTGGAAGGTCGAACTTGGAAGTTGAGTACAGGATTAAAGACAGAGTTCTTGGCAGTATGGAGGAACAGTGGGATCTTGGTGTGCAGATACATAGATCCCTTAAAATTACCACCCAAGTGGACAGGGTTGTTAAGAAAGCATATGGTGTTTTGGCTTTCATTAACAGGGGATTGAGTTTAAGAGTCGTGAGATCTTGTTGCAGCTCTATAAAACTTTGGTTAGACCGCACTCGGAATACTGTTTCCAGTTCTGGTCGCTGTATTATAAGAAAGATGTGGATGCTTTGGAGAGGGTTCAGAGGAGGTTTACCAGGATGCTGCCTGGAATGGAGGGCTTTTCTTATGAAGAGAGGTTGACTGAGCTCGGACTTTTTTCATTGCAAAAAAGAAGAAAGAGAGGGGGCCTAATTGAGGTGTACAAGATAATGAGAGGCATGGATAGAGTTGATAGCCAGAGACTTTTTCCCAGGGCAGAAATTGTTAACACGAGGGGTCATAGTTTTAAGCTGTTTGGCGGAAAGTATAGGGGGGATGTCAGAGGCAGGTTCTTTACGCAGAGAGTTGTGAGAGCATGGAACTCACCATCCTTTATGTGAAAAACCTGCCTCGCACATCTCTCTTAAACTTTCCCCCTCCGCACCTTGAACCTGTGTCCCTGCATAATTGACTCCTCCACCCTGGGAAAAAAAATCCTCATATGTTTCACACTATCCATGCCATTCACAATGTTATAAATTTCAATTAGCTTCCCCCCACCCCCCTCAATTTTCTGCATTCCAGTGAAAACAAACCCAGTCTATCCAACCTTTCTTCATATCTAAAATCCCCATATCAGGCAACATCCTGGTAAACCTTTTCTGTACCCTCTCCAAAGCATTGACATCCTTCTGGTAGCGTGGTGACCAAAACTGTACACAATATTCGAAGTGTGGCCACATTAAAGTTCTATCTTTATACTCAATGCTCCTTCCAATGAAAGCAAGCATGCCATAAACCTTTTTTACTACCTTATCTACATGCGCTGCCACCTTCAGTGATATGTGGACTTGCATACCCAGATCCACCTGCATATCAATACTCCTAAGGGTGCTGCCATTCACTGTATAATTTCCACCTGTACTTGACCTTCCAAAATGCATCACCCCCACATTTGTCTGGATTAAATTCCTTTGTCATTTTTTTCTGCCCATGTCTCCAACTGATCTATATTCTGCTGTATCCTTTGACAATCCTCCTCACTATCCACAACTCCACCAATCTTTGTATTGTCCCAAACTTACTAATTAGACCAGCCATGTTTTCCTCCAAATCATTTTATGCAGATCACAAACAACAGAGGTCCCAGCACTGATTCCTATGGAATACCACTAATCACAACCTTCCATTCCGAAAATCATCCATCCATCGTTATTCTTTATCTCCTATGACTGAGCCAATTCTGTATCCATCTTGCTAGCTCACCCCGATGCCATATGACTTCACCTTTTGTACCAGTCTACCATGGGAGACCTTATTAAAGTCTTTACTGCAGTCCATGTAGACATCAACCACTTTTCCTTCATCAATTATCTTCATCACCTCCTCAAAAGACTCGATCCAGTTAGTGAGGCACGATCTCCCCCACACAAAACCATGCTATCTACCGCTAATCAGTCCATTTGCTACTAAATGTATACAGATCTTGTCCCTGAGAATCTTTTCCAATAATTTCCCTACCACCAATGCGAAACTCACAGACCTGTAATTTCCAGGATTATCCTTGTTGCCTTTCATAAACAATGAGACAACATTGGCTAGTCTCCAGTCCTTTGGGATCTCACCTGTGGCCAAAGAGAATACAAAGCATCTTGCTTATCATTTCTAGCCACGAATGTGTAACCCTGTTATTTCTTCTGTCCAAGAATTTTCAGTTGTATACACTTGTTTTTCTTGAAGGTAGTTATTAATGTATAATAGACTAGGCAAGAAGGGGAGATGGAAATGTGTTGCTGGAAAAGCGCAGCAGGTCAGGCAGCATCTATCTAGCCACGAATGTGTAACCCTGTTATTTCTTCTGTCCAAGAATTTTCAGTTGTATACACTTGTTTTTCTTGCAGGTAGTTATTAATGTATAATAGACTAGGCAAGAAGGGAAGAAGCTATATTTAGATTAGATTAGATTACTTACAGTGTGGAAACAGGCCCTTTGGCCCAACAAGTCCACACTGACTCACCGAAGCGCAACCCACCCAGACCCATTCCCCTACATTTACCCCGGCACCTAACACTACGGGCAATTTAGCATAGCCAATTCACCTGACCTGCACATTTTTGGACTGTGGGAGGAAACCAGAGGAAACCCACGCAGCCACGGGGAGAATGTGCAAACTCCACACAGTCAGTCGCCTGAGGCAGGAATTGAACCCGGGTCTCTAGCGCTGTGAGGCAACAGTGCTAACCACTGTACCACCGTGCCGTCCACATATTGTTGTTAGATGTTCCAAGGAAACATTCCAAAATGTCTGTAGCATGCTTCAACCCAAGATAAAAATTGAAATATCGTACATTAATTCCATATATCATTGCAAGTATTGATTACGTCTTGGAAGTAACCGACACTAATGAAACAACAGATGTAATTAAACCTGCATCTGATGTGTATCTTCATCATTTTGGTTACATTAACTAATGGTCAATCAAGTTGCTCATCAAGATTGCAGTCAGTACTTGAGCTAAATGGGTTTTTTAATCAATTGCTCTTTGAGGCCATGCATCATCTGGAACACAGATCCTGAACATCAAACACTGCAGCACCAATGGCGAGTATGTACTCTGAAATTAATGGGAAAGCGTTGTTTTCCTCTACTTCTCTCACTCACAGGTCAGACAGCATAAGCACTATATTTTGGTCGGCAGCAGGTATATTTCATTTCACTTTAACTTTTTTTTCTTATTATTTTTATGATTTTTGTCACTTAGGCACCATGGTTTGACGACTTATAAAATTCTTCACTGTATATTTTTTAAAGAATACACGTGACAATAAATTGCTACTCTATTCTATTCATTTTGGGTGACTGGGTCCATAACATTGCTTTCTCCCACAAAGACAGAGCACTTCACCTCTGCATGACCGATCATTCAGCAGGCCAGATGAGTATTGATTTACATTTGCCCAGTTAAGTAAGAAAATTGGAGTGACAGGCAGCCCTGGGGCTTGATGTTTTAACAATGACGAAAAGCTGAGGGGAGTTTTGCGTGACATGGCTGAATGACGATGGAACACTTGCCAAATTAAGCTCTTGCATGAAAGTTTTTTGGAAGAATACAGTTAGACTTTTGTGTCTCAGAAGTGTTGCTGTTGTAAACAATAACGTGCAGAGCATAAGAATAGAAATAGGTCATCCAACCCTTCAAGCATCTTCCATCAGTCAGTTAGATCATGGCAGATCTGTATCAAATCTATTTACCCAACTTAATATGCTTACCTGACAAACTAATCCAAGATTTGAAATTTTCAATTGATTTTTTTGGGTTGCAGAGATAGAATTTCACGTTTCCACACCCAAAGCCTAGAATGATCTTGAAAAATTTCCATTTGGCCTCACAAGGAGAGCAAGCAGATATTGAAAAATAGCGAGGTGAAGCATTAGGGGTAGGAGGTGGGGAATCACAGATACTGAGGATGAAGACTGACAGCTTTCTCTACTTTGGATGGTGAAGTCACACCAGAATACCTGAGGCTGCAAGCTTAAGTGCAGGTGGAAGGAGACTGTGGAGGAAGTTTGGGATGAGCCTTTGAAAAGACTTGTAAATGAGAATTAGGATTTTCAAATCATTCTTTTTGGAACATGAAGACCCATGCTGGTTTTGATCTGCCCACTGGAGCTTTGGAGCACTTATGGTTTGTTTAGGGTGGTCCAGGATTTTGGGGGAAATGTGGGAAATTCAAGGCAGGAGGTCTTGATGAAGGATGAGAACTGGAGTGTAAATATGACAGGGATGGAGCAGGAGCCATAATGACAGGTTAGATGTCATACTGGAAACACAGAGTAGAAAACTGTGACACTGGAAACCCAGTTCAAGGTAACAGATTAAATACGTGGTGCACAGTTAAACTCATGCAGAAAATAAGGGTGAATGGGAGATGATTTGACCTCTATTTCCTGAGAAGGTTGAATAAGCCACTGGCACACTGCTCCGAGAAGGAAAGGTCCATTTGTTATTCTTGCACAGAGCAAATAAGATTTGTATGGAATTTGGTGTTTGTAATTTTAATCTTTTTAGGCTGTATTGTTTAGGAAGAATTTTTATTAACTTCAATCCGAACTGGGTCTCCCATGAAACCTTGAGAAGCAATGAAATGACACCTTCAATTTATATCATTAGCTCTGCTTGACATTCTATCTGTTATGATGATTCCACCAGTTATAATGACTTTTCCTTGGATCACCAAGCTGATGATTGTTTTACATGTAATTCTATTGTTCATTCTCTGCTGTTCTCAAAATCCATCATCTCTGTTGCAGCAGATAGCACCTTCCTTGGTACCTTTGTAAGGGCTAAAAATTGTCCTTGTACAGTCATGTTAGAATCTTTGGAATTTCTCTTCAATATTTTATTGGACCTTGTGCCTCAAGCATAATGTTGTTGAACATGCTCATCTTTTTTTTGTACCCTAGTCAGCTGTCTGTTCTTTTTGCTGAGCTGTTGGAAGGTGTAACTTTGTCAAGGGAAGTTATTGGCTTGCCATTCATTTTTCTGGTTAATGCATTTCAATATGTCTTTCTTATCAGCAACATGTGCCCTCCTAACATTAGCCTTCCTGTTATGGATGGTTAATTCAATCCTGTTTGCAGTTTTTTAAAAAAAAGTTTAATTTAAAATTCTCCAACAGCATTCATCAAGAGTCAGAAATGGTCTTTATAAATTTAGTTTGTGAAATCTTAAATGATTAATCAATTGTTGAACTTCTTCATTCATATTGACACACTGTACATAACCTACTCAGCATTAATGCCAAAAGGATGGTAGACCGCTTGGAAAGTGCTGTTAAAAGACTATGTCGAATCATATCACTGCATATTATATTACAGGAGTTTCACAAGATCAATAGTATTTATCATTATCCACAACATCCAATAGCAGTTTTTGGTTTACATTTATATAGTGCATTTAATGGTTTAAATATATTCCAATGTTCTTTGGGAAAAAAACACCGCTTGGTTGGAGAGATTTGCAAAAATTCATTACTTCAGTGTGTCTAAAAATGTATTAGAAAAACAATGAAAAACTGTCAAGTAAGACTGTTTATTACTGTTTTATGCCTGGGGCAGCGCTTTATGTGTACCTTTGAGCCTGCAAACATCCCTCACCAACTGGCTCTAAGCTCCAATTTACCTTGGATTGTGTTTGGTTGAATAATTAGTTGCTATGGTCTTAAAGGAACAGCCCATTTTAGTCTACCTCCAGCTTCCAAGCCTAATAATATGATATATATTCCATTATTATAAGACCTTGCACTGTCGAACTAATGCTGAGTGATGATTATTAGCTTTGCATCAAGATTTCTGCTGTAGGGAGGCCTGTCAAGAAAAAAAAAATTAGAAGTAGACTGATCTAATTAAACATTTATCCAAATGTTATACTTGTAATCAACAGCAAAAGCTAATTTATTCAGCTGTGAAGATGGTCTTTATGCTCGAATAATCCAAACTTCAGGACAGACTGTAAGATAATGTATTCCAGAATGTGCTTTTGTGAACTTTATATTCCATATCTTTGTTTTCCAAATAAAAAACTTGAACGCAAAAGTCCAGGCTGATGCCCCAGTGCTATCCTGTTGGTGGTTCCATCTTTCAAGTAAGATGTTAAATTGAAGTCCTGACCACCCTTACAAATGGACTTAAAAGATCCTATAGCACTGTTTCAAAGAAAAAAATGTGAATTCTCAATGGTAACCTGGCCAATATTTATGCCTCAACCAATATGTTGAATTTAAAAATAACACACATTTTCTGGTAAATACTATCTTGACATCCGTAGCTCTTGGCTTTACCCAAGCCGTCTGCCACATTTTCTGCATTTCAACAGTAGCTACATTCTAAAAATTGAATGCAATGCACTTTGGGGCATCCTGAGTTTGTGAAAGAAATTAGATACATGCATCTTTCTATTGGTATCTTTCAACCTGCTTTCCCATTTTATTTTCTTTTTCGTTGCTTATTGTCTGATTTTGATCTATATGTCAACGTAACAGAGCATGTCAGCTGTCTATTTGAATAACACCCATCACAATAATTCCATGTCTTGCCTAGCTGACTAGATTCTAACATTACTGTCTTTATAAATAAGATGACATATCCATTTTTAGTTTGGTTGCTTTAGAAGGGCAGAACCTACACTCTCGTGACTGAACATTAACAAGTTTTATACATGTATCTATTTATATTCCATGGTAAGAAATGATTTGCTTTGCAGACTTGAAGCCACAAGCTTCAGTTCTAGATAATCTGTCATCACTATTGTGACAGTATTATGGCTTTAAGAAGTGAATTTTGTCTTGATTTTTTTTAATGAAAAAAGGTTGAGACAGAGGTCTTGAGTGATCTGTTCCAAGCCAATAAAGTAAACAACTTTTTAAATGTTCGAATAATAGAAGCAGTATGAAGAGATGGGGTCAAGCTACCACAGAACCAGAATTTTAGTTTAACCTTCAGTAGCTTTTGGGGTTTGGAAGCTGCTGTACATCTCTCCCTGCTACAGCACAACGCTTGAGTTCTCTCTCTCTCTCAGAGTTTTCACTTGTTGTTCTTTCTTCCTGTAATGGAGAGTTGCATGTGAGACAATCTATTTTACTGAGTTTGCCTTTGCTCGGGGTGTGTTTATGCCATATTACAATATAGGAATAGTTACTGTTTAGCAAATTGATAATGTTATTCTGTTAAGTTTTCCAATAGAGTTGTTATTCCAATTTTGTTTGTATTTTAACTGTAGTATTTTAATAAAAATGTGTTTTTGCTTCAAGCCTGCTAGTTTGACCAATCAAATTGTATTCTGAAGACTACACCTTATGCTTGCCTTTAAAAATAAGAAAATGTTTGGGTCTAGGTTATCTTCTTAATTTATTTTGATGAGGTTTAGTCTGGTCTATAACACAAAGACGTAGCACAGACTCAGTAGCTATTCTTAGAGTAAAGATATAGTTAGCCCTTCAGTCTACATCTCCAAAATTATTTTATGGTTCCTCATTTAACGATAACATTGAACCATAAACATTTAACATTTAACAACTCACACACTCGTCTTCCTTCACAAGTCTCGCTGGTTTGAGGCATCAATCTTCAACAGCTTTCTTCGAAGACAGAAATTAATGCATATGCATGTTTTTTTATTGCCTGGGAGGTTAAATGTACACAGAACGGGACAGTCACTAATCTGTAGACAAGGATCTACCTAGAATTCCATTAGGAAGTAGAAATCTGTCATCATTTGTGGGAGAATTCCCTTCTGGATCAGGACTTATGTCGGACATGCCCACAAAGTACTGTAGTCTGCCGACTGGATGACCAGTTAGGTGACTTCTTCTTGTGCTTCTTAGTCAGTTTTTCCCAAAGGATCATCCTACTTTCTGTAGGTGATCTATGCACTCAGCAAGTGTTCACTTCTCTTTGATAGCCTGCTATGATCCGAAAGGAAGATTTTTGTTCTTTCTGTGAAGAGGATCTTTTTTTGAACTACAGGACCATCGTTCATTAATTCAAGTGAAGATTTGCGTTGGCTTAAATATCACTGTGAACCATTGGTTTTTAACGAACCAAGGTAGTTAGAATACTGCAATTCTTATTTAATATTAATCTATTCTGGGCCTTTTATAAGGTTCAGTCCTAATTGTCACAAAGGCATTTGTGGCTTGAAAAATGTCATAGTTCTGTTCTATTTGCTAAGAGAAGCTTCAGAAGATAAGATTTCGCCGCAAGCTTTTGTTGGCTAATTTGAAGAGGAAAAAAATTTGAATTTTGAATATGAGCTTGATCCAACCCTAATTTAAACGTCTCCTTTGCCGTGAAAGCTTTTACTTCACTATTTTCCTTGCCATTTTGAGTTAGTACTTCTTTCAAGAAGATAAATGTCTTTTGGTCTTCAGTAGCACTTACTTCTTGAACAGATGCAGACAGAGATAGTCTGTTTTGAAATTTTCTTGCCGTAGACTGAAAGCTCCATTTGGTGCTTTGACAAACCACTAAAAAATGGCTCTTCATATGGTATGGGTGGGATTCAGCATTGATAGCTGACATGTTCGGTGTTGACATGTGGTTTTCCACCACAACTGTGACAAGAAGCAATTGTGCAACAGACACTTTGTTCCTTGTGACTGTCATCTTCTTGGCTCATTGGGAGATGATGTAGGAGGGAGGGGTTCAGATTTGTTGGACATTGGGACCGGTTCTGGGGAAGGTGGGACTATTATAAAAGGGACGGTCTACATCTGAACCAGACTGGATCCAATGTCTTTGGGGGAATTTTTGCTACTGCTTTTGGGGAGGTTTTAAACTAATGTGGCAGGGGACTGGGAACCAGAAGAGAAAACAGGTAGGCAGCAAGGTGGAGACTGGAGACTGTAAGAATCATGAAGATAACATTAATAAAGGGAAGAATAGGCAGAGAGCAGGTGAGCGCAAAAGAACTGGTGGCCTGAAATGCATCTACTTTAATATGAACTCTGGGCTTGGATTGGTGCATGGGAGTATGACATTATTGCAATCACAGAGACTTGGTTGAAGGAAGGGCATGATGATTGGCAACTAAATGTTCCAGGATAGAGACGCTTCAGACAGGACAGGGAGGGAAGTTAAAGATGGGGTGGAGTTGCGTTGCTGGTCAGGAACGTTATCACAGCTGTGCTAAAAGAGGACACTATGGTGGTCTTGGGTAGCGAGGCATTATGGGTGGAGCTGAGAAATAAGAAGGGTGCAGTTATGTTGTTGGGACCATATTAGAGACCTCCCAACAGTGAGCGTGAGGTAGAAGAACAAATAGGTAAACAGAATATGAATAAATGTAGAGGCAATAGAGTAGAGGTGATGGGAGATTTTAATTTTCCCAACATTGACTGGGATACACTGAGCGTCAGAGGTTTGGATGGAGTAGAATTTGTACGAAGCATCCAGGAGAGATTTCTAGAGCAGTATGTCAATAGTCCGACGAGGGAAGGGGCCATATTGGACCTGGTACTGGGGAACGAGCCAGAACAGGTGGTAGAAGCTGCGGTGGGGGATTTCTTTGGGAACAGTGACCACAATTCTGTAAGTTTTAGAATACTCATAGATAAAGAAGAGAGTGGTCCTAAGGGAAGAGTACTAAACTGGGCCAAAGCCAATTATATCAAAATTAGGCAGGAGCTCAGAAATGTTGATTGGACACAGCTATTAGAAGGGATTTCCAAATTTGAGATGTGGGAGGCTTTCAAAGATAGGTTAACGGTAGTGCAGGATAGGCATGTCCCGTTGAAGGCAAAGGATAGGAAGGGCAAGATTTGTGAACCGTGGGTGACAGGAGAAATTGTACAACTAGCCAAGAGGAAAAGGAAAGTGTACATAAGGTCCAGGCAACTGAGAACAGAACGGGCCCTGGAGGAATATCGGAAGAGTAGGACAAGTCTTAAACAAGGAATCAAGCGGGCTAAAAGGGGTCATGAAATAGCTTTAGCAAGCAGAATTAAAGAAAATCCCAAAGTATTTTATTCCTATATAATAAGCAAGTGGGTAACTAGAGAAAGGATTGGTCCACTAAAAGATAATGAAGGAAGGCTGAGTGCCAAACCTGAGAGAATGGGTGGGATTCTGAATGATTACTTTGCATCAGTGTTCACTGTGGAGAGGAACATGATGAATCTTGAGATTAGAGATAGAGGTTTGATTAGTCTGGATCATGTTGGCATAAGTAGGGTAGATGTGTTGGGTATGCTAGAGGTTATTAAGGTGGACAAATCCCCAGGACTGGATGGGATCTATCCCAGGTTGCTGAGGGAGGCAAGAGAGGAAATAGCTGGGGCCCTGACAGATATCTTTGTGGCATCTTTAAATACAAGTGAGATGCCAGAGGACTGGAAGGTTGCTCATGTTGTCCCCCTGTACAGGAAGGGTAGTAGGGATATTCCAGGTAACTACACATCAGTGAGCCTGACGTTGGTGGTGGGGAAGTTGCTGGAGAGATAGGATCTATTTATATTTAGAAAAGAATGAGCTTATCAGTAATAGGCAACATGGGTTTGTGCGGGGGAGATCATGCCTTACCAACTTATTAGAGTTCTTTGAGGGTGTGACCAAGTTGATAGATGAAGGAAGGGTTTAGATGTCATATACATGGACTTTAGTAAGGCCTTTGATGAGGTTCCCCATTGTAGACTAATGGAGAAAGTGAAGTCACATGGTGTGCAGGGTGTTCTAGCTAGATGGAAAAAGAACTGGTTGAGCAACAGGAGACAGACAGTAGTAGTTGAAGGGAGTTTCTCGAAATGGAGAAAGATGACCAGTGGTGTTCTGCAGGGGTCAGTGTTGGGGCCACTGTTGTTTGTAATATACATAAATGATCTAGAAGAGGGCACTGTTGGTATAATCAGCAAGTTTGCAGATGACATAAAGAGTAGCAGAAAGCATAAGGGACTGTCAGAGAATACAAGAGGATATAGATAGACTAGAGAGTTAAGTGGAAAAGTGGCAGCTGGCTTTAAATCCAAACAAAAGTGAGGTGATGCATTTAGGCAAGTCTAATTCTACAGCGAATTATACAATGAATGGAAGAACCTTGGGAAAAGTTGATGGCAATAGAGATCTGGGAGTGCAGGTCCATTGTACCCTGAAGATTGCTGCACAGGTGGATAGCGTGGTCAAGAAGGCATTTAATATGCTTGCCTTCATTGAACGGGGTTTTGAGTATAAGAGCTGGCAAGTCATGTTAAAATTGTACAAGACATTAGTTCGGCCGCATTTAGAATACTGTGTACAGTTCTGGTTGCCACATTACCAAAAGGATGTGGATGCTTTGGAGAGGGTGCAGAGGATGTTGCCTGGTATGGAAGATGCTAGCTATGAAGAGAAGTTGGGTAGGTTATGTTTATTTTCACTAGAACAAAGGAGATTGAGACGGGACCTGGTTGAGGTTTACAAAATCATGAAGGGTATAGACAGGGTGGATAGAGACAAGCTTTTTCCCAGGGTGAAAGATTCAATATCGAGAGGTCATGCTTTCAAGGTGAGAGGTGGAAAGTGTAAGGGGGATACATGCGGCAAGTACTTCACACAGAGGGTGGTGGGTATTTGGAACGCGTTGCCAGCAGAGGTGGTAGAGGCAGGCATGGTAGATTCATTTAAGATGCGTCTAGACAGATGCAGGAGTAGGTGGGGAGCAGAGGGATACAGATGCTTAGGAATTGACTGACAGGTTTAGACAGAACATTTGGATCGGCTCAGGTTTGAAAGGCCGAAGGGTCTGTTCCTGAGCTGTAAATTTTCTTTGTCCTTTGTTCTATTAATAACCCTCAGATTAACAATGTAGAACATGTCACATTTGGTGGGTTGACTCCAGGATAACACTCTATCCCCTCAAAAGGAAAGTCTGTGCTGCTTGCTGATGGCAAACGTGTGGGAATGTAAAGTTTTTTTTAATAGGTAAACATTCAAGAAAGGTTATGTCCTGTACCACCACTGCAGTGTAGCCTCGTTGCAACTCAGTAGTTAGCACTGCTGCCTCATACTGTCAGGGACCTGGGTTCAGTTCTACCCTTGGGTGATTCTGTGTGGATTTTGCACATTCTCCCCATGTCCGCGCAGGCTTTTTTCCAGGTCCTCTGGTTTCCTCCCACAGTCCAAAGATGTGCAGGCTAGGTAGATTGGCCAAGCTAAGTTGCCCATGGTGTTCAGGGATGTGGTGGTTGGATGGATTTGCCATGGGAAATGTAGGATAATAGGGGGTGGGTCTAGGTGGGACGCTTTTTGGAGAGTTGGCGTGGTCTCGATGGGCTGAATGACCTGCTTCCATACTGTAGAGATTCTATGATTCTCTATGATGAATTATCCATGAGACAGTGTAGATTATTTATAGTGGATTCAGAGGATCTCCTGGCTTTTAACTGCACTAATTAAACTTTGTCAGTCCTGTAATAGGGTTGTTAAAAAAAAACATTTAATCTTAATATGATGCTGTTCCTTTGGCTATACCTTGGCTGGGGCAAACAGCAGTGCCATTGACTGCCTACAATAATATACTGACCTGCTCTCTGGCTTTGATTTGAAATCTGAAGCAATACAGTTTTTGATAAACTGTTGGTAACATGACAGCCAATGCATGATTTGGTAGAAGGTGTCTGCATTTTATTTTATGAGGGTCTGGATCAAGCAAATCGCTTTACACAGATGGAATATTAACAATATGGGCTATGCTTGCCAGAATGCTTCCTGTGGGGTTTGATTTTTCAGCTTTTCTGCTTATTTTCCCTCTCTCTTTCTGTCTCTTTCTCTCTCTCTCTCTTTCTCCAAAGACTGTAGCACAGGGCTCTGCTGTTGCACATTATATAACTTGTGAAGTCCTTTTTTCAAAACTAATTTGTTACTTATTGTGGCCAATTGATTTTTTTCTTTTTTTTTGTTGCTCTGCCATGATCTTTGCCCTGGCCTTTCCACTGCAGTTGTTCATCTCCAGGGAAGCTTTGATTATCCATGGTTCAATGCTGAGGTCAGCTGTTGAAGTCCACCAATCATTGATCCCTACCCTTACTGAGCTTCTCTTCAGTTGCTCCTTGAATCGGATCACTGGGCTGGTGTACCAATAACACTGGACTGTTTCTGAGCTTCACATTGAGCAGTATCGCTGATCCCCACTTCTGAGAGTCTGGTTACCATTAGCCATGGCACAGATACTCATGAGTAAGCACTGTCAAACTTATATTAATATAACTATTTCATGGTTAGGCAGATCATGTTTCTAGAACTATGCTTCCGGCCTGGGGCGACTGTCTGTGTGGAGTTTGCACATTCTCCCCGTGTCTGTGTGGGTTTCCTCCGGGTGCTCCGGTTTCCTCCCACAGTCCAAAGATGTGCAGGTAAGGTGAATTGGCCATGCTAAATTGCCGGTAGTGTTAGGTGCATTAGTCAGAGGGAGATGGGTCTAGGTGGGTTACTCTTCGGAGGGTCAGTGTGGATTGGCTGGCCCGAAGGGCCTGTTTCCACACTGAAGGGAATCTAATCAAATTAAACTCTTAATCGGCTCCAGTTTTGTGGGATCTGATGTCTCCATGATATTGCTCCTGCTACACAGTGGCTATTATTGAAATGAATGCAAAATTAACCCTTTATTTTATAAGTTATATGTATCGTTATCAATACACTGGGTGGTTAGCACTGCTGCCTCACAGTGCCAGGGACCAGGTTCGATTCCACTGTCGGTATAGAGTTTGCGCATTCTCCCCATGTCTATGTGAATTTTCTCTGGGTGTTCTGATTTCCTCACACAGTCAGAAATGTGCAGGTTTGGCGGACTGGCCCTGGGAAATGCAGAGTTACAGGGATAGGGTTGGGTCTGAGTAGCACGTTCTTTGGAGGTTCAGTATGACTCACTGGGCCAAGTGGCCTCCTTCTACATTTTAGGGATTCTATGATTCACTCCAAATGCCATGAGGAAATGCATCAGTGTTGCCAGAGCTTTAAGGAGATTATGTGGGGTGGAAAACTAAAACCAAACTGAGTGATTCATGTGGAATCACAATCTATTATCTTCAGTTGAAATCATATATTCTTCCTCACTGGAAAATGACAATGAGTAAGGAAGCTGCTACATTTAAAGTGACAAGATGCCAGTACTTGTAAGGAACATATAATATCCGTGTAATGTCTTTATAAGGAAGATATTCATAGAATGGGTATTTATTTACCACATAATGGAATCAGTTCTACTATAGTAGGACAGTTCATGTTATTGTGACCGACTCATGACTTTGTGCTTTAGTCTTCAAATGTCTCAGATCATCTTATAATCTTGTCCATTTATAAATTCTTTCATATTTTTGTTATAAATTCTGTAAATTCCATGGAGGATGTCCTATTTAAAAAAAAATCATCCATGAATTTTGCGTAATGCTAAATAGGACATATCAGCCACAACTAAGTAATTATTTCTGAAACAAGCACATATTGGTTACAATAGGAGAAATTATACAAGAAATTAGTGCTGAACTGTATCAACCAGCTTTAAGGCTCTAAGACTTGAATTGATTTCCTATTAGATACAATTTGGAAATAATATTTCTTCATGCAAGTACCTATTTAGTATTGAAATACATTATTTTATTCATTCATGGATACGGGTGTCACTGGCTGGGCCAGATTTGTTGTCTATCCCTCTTGGTTCTTGAGGAGGTGGTGGTGTACTGCTTTCTTGAACTGTTGCAGTCCATTTGTTATAGGTAGACCCACAATACCATTGCAAAGGGAGTTCTAGGATTATGACCCAGTAACAGTGAAGTAGCACTAATATATTTCCAAGTCGGGATGCTTTGTCGCTTGGAGGGAAACTTGCGAGTATTGCTGCCTTTGTGATTCTAGGTGGTAGTGGGCATAGGTTTTGATGGTACTGTTTAAGGAACATTAGTCAGTCATTGCTGTGTATCTTGTAAATTGTACAAATTGCTGCTGTTGTGTGTGATATTAAGAACAACAACATAATTGGAGAAACTCTAGCAGCAGCTATAGAGAGAAAACAGGATCCATGTTACCATTTCTGAAGTAGAGCCACTGGACTTGAAATATTAACTCTGTTTTCTCCCCACAGATGCTGTCTGACCTGCTGAGTTTTGCAACAATTTATGTTTTAGTTTCAGATTTTCAGCATCTGCAGTTCTTTGCTTTGTTATGTAAATAAGATGTCAGTACTTGTAAGGAACATGCAATATCTGTGTAATGTCTTCATATGGTCAATCTTCATATAATGGTCATTTGTTTACCACATAATGGAATCAGTTCTACTACAGTAGGATAGTTTGTGTTATTGTGACCGACTCATGACTTTGTGCTTTAGTCTTCAAAAGTCTCAGATCATCATATGATCTTGTCCTTTATAAATTATATTTTGTTAAAAATATAATTTTCAAATTATATTATAAATTATAAATTAATTGGTTTTAACTGAACAATGTGACTCTATTAATTTCCAGTCAATTGTAAAGAAAAGTACCAAATAGAATGACACAAATCTGTAGGTATTTATGGTCAATCTGTTCAGACATGTAATGACATATGTCTAGAGCAGGTAAGACTTGAACCCAGCCCTTCAGACCCAAAGGCAAGCATGTTATCACAAGAGCCCTCTCACCAGTCTGTATACTGCGCAATTGCTTCTCTACCTTACTGCAAGGCCAATAAATATAATTCACTTAAAGGAGCACTGATTGCTTACTGACTTTATATAGATATTTTCTGGTCAACCTCTTCAGAGTTGCCATAACACATCTTTAGAGAAGTGGGACATGAACCCAGGCCACCTGGTTTTGTGGTAAGGATACTACCATTTTGCCACGAGACCAATGATTTTGTGTAGACTGCAAGTCTTAACTCAGCAAGAATATGTCACATTGTAAAGGCTCACTCTATAGTTGGTATTGTGTCAGACAACAGTCTGACACTGTCATGAGAGTAGGAACTGTGTGTGAGACCAGGGTCTGACACTGTAATGAAAGCAGGACTATGCCATACTGTAAATGCTCACTTCATAATTGGTACAGGCTAAGTACTATGTACCAGGTTTTTTTTTAATGATTTCAATATTTATTTTTCAACCAAAATCATGAAACCACATTTCAAAGTGAACACATTGTTGTTCATACAAGTTTGTTCTGCTCAAGATGTCTGTTTTAAAATATTTAGTTGATTGTAAAGGGTTTTTATATAGCCTTCCACAGCCACAGAGAATTGCAATGCCAATCCTTCTTCTTTCTAAGTGACCAGTTATCAATAAATCTGCTACTGCTTTTGCATCGCAAAGTTAGCAAACGCTAGGCATTTTCTAATCAATCTGTTTAGAGATGTTATTACACATTCAGATGCAGATACAGTTACAATGTTTAAAAGACATTTGAATAAGTATATGAATAAAAAATGTTTGGAGGAATATGGGCCAAGTGCAGGCAAGTGGGACTAGTTTAGTTTGGGATTAATATTGGCATTCCATGTTGTATGTGCCATCACATCTTTACTCATAATGATTCTGAAGTTTGTGGTTCACAGCCCTGAGCACCAAACCCAGTTCTGCATATCCAAAGATGACTCTTTCACATGAAACTTTAAAATGAAATGCTGACTTAATTCACCAGCTGAAGAAGTTGAGAGTGTGCTGCTGAAAAAACACAGCAGGTCAGGCAGCATCCGAGGAGCTGGAGAATCCAAGGGTGCTGCCTGACCGGCTGTGCTTTTCCAGCACCACACTCTCGACTCTGATCTCCAGCATCTGCAGTCCTCACTTTCTACCAGCTGAAGAAGATCAGGGGAGGTTGATGCAATATTGACACTAAAAAGCAAAACGCACAGATAATTTGACCATTATCACATTGCTCATTGCAGGACTGGAGTGCAAATTGACTGTTGAGTTAGTAACATTGCCATATATTAAAATATTTAATCAGCTGTAAAGTGCTTTGGGATGTCCTGAGGTTGTGAAATGTAGCCGAAGAATGGAAAAAAGTTATTTCATTCTTTCTACATACTGCTGGCTCAGGACTTGAAAATGATTAATATTATTTACAAAATGCTTAAAAAATTTTAAATGTAATACTTTATTACTTACATGCAAAGCTCCAGATTTCTCATAAACTATTCATGGCATCATCTGGAGAGAACATCTGTGCCTCACACTCAACGGTGATATTACCATTTAAATTGACCTAACAGTGCTCCAATTTAAGGATTAACTCTCGGTTAGGGAAGCGCACAAGCCAGTGGGCAATAAAACTATAGGATGGATTAATATTGCAAAACTGCTTCCTGCTGTGGTTCAGTCCCAATATTGTTGTAGGAATTGCAAACAACGCCTTGAAGTTCCTGATCATGACCATTGAGTTGGCAGTACTTTTCAAGATGACAAAGAAAACTCTGTTTTAGCCAGTAGTTAAACCTCATAGGATTTCATACAAAAAAAAATTCATTAACTACTTTTATGATTTTGTTTAATTTGAACTCACCATATTTTGGACTCCTTTGGTCCAAAATATACTGAATTCAATGAAGTAAGGCAGCAGATCAAAGATATGCACCTTCTATATACCCTAGCGCTGAGGCACAAGCATTTTATTTTGAAGACAGATCAATAAAGAATTTTGTTGGTAAGTGTGTTAAGGTTCTTGCAAGTTGTAGGGGCCTCATTCATCTATCTAAGAAGCTTGAACCATCAAAAATAAAGCTTGATCACTTGATTGACAGTGAATCCAACACTTTCAACACTCACTCACTCCACCACTTTGCACAGTGAAAGCAGTGTGTATCATCTACAAGATAGACTGCAGCTACTCACCAAGTCTTCTATGGCAGCAATGGAAAATATGCCCATAATTGGATACAGTCAAAGAAACTTTGATTTTTTTTAACCCTCCCCCTGCCCCCTCACCCTTCACAGTGCTAATGCCATGTTTTACAAGTGCCTGGACCTGGTTTACATAGTGAAGAACTTATGCTCAATGAAGGGCTTATACTCGAAACATCGACTCTCCTGCTCCTCAGATGCTGCCTGACCCGCTATGCTTATCCAGCATTACACTTTTTGACTCTGATCTTCAACATGTGCAGTCCTCTCTTTCTCCCTGGTTTACATAGATTTGTCTGATTCCTCAGTGCTGATTTCTCTGAAGAAGGAGAAACAGAAGTCAGTTCATGTAAATGAAGGGAGGAGTGAATCAATGCAAGGTGAGAGAGGTGAGGGCTGGGATAATGGAGCAAATGGAGCAGAGTGTCAGTAAGAACTGAGGGAGCAGAGAGATGGTATGAGTAGGGGCTCAAGGTCAAAGGGAGGTAATACATGTGTGGAGTGATGAGGATCATTTACCTGGAGGTGAATGCCACAATCTATCTCAACAACATTGTCTTGGTAGTTTCTGAGGAAGTGATGGATAGTGTGATTGATCTATAGAATGTAGTTAAGTGTAAATGCCACTTATTTATGTAAATATTTTTAGATTCTGAATCTATTAGTGAGAGCTAGAACTGTGTTTTTGACCAGAGTTTAATACTGTAGTGAGAGTCAGAATTGAGTGTGGGACTAGGGTCTGACATTAGTGAGAGGCAGGAGTGTGTGAGAGACCAGGGACATGAGTGAAAACCACAACTGTGTGTCAGTCTGGGCTCTGAAATTAGTGAGAGCTAGACTCTGTATAGGACCACATATATAGTTCATCTATTTTCTAAAAAGCATCGGAAATTAACAGAAGGCACAATGTTTAGTATAGAGATGAGTGCACCAGTCTTGGGAGAATGGAAGACTGCTGACATTAGAAATAAATATATACAACTGCACAATTTCTCAGTATTCCCCCAGGCTGAGTGATTTGCAAACTTGAGAATTTCTATCCAATAACCAGATTGCTTTGAAATCACAGAAACCACAAGAAATTCCTTCCATTACAAACCCTAAAGACCATCTCACAGGCTTGGGTTCCATTTGCTTCCATTTCTTGCTGAAAGTTCCAGTTTTCCCCAAATATGGCTGGTTGAGTCATCACTGCCTTCCAGTTCCTTCCATTGTATCGATATTCTCTTTTGGCGACAAATCCAAGAATGGGTCAAAGAGGGTTCTGCAACGCTGTTGAAAATCACTGGAATATAGGAACCGTGATATGAGATCCTGGTGGTCCCACACACAGAGTTCTGGCTCTCCCTAACTTCAGAACCCAGTCTGACACGCAGTTTTAGGCCTTACTAATGCAAGACCCTGGTCCCACACTGAATTCTCGCTCTCACTACATTGTTAGTTCTGGCTCAGCCCACAGTGTCAGCCCTCAGATCCTACTCCCTTCTGACTAACACTGCCATACCTGCAGAACTATGCTGCAAGTTAAAAATGCCCTCTGCAGATAATGGCAGTTTTTAAATGCAGAGCTTTATTTTCTTTCCCCTTTATACTTACTTTACCGTTGTTTGCAGAAGTGCAAATGGCCCCTCCCCTTTAAAAGCAATGGCTCTGCTCCATAAATCAGATCATAGAGTCATAGAGTCATAGAGATGTGCAGCATGGAAACAGACCCTTCGGTCCAACCCGTCCATGCCGACCAGATATTCCAACACAATCTAGTCCCACCTGCCATCACCTGTCCCATATGCCTCCAAACCCTTCCTATTCATATACCCATCCAGATGCCTCTTAAATGTTGCAATTGTACCAGCCTCCACCACTTCCTCTGGCAGCTCATTCCATACACATACCACCCTCTGTGTGAAAAGGTTGTCCTTTAGGTCTCTTTCATATCTTTCACCTCTCACCCTAAACCTATGCCCTCTCGTTCTGGACTCCCCTACCCCAGGGAAGAGACTTTGCCTATTTACCCTATCCATGCCCCTCATTATTTTGTAAACCTCTATAAGGTCACTAGAAATCACAAGTGCAATAAGGTTGGACGTAAGTGTCACACCATCACACAGGACAGAGGTCACCTGATACCAAGGGTGTTCTGGGGAAGAATCACGTAGTCAGGATTGTGAAACCTTAAGAGCGCATAGTGAGCAGGGCAAATCTTTCCCTTAGTCGGAATAGGTGAGCTGCACATGGTTTGAAAACATCAATTAATTTCCTTATCTAGCAGTTTACGAAAATGTGAACAGCTGAACATTGTGAATGTATTAGAATACTGTTTGCTACAGTTTATGAACTTAGAAGTGCATCTGTCTATTGGAGTGAAAAAAACTTGTCCCCCACAACCCAACATGGTATATGTAGGGCTCCACAAGAACAGTCATGTACACCATCTGGGATGCTCCTCTAAAATTGGGGTTATGGCCCCATATGAATTGAATATCAAACATTTGTTTCAGGTCTAGATTTTGTATTCTACTGCGTGATGCCATCTGTTTAATCAGGTGCTCAGGAGCAGGCTCAAGATGTAAGCTGAAGAGATTTTACTTATCTGAATCCAATGTCAGGAGGTGGTAGAATGGCAGCACACTAAGACCATAAGTCAGTACTCACCCGGTTAATTTCATACGTGACCATTTATAGAAGGAGTCTCCAAATTCTCAAAATAAAAATCTCAAGAACTGCAGCTGCTGTAGATCTGAAACAAAAGTAGAGCTTGCTGATCTGGCAGCATCTATAGAGAGAAATCAGAGTTAGACTTTCAGGTCGAGTGACGCTTTCTCAGAACGGAGTTAACTCTGATTTCTCTCCACAGACCTGCTGAGCTTCTCCAGCAATTTCTACTTCTACCTCCAAATTCTCTATTGTGATCATTTAGGGAGGGGAACTGTTTTAGGACTTGAACCCAAGATGTTCTGATATAGAAAGGAAAGTGCTACCCACTGAGTGAGGACTGCTACATCCATGTCATAACATCCCCAGCCTCACCATGCAGCGAGACCAGCTCCCACACCATCATGACATCTGTTGGTTGGCTGACAGTGACAGATAGTTACCAGGGCATCATCTGCATTTTCATAGGCAACAACACTGGGGTTCATCGATTTAATTTTGAAACAAACAAGTTTATTGAAAATCAAAACAATGGAGAGTTTGGAGACTGGGGGTGTGATGGGAGAGGGGTGCACAGGAGGGATGGGGAAGCTGTGTAATTGAACAGCTTGTAATTGTAAAATGGACAATCTACTACCACAGCACCTGGACTCCAGGCTCTGGCCTCCCTGTCCCACCCCCTCAGTTAAGGGTCAATCCAAGCTCTTCAATGGCAACTTTAGGGTTTCATCCCACTGCTCCGAGTATTCAGTCAGCATTGGGGGCATAAGACATGGGGGAATAGGGTTAGCAAAGCTATTCAATGCCTGGACCCAATGTTGGGGAGCAAGGTCCAGCAAGATGCTTTGCCTTTGATTTCCTGTTCACTCTCCTATCTGATTGGTGCTCCACCCTCCTGAGGAACCTTAACCTACCCCAATCACCTGTCACTGGATGAACCGTTGCTGAATTGTATGTAGGCTTCAGAGCATATGCAGGCCCTGACCACTACTGCTGGTGATGCTACTGGTACCGGACTTGGGGATCAGTTGGCAGACCCCAGAGGTGGGAAATGCAGTGACTTAATGGCTTGGGAGGAGCAAACAGCCCCTTTAGCAGGATTCTCCCGACCAGTCAGGGACTTGATTCCGTCAGGATCTCCAGAGCTTGGGTCTGTTTGATGACCATGAAATTTCATTGCAAATGACAAACCTCCAACATAAACTTTTACTCATACATTGGATGGAATTTAATGCTCAGGTAATGCTTAGAAAATATGATCATGAAACAATACAAATATCCATTTGACTCCTCAAGTCTGCACCAGCTTTTTCAAAGAGCAATTCACTCAGTCTCAGTCCCTTGTCTGTCTCCACATCAGTTTTCCTTTTTTAAACATTTGTTCAATTCCCTTTTGGAGTCAACCGTTGAATCTATAGCCCCCTCTCAATGAGGTCTCCATTCTAAATCCTAACTATTCATGTGTGAGAACATCTTCCTTTTGCCACCTCTGGTTCTATTGCCAACCTTCCCTGTCCTGAGCAGGTTTTCAAACCCTGAAAGTGTAAAGTAATCTGAGCTAACAAAGAAACTTTCCTTTACATTGTGCGATGGTAGCGCCATCATTGCCATCACCTATCAACCGAATCCAATGTGGGAAGTATACTCAGAGGCTAAATCCAATAATTAGAACATAGAACATTACAGGGCAGTACAGGCCCATCAGCCCTCGATGTTGCCCTGACCTGTCATATCAATCTGAAGCCCATCTAACCTACACTATTCCATGTACATCCATATGCTTGTCCAATGACGACTTAAATGCACTTAAAGTCGGCAAATCTACTCCCGTTGCAGGCAAAGCATTCCATACCCTTACTACTCTCTGAGTAAAGAAACTATCTCTGACATCTGTCCTATATCTATCACCAATCAATTTAAAGCTATGCCCTCTCGTGCTCGCCGTCCCCATACTTGCAAAAAGGCTCTTCCTGTCCATCCTATCTAACCCTCTGATTATCTTATATGTCTGTATTAAATCACCTCTCAACCTTTTTCCCTCCAATGAAAACAGCCTCAAGTCCCTCAGCCTTTCATCGTAAGACCTTCCCTCCATACCAGGCAACATCCTAGTAAATCTCCTCTGCACCCTTTCCAAAGCTTCCACCTCCTTCTTATAATGCGGTGACCAGAACTGTACACAATAATCCTAGCGCGGCCGCATCAGAGTTTTGTACAGCTGTAGCATAACCTCATGGTTCTGGAACTCGATCCCTCTATTAATAAAAGTTAAAATTGTACACAGCGCAGTATTATTACATTTACTAAGTCAATTTCAAATTCATTAGCTAATTTAACAAAATGGTCAACCACTTACTTTAAAGATGATAAAGTCTGCATTGAATGGAAACTGCAGTGATACCGATATGCTAAACATTCATACACTACCTGATTCATATCATGGCATAATCTACAGGCCCTTTATAGGATTTCAAAATGGTTCTTAACTCCAAATAGATGTGTGCATTACATGTTTTTCATAAAAAAAGCAACCAATTGTGTGGTGTTTTGCAATAATGCTACTGTACAAGGTAGCAGTTAGGAGGTTGAACAATCTGTGTTAATTTTATGTTTACCTCCCTGTGCTAATCTTTACTGCACTGAGCCAATTAATGGTGTAGTTTGGCTGGAGGTAGAGATTCCCATGCCAGCAGCTGTCCTTTTTGTGAGAGGGCCATCCAGCTGTTATACATTCATTCCCAGAACACCTTGTGCATTTGGCCTAATCGTGCTGCCTTTGAAATTATTTCATAAAATTATCACTTCAACCATGATATTTATGTTGCTGATGCTTTTTTGGCAAACCACATTTGTTGAATGCAAAATTTGCAACATTATTCTGAAGGTATTCACACCATTTCATTAGATATAAATTCATTTCAGAATTTATTGTAAGTTGAAATGTCAGCCTTGGCTGAGTTGGAAGTGCACATGCTTCTCAGTAATTAGGTGTTGCATATTGGTTCCAGAGACATTTTTCAATCATTCACAAATGTTGATGTTGCTGGTGAGGTTAGCATTTATTGACCATCCTACTTACTCAGAAGACAGTTAAGAGTCAACCATATTTGTGTGGGTCCTGAGTGATACGTGCATGGGACATCAGATTTCCTTCCCTAAAGGACATTAGTGAAACAGTTGGGTTTTTATGACATTGGACAGTGTTTGCATGGTCGCATTATGCAAGTCTTTCATTCTGCACTTTTTTAAAAATTGAATTCTAGTTGTATTATCTGTTGGGGGATTCCGCCTTAACTCTCTGTAATTGATCTCATAATCCCCACTCCCCGACACATTCCAGTCCAGTACTGGGAGAATGCCATACTGTTGGAGTTACCACCTTTTGGATACGTTCTCAAACCATTGTCCCATTGGCTTTCTCAGGTGAAGGTAAAGGATCCCATGGTACTAGTTATAAAAGAAAGGCAGAGCAAGTTTTCTGGTGTGCTGATGAACATATACGCCGTTAATAACGTCACCAAAGCAGATTCCCTAATTGCTGTTTGTGGCATCTTTTAGCCAACAAAACAACCGTGAAAGCATTTCAAAGGCTTACACAAGGTGGGCTGAGGGAAAAGGTTGAAAATTCTGCAATGCAGCCATAAGTAAATTAAGGCTCAATGACTTAACAATAAACTCCTTTGTCTATTCAATTATGCTATCATTAGTTTGCTAACTTTAAATTGGTTTATACTTTAGTTAATGTTGTGGTCTGAGGTACTTAATTAAAATCCACAAGAGTCCATCAGAACAGCACAATTTCAAGTCCCTGATTTATTAGATTTATGCACAGGCCCCAGCACTTACACTGCCCATTGAAAGAAGCCACCTATATCAGCAATTGGTTCAGATTATTTGCCATCACTATACGAGTCCAATGCATGGGCATAGCTTCAAATGCAGCACGCAGACTGATTTATTTTATTCAGACTGGCGGTTAACAGATTAAAAGCTTCAATGTTCTCAGACCAAATCAAGTCTTCAGGCATCTTCAATCAGCTGTTGCCATTCTTCACAAGATGGGAGTTATTTCACCGCTATGATGTAGTACAGATTAGTCATACCTGACCTGAGGGGGGGTGTAAATCACATTGTGTAAGCACATCTACTAGATTTGGTGGGGCTGCATCTCTTCATTTTTGAAAGATAGATTATTTTGGCTTAGAATAAACCAGCTAATGTCTCTAAGAAAGTAGAGAGAAAAGTACTTTTATGCGCATGTGTGCGATTAAAGAATAGCTACAGGGAAGAAGGTAGTTGAAAACAATGAGGTGATCTTATTGAAACATATAAGATCCAGATGGGATTTGACATGGTGGAGCTGAAAGGATGTTTCTCCATGTGGGAGGGCCTAAAGCTGCGGAACACTGTTGAAAAATAAAGGGTGTCCCACTTAAGAGAAGGAATTCTCCCAAAGGATTCCAAGCCTTTGGAAAATTGTGCAAGTATGCCCCATGCACAAAAAAGCAAGACAAATCCATCCTGGCCATTTGCCACCTCATCAGCCTACTCTCAATCATCAGTAAAGTGATGGAAGGTGTCATCAACAGTTCTACTAAGCAGGTCCTACTCAGCAATAACTTGCTCAGTGACGCCCAGTTTTAGTTCTGGTAGGGCCACTCAGCTCCAGACCTTATTACATCCTTGGTTCAGGCATGGCCAAGAGTGCAAAATTCCAGGTGTGAGGTGAGCGTAACAACCCTTGACATCAAGGCCACATTCGACTGAGTGTGGTATCAGGACTCTAGCAAAACTGGAATCAAAGAATATCAGAGCTAATTATCCATTGGTTGGATTCATACCTGGAAAAGAGGAAGTTGTTTGTGGTTGTTGGAGGTCAGTAATCTCAGCTCCAGGACATCCCTGCAGGAGTTCCTCAGGATAGTGTGCTAGGCTACTTTAGCTGTTTCATCAATGACTCTCCTCCATCATAAGGTCAGAACTGCAGATGTTCACTGATGATTGCACAATGTTCTGCACCATTTTCAACTGCTCAGATACTGAAGCAGACCATGTTCACATAAACAAGATTTGGACAATACCCAGACTTGGGCTGTCAAGTGCCACGTAACATTCACACCACACAAATGCCAGGCAATGACTATCGCCAATAACAGACACTCTAATCACCACTTTTTGACATTCAATGGTGTTACCATTTCCTGAATCCACCCCCATCAAGATCCTTAGGGTTATCATTGACCAGAAAATAAACTGGACTTGTCACATAAACACTCTGGCTACAAGAGCAGGTCAGTAACTAGGAATACTGTGGCTAATAACTCACCTCCTGATTCCGCAAAACCTGTCCATCATCGACAAGTCTCAAGTCGGGGGTGTGAAGCAATACTCCCCATTTTCCTTCTTGGATGCAGCTCCAACAATACTCAAAACACTTGACACCATCCAGGACAAAGCAGCCCGATTAATTGGCACTGCATCTATAAACATTGACTCCACCAAAGCTGATTAGTAGCAGTGCGTACTATCTATAAGATGCACTGCAGCATGTCACCAAAGATCCGCAGACAGCACTTTTCAAATCCGTTACCATTTCCATCTCGAAGGACAAGAGCAGCAGATACATGGGAACACTGCAATTCCCCTCCAAAACACTCACCATCCATAACTTGGAAATATATTACTGTTTCTCCACTATCACTCAGTCAAGCTCCTGGACATTGTGGGTCAACCCACAATACATGGACTATAGCAGTTCAAGACGGCAGCATACCACCACCTTCTCGAGGGCAACTAGGGATGGGCCATAAATGCTAGCCAGTCAGTTGTGCCCACTTTCCACAAATGAATAAAAAAAATCCTGGAATTGTCAGAATGGAAGGAGGCCATTAATTACATCATCATACCTGTGCTGGCTTTGAAAGGTCTATCCACCCCTTCACAATCATCATTGACCAGCAAATTTTGCTTTGTAAGTATTCACTTTTGAAAATTTCCATTGAATTTGCTTTTGGTATCCTTTAGGGTTAATGCCAGATTGGAGCAATTTCCTGGTTGATGAAAGTTTTTCCCATCTCCTTGTTAATTATCTCAAAGTGGGGCCCTTGGCCTGCTAGTCATTCTCTCAGGCGAAACAGTTTCTCCTTGTTGGGGCTGTCAGAATCCAACACCTCAAAATTCCTGTAAAAGTTTTCTGTAGGGAACTGAAGTGATCATATGAATAGCGCTGAAAAATGTGTTGCTGGAAAAGCGCAGCAGGTCAGGCAGCATCAAAGGAGTAGGAGAATCGACGTTTCGGGCATAAGCCCTTCTTCAGGAATGAATATGAATAGGCAAGACTTGGACTTTTAAAAGGAAATGAAAAATTAAAACATTGACAACATCTCTTGTTTGGATTTTTGGATTCCTATTCAGTTGCCCTTGTTTTCCTACATTGGAGTATGTGGTAGAGTTCTGTAGTCTTATCTCTGTAGCCTAAAGTTAAATTTGCACCAATATTTTCTCATAAGGAATTATAGAATATTCACTGATCTGTGTTGATGTTTTACATTTCTTCTGTGGAAGTTTTTTTTTTAATCCTCAGGCCAAATGCATGATTTATTTGGGATATGCTTAAATGACTAGAACCAACCTTATCTGTAAAAAAAGTGGAACAACCTCATGATATAGAATTGGAGAATTTGTTTATTTCTTTATTCACATTCTTCAGTAAGTGAAAAATCTAAAATCCAAAAGTTAAATATGATGGGATTCATTGATACTGATTCAACTGGAGTCCTAATTTTCTAAATATTTTAGATCAGCAACATTTGAAAATATAATGCATTGAAACATTCATGTTTCTACAATACTTGCATTTTGATTGAATTGGAGAAAAAGAGAAGGAATACACAATGAGGAATAATTCATCATTAAGGCCCTTCAGATAACTATAATAAACATATTGAAAGAGAAAAGTCTTTTCCAGTAAAACAACCATTTTGATTTTTTTAGAGAATCATTATTGCTCTTTTACCTCCAAACTATATTTCTTTGTGGTATTTTACATCAGAGCAAGTTCCTTGGTCAGTATTTCATTTAGACTCATCTATTAGATGAATCTAATACTCAGAATTAAAGAAAAGAATACTGCCATTATATAGAATCTTGCATGACTACAGGACGTCTCAAAGTGTTTTAGAGCCAATTAAGGACATACTTTAAAGTCGTTATTGTTACACAGAAAATGCAGCAGACCAGTTGCAGCAAGGACTTACTGAGAAAACAGCAATGACAATTCACTTTTTATTTTGTGATTTGAGGGCTAAATATTTGTTAGAACACCAAGGAAAAGTTACGTACTGTTTGAATGGTGTCAGGGGATGTTTTAGATTACTTTACAGTGTGGAAACAGGCCCTTCGGCCCAACAAGTCCACACCGACCCGCCGAAGCGCAAACCACCCATACCCCTACATTTACCCCTTACCTAACACTACGGACAATTTAGCATGGCCAATTCACCTGACCTGCACATCTTTGGACTGTGGGAGGAAACCGGAGCACCCGGAGGAAACCCACGCAGACACGGGGAGAATGTGCAAACTCCACACAGTCAGTCGCCTGAGGCGGGAATTGAACCCGGGTCTCTGGCGCTGTGAGGCAGCAGTGCTAACCACTGTATCTGCATGAGAGAAGAGGTGGAACTTCAGGCTAATGTAAGCACTGGAAGATAGCACCTCTCTTCTGCTTTCAAGAATCAGCTGGATTGTAGGCACAAATCTCAATCTACCTCAGAAATGAGTATACTGAACCATATAGCTATTCGAATAGATAAGTGACTATATATTCAGTGATCTTTAGTGCCTTTGAGATGCAATCTATCTTGTCTCTTGTAGCTTAACTTTACAAATTGCTGAGTCAATTAGCTCATTTTGAACTTGCCAGGTGATGGGATTGGTATTCAATGAAAGAGAAAGCAAAGCATTTTTGGATTTCGGTTGAGACAGTTTTATTCCCAGTGTGCAAGTTAAAGACTGACTTCAAGATCTTCCGTAGGTACAAAGAATAACAATATTGTGACTCACTGAGAGTGGAATCTACCTGCTGCAATGGTGAGGTGAAGGTGGGAGAGGTCAAAAAAATTGTTTCAGCCTTTGGATGAAATTCCCAGGGTCAAACAGCCACTAGATTTGACAACCTGCTTTGTGAAGGACTATAGGCAACGGATATAATCAAAGCCTCAATCAGTTCTCCCAATGTATCAGGCAACGTTCAATAGCATCTCATCAGGTGATAGGAGGGTGATTAGTTGAAATGGCATTAATAGGGTTCTGGAGAATCGACGTTTCGGGCATAAGCCCTTCTTATTCCTGAAGAAGGGCTTATGCCCGAAACGTCGATTCTCCTGTTCCCTGGATGCTGCTTGACCTGCTGCGCTCTTCCAGCAACACATTTTCAGCTCTGATCTCCAGCATCTGCAGACCTCACTTTCTCCTTAATAGGGTTCTGCCAGGCTCAATAGATCCAATTGTAGACAGACATTTAATGTGATGGGATTTCCCAACCTCCTCCTATCCACTCTATTAATCATCATACTTCTGAGCCTTACTTTTAGAGTTTGGAGCATTTAGAGTGCTCTTTTGGTCATTTAGAGGTGCCCCCATAGCTTTCCCCTTCAGGAATGCTCGTCTCTTTTCTCGTGGTGAAGCTACAATTTGGAAAATTCTGCAGACCCTCCCGCTCTCCTTAACTGGATGGTAAACATAGAGGCACTTACCAAATGGCTACCCCCAGAAGGTCCTGACAACCAGAGGTTTTATAACTGCTCAGGATTCTGTGGTGAATATCCATAAATATCAAGTTATTCTGGGGTTTAGAAATCAGGTAGCAAAAGATTAATCTGTGAAGCCAAAATAATAAAGAACTAAGTTAAGGCACAGGAATGAGATTTGTGTCTCCAGTACTGGATTTCTTTTTACAGTATGAAGCTTTCACTATCTAAACATCATTAATATGATGCATTATCAATCAAGTGATGTTGGGTATCATCTGTACTGCAGGCTTGTACTGAGTCCTCATGCACTGAACAGTAAAAGACTGCTCTTGTTGCTTCATTAGAGTCTGCTGCTAGGCAGATACATTTGTTGTATCCACATGACTAGATGCTACAGACAATGACAAATCACCAAATAACTTGTATAGATAATGTATATTTATTCTTTGCCAAAAGGCATGTTTTTCACTTCAGTTAGAATCAGAAAAAAGCTCTTTAAATGTGGAGTCGTGTAATCCTTGAAGTAAAACTTCAGCGTCGGAACAACTTATAGTCAGCCGATTGTTCCTGTCATCAGACCCTGGTGTTGGTTACTTTGATCAAATTTACCAGTGCAATTGGGATCTTTCCATCCACATGTCTAATTGCAGTCATTGGGATTTTGGTGTAATTAAGGGATAGATAGGTGGGAACTTTATAATGAGGGAATAGATAGAGTTCTCTGCAGCCCTGACTGGAAGTCCCAAACATTGTGTTGCTTCCCCAGTATCAGAGTTTAGAATGTCTCCTTAGGGCTGGAACAGAACTTGAGTGGGAGGGGAAAGATCTAGTGATGATCACCCACATTGGCACTAGTGGCATCAATAAGACCAGAAAAGTGGTTCTGCTGAAAATAATTTGAACATTTAGGAGCTAAATTACAAAGCAAAATCTCCAAGGTAATGATCGGAGGTGTTACTACCTGGGGCATGAACAAATTGTCATAGAGTGAATATAGTTAAGTAATAAATACATGGTTTAAAGATTGCTGTGGGTGGATTGAGGTTCATTTTGTGAGGCACGGGTGCCAGTGGAGCTGTTCTAATGGGACGGTATTCACTTGACATGCTGGAGTCAATGCCCTGTCAAATCGAATAATTAGGAGTAGAGAGATGGCTTTAAATTAATTAGATGGGAGGAAGGTTTGGAAGAGGGTAAGTGTAGACTTATAAAGCAACAGGATAGGGCAGCATTACAGGGGATAACAGTACCTGATTGAGATGGGAAGGGACAGAACATATTAACATAGAAAACAACAGTACATACAGTCAACGGGGAGAAATGGTAAAAAGGCAAAATCAAGGGCTAACTACCTAAATGGGCATTGAATTCAGAACAAAATAAATACGTTAATAGCATAAATGCAGGTTAATGGGCATGATTTTATAGCCATTATGGAGATGTGGTTATAAGGAGATCGAGATTGGGAACTAAACATTCAGCAGCTTGTGCTTTTTTGAAAGAACTAGCCGGATGGAGAGGATGGTGGGGTAGCTTTGTTAGTAAAATATTGGATAAGTATATTGCATATGACCTTGGAAATTAAGAAGTAGAATTTCAATGGGTGAAAATAAGAAAAAAGAAGAGGAAGAAGGAACTGGCAGTAGTCTGTAAGTCTCATAACAGTAGCCATTATGTCAGACTAAATCAGGAGATATGAGGGTATATAGAAAAGGTACTTCATTAATCATGGGTGACCTTAATCTTTATGTCGATTGGGATAGAGGTAATTGTGAAGAAGAATTCACAGAATATTCAGTACAGTTTCCGGTAGCAATATATTTTAGATCCAGCGCAGCAGGTCAGGCAGCATCCAAGGAGCAGGAGAATCGACGTTTCGGGCATGAGCCCTATTTCAGGAATCATGCCCGAAACGTCGATTCTCCTGCTCCTTGGATGCTGCCTGACCTGCTGCACTTTTCCAGAAACACATTTTCAGCTCTGATCTCCAGCATCTGCAGTCCTCACTTTCTCCTATTTTAGATCCAACCTGGATCAGGCAATTGCAAATCTGTTGATGTGTAATGAGGCAGGTTTAATAAACAGTGTCAGGGTAAAGGATCCCTTTAGAAACAGAGAACATAACATGGTAGAATTTAACATTCAGTTTGCGAGGAACTTGGGTCAGAAACAACTACACTGAATGTAAGTAATAGCAATTTAAAGGTATGAGAATTAGCTGGAATGACTGGGATAGATGTTTAGCAGCAAAGATGGTTGAGAAACAATGGTAAAGAAAATATTTCATAGCTCACAGAAAAGATATATCACAGTGAGAAAGAAAGATTCTGGAAGGGACTAAGCCAAATATCATTAAGCAAGGAAGTTAAAGATAATATCAAATTGAAAAAAAAATACAATGTGGAAAAGATTAGTGGGAAGCCAGAGGATTGGGAAAGTTTTAAAAACCAACAAAGATGACCAAAATAAATAGGAATAAGGTAAATTTAGAGGGTTAACTTGTAAATAACTAAGTAATCATGATAAATAGGATCTTTAATGCATAAAAAGGAACAAGACAAGGGAAACAGTAATGGAGAACAAGGAATAGGCAGAGAGTTTGAATACATAATTTGCATCAGTCTTCACAATAGAAGACACTAATAGCATTCCAAAATTACTAAATAATTAAGTGGCAAAAAGAAGAGGAAACAAATACAATAGCTATCACTCAAGAAAAGTACTACTGAAACCTTTGGTAACACTTTTATTTAGAAAGGAAAGGAGACAAATAAACACCTAATTATAGGCCAGTTAGCTTAACAACTGTTATTAGAGGAATGTTGGTCTTTCATAAAATATGTAAAAGCAGAGCATTTACAAATACAGAACATGATCAAACAGAGTGAGCATGGCTTCACAAAAGGAATCTCATGTCTAACAAACTTATTAGAGTTCAGTGAGGAGATAACAAGCTAGATAGATAAAGGTGAAACAGTGAATATACTACGTTTAGATTTTCAGAAGACATTTGATGAGGTACCACATATTATGCTTCTTACTAGATAAGATTTCGAGATTGTGTATGAACATGGATGGAGGACTGATTAGCTATTGGAAGACAGAATTGGGATAAAGGAGACATTTTCAGGATGGTAACCTGTAACTAGTGGTGTGTCATGGGGTTCAGTGCTGGGACCACAATTATTTACAATATATGTATTTGTGAATTGGATAAAGAAAGTGAATGTATTATTGCCAAGATTGTAGCAGATTCAAAGAGGCTGCAGAAGGGATATAGACAAGTTAAATGAGTGGGAAAAAAAAAGTTGGCAGGTGGAATATAACCTGGGAAAGCCTGAAGTTATGTACTTTGGCAGGAAGAACAAAGGAGTTAACCATTAGAGTCATAGAGATGTACAGCATGGAAACATTCCCTTTGGTCCAACCCGTCCATGCCGACCAGATATCCCAACCCAATCTAGTCCCACCTGCCAGTACCCGGCCCATATCCCTCCAAACCCTTCCTATTCATATACCCATCCAAATGCCTCTTAAATGTTGCAGTTGTACCAGCCTCCACCACTTCTTCTGGCAGCTCATTCCATACACGTACCACCCTCTGCGTGAAAAAGTTGCCCCGAGGTCTCTTTTATATCTTTCCCCTCTCACCCTAAACCTATGCCCTCCAGTTCTAGACTCCCAACCCCAGGGAAAAGACTTTGTCTATTTAGCCTATCCGTGCCCTTCATAATTAGTTGAGAAACACTGGAGAAAGCCACAGCACAAAGGGATTTGGGATTTTTCTCATGCAGAAAAAGCTAGCATCAAAGTTCGGAAGATAATAGGAAGGCAAATGAAATGTAAGCCTTTATTTCAGAAGAAATGGAATATGAAAATAGAGAGGCTTTGTTCCAGTTATACAGGTACTGGCCATGCCACTGATGGAATACTGTAAACAGTTTTGGGGCCCTAGAAAGATATTAGGCGTTGTCCAGAGAAGGATCATTTGGCTGATCCTGGGTAGAGAGAGACACTGTCTTCTCAGCAGAGGTTGGGTAAGTTGGGCATGTGGTCATTGGAGTTCATAAGAATGAGAGGTGACATTATAGAAGTCTGCAAGATTCTCGGTGTCTACTCAGAGTAGATGCAGAAACGTTGTTTCACCATGTTGGAGAATCTAGGACCAGAGGACATAAGTAAGGGGTCACCCATTTAAGACAGAAATGAGGAGGATCTTTTTTCTCTCGGAGATACTGAATCTGTGGAATTCTTTACTACAAAGGGCTGTTGAAGCCTGGGTCATTAAGTATGTTTAAGGCTGCGATCGATGGATTTTTTAATCAAGAAGGGAATCAAAGGGTAAGGGGGAAAAGTGGAGATTAGAATGAGCAGATCAGCCATGATCTCATTGAATAGCAAAGCAGACTTGACAGACGTAATGATCAACTTCTGCTCCTATGTCTTACAGTCTTTTGATTCACAGCACCAGGGACCTGTTCAATTCTAGCCTCAGGAGACTGTCTTTGTGTGGATCACATTTAGAAACAACAGTTAAGTTGAATTGAAACATTTAAACAAGGAGAACTTAGGTTGGCAATTTATGATTTGAAATGTTGCTACTTTAACAATAATTGTGTGTTAAACTGTGAGAATGATACACCTTTTGAAAGGTCCCTTGTCCCCAGAACAATCATGGCCACCAACTTCCAACACCAACTCTGATCCTACCTCAATCCACTTATTACTTAACCCTCATACCTGCCTTTATTTCTTTCAGAATCAGCTACGTCAACATATTCCTCTCTCATCCTGAACTCCCCTTAAACTGCAGCAACACCCTGAACTCTGTCACATGTACATGAACTCATTCACAATTCTGCCTGTATTGGCTTACCTAGCTTGGCTTGAATTCAGGAACAGAACAACCTTAATTTTCCCACCTTTGTTTTCAAGTCCCTGATTAGTTTTGCTTCTTATTATTTCTGTAACTTGTTCCAGATCAACAACCTCCAGGAATGTGGTTGACCATTCTCTTTTGTATCCCTGATTATTTTTGTGCCACCATTGATAGCCTTCTGATGCTTAGACTCTAAACTCTGGAATTTCACCCCGCTCCAGCCATTGCTCAGCCTTTCCAGCTCTACCTCTTCTTTTTCAGTGGAGATGATCTGCCCAAGGCCAGGTCCTCGGGTGGCATGATGACTCAATGGTTAGCACTGCTGCCTCACAGCACCAGGGACCTGTTCAATTCTAACCTCAGGAGACTGTCTTTGTGTGGAGTTTGCACATTTTCTTTGTGTCTGTCTGGTTTGCTTCCGTTCTCTCCCACAGTCTAAAGATGTGTAGGTTAGGAGGATAGGCCTTGCTAAAGTGTCTAGGGATGTTGGCCATGGGGAATGCAGACTTACAGTGGTAGGGGAATGGGTCTGTGTGGGATGTTCTTCAGAGATTCAGTGTGGACTTGATGGACCAAATGGCCTGCTTCTGTACTGTAGGGATTCTACAATTCTCTGCTCATTGCTTCATGTTTCTGTCCTACACTCTCCTCTTCAGTTGCCTGTGGGACACTCCTATATTGCTGATTTAAACAATATGACTAAATAATACAAAAGGTGTTCTTCCTATGATTTTTCATATGTGCACGTAGGAAATACAAATCCTCATCCTGAAGGATCCTTCATCTGTCAGCAGCCATTGTGCCTCAAAGTTCCTTTGCTCACCATTTCTTTGAAAATTCGCTGAAAAGCCATAGCATATAGCCCTGAGCATAACACCCTTACATGGGCTTGGGGAGACTTACAAAAGGTCAAGGATGCCTGAGAGATCTCAAACAATACTGCATCACAATTTGCTTTGTGTTTCATAAAACTTTCCACTTCAACCATTTTGAATCTATTAGGGTCACCCACCCTGTGCAATGTGGTATCTGTTTCATTTGCACCGAAGTTCCTCGGAGTGTTTTAAAGGTGTTATAAGTGCATGTTGTTGCTGTTGAGGGCACAGTATTGCGTAGAACTGTGCAGCACGGGAACCTTATCCTTGAATTTCAAAAGCAGCAGGCAGTTTTTTGACATTTTTGATTGCAAAATGTCATTAGCACCTTGTCGCCTCAGGATATTGAATTGAAAATATCTGCACTGAGCTTTTATTTTTGCTAAGCCAATGAGATATTTAGAAGTGGAAATCCTGCAAAACGACAAGAGGTCAGAGAATCTGAAAGGAAGAGAGGGAGGAACAAAGGGAATAGTAGTAGGAGTAGGTCATTCAGCTCCTCGGGCCTGGTCTGACGTTAAACCAGATCATAGCTCATCATCTACATCAATGCCACTTTCCCACAGGATTCCCTCATCCCTTAATATCTTTAATATCTGGAATTCTATTGACCTCTGTCACAAATATTTTCAATAACTGAGTCTCCATAGTTCCTCCAGGATGGAGAATTTCAACGATTCACCACACACTGAGTGAAGAAATAATAAGTTCAGTCTCAAACAGGATTTTGGTTCTGTAAAAGCAAACGCAAAAAGATATTGAGCAAATACTTGCGTTGTTGCAGGGTGCAGGAATTAGATCCCGATGAGTACTTTTAATTAAATCTAAGATGCTTGCACTTGCCATCAGTTTGGGCTTGAAGCTTGTTTCAAATATGCATATTCAAATATGAGAAATGAAAGCTTTCCAAATATTGTTGCTGTATTAAAATGGGAATTTTTAACACATTTTTATGGAAATTGCTTTGATTTATCAGAGGTTTTAAGCACATTTTAACCGTAAAATAAAAGTTGAGGAAATGTTAGCTTTAAACATTTGTATGACAACATTGCATACACTAATTTCTTAGTGGCTATAACATTTAAATGGCACAAAAGCAGCTTTTATAATTTTGAAAAATTAAGTGTTTTCTGCCCTCTTCTATGAACAGATCAATTCCTTCATGCACCAAATCTTTCCACTGTTCAATCAGTGTACAGTCTGTTTGATAAAAGCAATGTATTTGATCTGTATACATCACTGCTTCTTGACCATCAATTAAAATATCTTGTTTTATTTTGCAGATGTACATTCAGACAACAACTCTTACTATATCCATGAGTTTAAGTGCTTCTGTATCTCTAGGCATGCTGTACATGCCTAAGGTTTATATTATCATCTTTCATCCAGAGCAGAATGTGCAAAAACGCAAGCGGAGCTTCAAGGCAGTGGTGACAGCAGCCACAATGTCAAGCAAATTGTCACAAAAAGCAAGTGACAGGCCAAATGGAGAGGTCAAAACTGAACTCTGTGAAAGCCTTGAAACCAACAGTAAGTGCAATTTTAATCACGTACTGTTCTTATACGCAATTAACTCAGAGGGCTCTTAAAATCATCTGACCCCCTTGAGCTTATTGGTTACAAAGCATTTTGATTTCGGGAACATACCAAAGCAAGAATGGGATCACATTCTTATCTGCAATCCAGATTGTCGGGGAGGATTAAGTATAGTATCTCTGAGCTTTACAATGCAGAAGAATAATGAAATTTACCTTGTTAAGATGAATGGGTGAAACATAAAGAGAAAGAAATGTGCTGGATCCATGCAGTTACTGGAAAATACCATGATTTGCAGGTTTAGTTATTTCTGATCAACCTTCACGTGAATGGTCATTGCTAAACTGAAACATTAACTCTGTTTCTCTCCACAGATGCTGGCTGACCTGTTAAGTCAGTTTTGTTTCGGTCTGTTTTCTGTATTTTCCAATGTTTCCAGTTTGGATGTTCCACATCTGCACAGTCCAAAGATGTGCAGGTCAGGTGAATTGGCCATACTAAATTGCCCGTAGTGTTGGGTAAGGGGTAAATGTAGGGGTATGGGTGGGTTGCGCTTCGGCGGGTCGGTGTGGACTTGTTGGGCTGAAGGGCCTATTTCCACACTGTAATGTAATCTAATCTAAACTCTGCTTCTGCAACATTTTGTATACTTGTGTTGAGTGGTACCAAGCAGGCAAACCTAGGACATTTGTTTCTCTGTGACACCATTAATTCTTGCAAAACCTCTATAGAGACGATATTTCTCAAAGAGGGATCTCAGCTGTGTTAAATGGCTTAGGGACCGTAAAGACCTTGTGAATGTACCAAGTGTTAGATGGTGATCTTTTGAGAACATCCTGTGCATTGAAATATTCTGCAAACAGCTAATCCCCATGTTATTTCACCACTAGGTAATGGTAACATTTATGAAAATGACAAGTGTTAAAATAGTCTAAGCAGAGAAATTCCACTTGAGAAAAATGGGATAGATTTTCCATTTTTACATCATTCTTTTTGACCTTTTGGTGATTAATATAAGTTGCCAACTCATTATCACCTATGTTAAACCTTTAAGTAAGGTTAACATGTACCAAATTAATGGTAAGCAGTGTAACTTTATGACACAATCAAGGTTGACGGAGAAATTGGAGATTGCAGACCAGCTGGCAGCTTCTCATGATATTTATAACTACAAAGTAAGCTTCACTCGCATACCTGGGCATGATATTGGATTATTGACTTGTAATCATTCCCAGGACTCTTATAATATTTAGGTAGTTATCTATACATTCAGATTATTTCTGGAATGAGACTGTGTAATTGCGTTATTAAAAAGACTATTTTCAAGGCTGTGAGATAATTTAATTTTTTAATACGTGTAAATGATTTACCCACTTGCAAAAATCATTTCCAAATACAGTGCTCTTGCTCAAAAAGCTAATTGCTTATTATACAATTAAGCTTAAAAATTAAGAAGACCTTTTTATTCCACTTTGTTATATAATAAAACTCAATTTTGAATGTAATTCATTCCAAAAGTTTTTTAAAATCCTTATTCTTAAGGCATGGGCGCTGTGAGTAAGGCTGACATTTATTCCCTATTGCAGTTTTCCTGAGAAAGTAAGAGTTGCTTATATGCTGAAACCACAGCAGTCAGTACATTAAGGGGCTCTGTCACAATGTTTTATTATGGAAATTTCAGGACTTTTTCCCAGCAACCATGAAGGAACAATGATATTCTGAACTTGGAAGTTTTGGCGTTTCCACACAACTCCTGCCTTTGTCAATCTGAGTGGGGGAGGTAACAGATCTAAGAACAAAACAAACGATTGCAGGGTCTCAGTTCCAACAGTCCCTTGAACCTGCTCTTCCTTTGACAAAGATCACGACTGTTCCGGCAGTGGTTCTTCTTTTTAGCTCAGACCTTAACTGCTCCTGCTCACTCAGCAGAGCCTCATTCTTAGTCCGGCTTATGCCATTCTATAAAGACAATGAGATCTCTTCTCTCCCACTCTAACCTCCAGATCTGAGGAGCTATCCTAAGCCTGACACCAGCAAGCAACACAGCCTTTTTTATTCAATGGTGAGACATGGGCATTGATGGCTGGCCAGCATTTATTGCCTGTGCTGAGTTACCCTTGAGAAAGAACGGTGAGTGAAGCTTAGAATCCCTACAATGTGGAAACAGGTCCTTCAACCCAACAAGTCCACACCGACCATTGTGTCCCATCCAGACCCATTCCTTTACCCTATTAGTCTATATTTACCCCTGACTAATGTACCTAACCGCCACATCCCTGAACACTGTTGGGCTGTTTGGCATGACCAATTCACCTAACTTGCACGTTTGGACTATGGGAGGAAACCGGAACACCCAGAGGAAACTCACGCAGACACTGGGAGAATGTGCAAACTCCATACAGACATTCACCTGAGGCTGAAATCGAACCTGGGTCCCTGCTGCTGTGAGGCAACAGTGCTAAACACTGAGCCACCGTGCCACCCAAGGATGGTTGCTCTTACTGATACTGTCATGGAAAGATGCATCTGCAGCTGGTAGATTGATGAAGATGAGATCAAACACATTTTTTCCCCTTTGTTTGTTCTGTCACCACCTGCCGCAGACCCAGTCTAGCAGCTACGACTTTCAGCTCGATTAGCCCCATCAGTAGTGTTGCTGCCGAGCCACTCTTGGTGGTGGACATTGAAATCTCACACCGAGTACATTTGGTGCCCTTGCCAGCCTCAGTGCATCCTCCAAGTGTTGTTCAACATGGAGGAGCACTGATTCGTCAATTGGGGAGGACGGTCTGTGGTAATCAGCTGGAGGTTTTCTTGCCCCCATCTGGGACTTTGTCTGTAAGGTATGATTCTGTGACTATTTCAGTCTGTTGCTTGACTAGTCTCTGAGAGACCTCTCCCAGTTTTTGGCACTAGTCCCCAGGTGTTAGTGAGGAGGATTTTGCTGGGTTGACAGGGCTGTTTTGTCTTTTCTGGTGTCTAGGTTGATACCAGGTGGTGTGTCTAGTTTAATCTCTTTGTTGAGACTTTGTAATGATTGATACAATCGAGTGGCTTCCTGGGCCATTTCAGAAAGGAGTTGAAAGTCAACCACATTACTGCGAGTGTAGAGTCACGTATAGGCCAGATCAGGTGAGGACAACAGATTTCCTTTCCTGAAGAACATTAGTGAGCCAGATGGGTTTTTCAGACAAAGGTCTGACATTGGGGAGAAGCAGGTAAAAGGTTATTGAGTTGAATGATGAGCCATGACCTTAATGATCAGTGAAGCAGGTTCAGAGGGTGAATAGCCCACTGCTGGTCCGACTTTCTAAGTTTCTATGAAACTTGCTACCACATGGAATAGTTGAACTAGAGGAAGATAGGGAAGGTTGGAATAGAAAGATGTACTAATTAACAGGGGGATCAAGTTTAAGAGCCGTGAGGTTTTGTTACAGCTCTAAAAATCCCTAGTGAGACCACACTTGGAATATTGTGTCCAGTTCTGGTCGCCCAAAGATACAGAGGCTTTGGAGAGGGTGCAAAGAAGGTTTACCAAGATGCTTCCTGGACTGGAGAGCTTGCCTTATGAAGAGAGATTGACTAAGCTCAGACTTTTCTCTCTGGAGAGAAGGAAGAAGAGAGGTGACTTGATCAAGGTACAAAAGAAAATGAGAGGAATGGATAGAGTCAATAGCTAGAGATTTTTCCCCAGGGCAGGATTGACTGGCATGAGGGGTCATTGTTTTAAAATATTAGGAGAAAGGATTAGAGGGGATGTCAGAGGAAGGTTCTTTACGTAGAGAGTTGTGAATGCATGGAATGCATTGCCAGCCGTGGTGGTGGAAGCAGAGTCATTAACATGCAAATGAATAGCAGTGAATTGAGGGATGCTTAGGTTAAATTATTTTATTTTACATTACGATTGTTCCTCGGTACAATAGCGTGGGCCGAAGGGCATGTTCTAATAGGTCTATATGATAAAGTAAGAATGGAGGATCAGAGCAGACAGTTCACAACAACCATTACAACCTGAAATACTATATGTGTTTTCAGCCCTTAATTCCGAAATGTGCTTTTAAAAAGAGGACAGCTGCAGAGACAATATAACTGCAGGTAGAAATTGGGTGGCTCACTGAATACTAGTTTGTGAATACCTTTCTCCCAGATCTCAAGAACTTGTATTTCAAAAGCAACCAGTTGAGCTTATATCAGCCAGATATGAGATAATTCGATTCTCCACTACAGAAAAAAAAATGCTAACCCAATACACGTGCAGACAGATTAGAAATAAAAAGTCAGTCCAAAATTGTAAAAGTTTTTTAAAAAAGGGTACACGGATCAGTCTCTGAATTGTACATGAAGAGCAGGCATTGCGCTGGTTGTGTTGATGTTAACAGCTGATCAGGTGGTTTTTGAGACTCTTGCTTTTAGGTAAGCTGAGTACAGTTCCTTTGTCATGATTCCTTCTTTTCATGAGTTTACAGCATTTGGGAGTGACACATTTCTTCCATTCCTTACCTGCTGTGCAGGGATGTTTACTTTTGTGGCCTCCACAGCACAATAGGCACATTCTGGACCACAGCAACCTAACGATAATAGTCAGGCTAAAGTTGAAGCTCTCGTTTTCCTCATCTAGGAATGTATAAGCAATGGAATTGACCACAAAAATGTTCACAAGAGGTGTCACTCTAACAGGTCTAAGGGGTGGGGGTAGAGAAATATTCAGCCAGTTCATTACCTCGAGTCACTTTCTCTTTGTCTGGATTTTCTTTCACATCTTCAGGTGTTGCGTTTTGTCAGTCCAAAACAGACTTTTTTTCCCCAGTGAGCCACTCAATTTACAACTGCAGTTATATTGTGTCTGCAGCTGTCCTCTTTTTAAAAGCACATTTTCGAATTAAGGGACAGAAACGCTCATAGTATTTCAGGTTTCAGATGTGTCATTGTAATGTTTGTTGTGAACTGTCAGATCTGACTATCTGCTTCTGTTTAAGAGCAGTTCATTTTCACAGTAAACTGATTTGCAATGAGTGTGTGAATTTTCTGTCTTCAAGTTTCCACCATTATACACGTCCTTATGCAGCTTTTGCTTGTTTATGGAGTTGAGTTATTGATTTATTGTCTCATATATATCTTGAAGGATATGGATATTTTGTTGCCAAGATTCAGTGCCATTTTGAGATGCAGAGAGAAATTACACCAATAGACCTCATCTCCTGTACAAGGGGGTCTACAAACACAGCTCCAGGCTTTTCCAAGGTCTCTGCAAGGTGCCCCAGAACTTGAGGAGTAGCTGCTCCTGGCATCGCCACTGCCACATCGAAGCCCAACCGAATCCGCTCCTACCACAGCCAGAAGTCCTTCTCCAGGCACTGCCACCACCGCAGCCAATGATCGGCCGAGTGCCCAGGTCCAGGCTCCCGGCTGACCCCAGCCAGTAACTCCTCACCTCGGTCACCACCACCACAGCACCTGACAATCCACCTGCACCGCTGCAGCTTCCTCACAATGTCAGAGGATGGGGAAAGGAGAAAGAAAAGTAATGAAAAAGTAGAGAGCAAGAGAATAGAATGGACGTGTTCAGGAACACTACCTGGCATGCTGGTGCCCCTATCTGGATGACTTTAACATCATCTCATTCCAGCAGTTTATAATGTTCAGGGGACCACACTGGGAAAGGTGTCTAGCAGCATGCTTCACTTTCCATCCTCACTCTCCATTTCTCTTGATTTCCTAGATTCTGAAGAACTCCCTCCCTCTGTTAGGGTTTTGTCTTTCAATTCAGTCGCTGAATGTACTTCTGGCTTTCAGGTTTCCGACCGGTTAGAATGAGCAGATGTGAAGATTCCTCAGTGGGAGGTGGTGGTGGTGAGGGGGGAGGGGGGTGGGAAGTGGGAAGGGGGTGGGGGTGGGGGGGAAGGTGCTCACTTTGATGGTTCACCGACCCAAAACCCTTGAACATCAGGTCTCAGCTCAGATGCACATGCCTCAATCACACTGGGAAACCAGATCATTTGGTTTTCCCCTGGTGTCTCATGTGATAAAAATAAAGCAGTCAGTAAAGACAGAGGTGGCATGGTGGCTCAGTGGTTAGCACTGCTGCCTCACAGTGCCAGGGACTTGGGTTTGATTCCAGCCTTGGGTGACTGTCTGTGTGGAGTTTGCACATTCTCCCTGTGTCTGCATGGATTTCCTCCAGGTGCTCTGGATTCCTTCCACAAACCAAAGATGTCCAGGTTAGGCGGATTGGCCATGCTAAATTGCCCCATAGTGTTCAGGGTTGTGTAGGTTAGGTGCATTAGTTAGGGGTAAATATAGGGTAGGGGAATGGGTGGGTTACTCTTTGGAGGATTGGTGTGGCCTTGTTGGGCTCAAGGGCCTGTTTCCACATTGTAGGGATTCTATGACAAATGGCCCCTTTATGTTGTAACTGAGATTTTTTCCAGTATTGTCAGCGGTGATTTACTGCTTTACTGTACAACTGCAATTAATTTGCTGGGCAGAATTCAGAAAAGAAGCTGTATCACATCAGAAATGAAGTGGAGGAGCTGATGTTGGACTGGGTTGGACAAAGTTAAAAGTCACACAACACTGGGTTATAGTTCAACAGGTTTATTTGGAAGTACAAGCTTTCGGAGCACTGCTCTTTCATCAGGCAGGCTACCTGATGAAAGAGCAGCAGTCTGAAAGTTTGTACTTCCAAATAAACTTATTGGACCATAACTTGGTGCTGTGTGATTTTTAACATTAGAAATGAATGACCAATGTTGCATTGTGAAATATTAGAAAAGACAATATAACAGCAGAACATGAAAGATATGAGAGAGGGAACTATTGAAATATTTAGATGCTTCAGCAACCAGGATGAATTGTGTGTCATGTAGCTAAATTGTTACAGCCGAGCACCACAACATACTAGATGGTCTGAGTCAATCATTTTAAATGAATGATCTCGCCTGCATCAAAGGTTTCAGGTTCAGTGTGTACTCCAGAGACATGATCTTGTATCCATGCTGAATCTCCATTGCAGACCTTGGAGAGTACTACATTGTCTGATTATCAGATCAGGCATTAAACTAAGATATGCTGAACTTCTCAGGAGAATCTCAAAGGTCCCATGGTATTAGTTTTAAAGACAGCTGTCAATATAAATCCCTCAATTAATATCACTCAAATAACTAAAATAAACAGATTATCTGTTCATCATTTCCATGTTTTTCATGGGACCTTGCTCTGTGCACATTTGAGCCAATTTCCTGCATTTTAACAGTTATTGGACTTCAGAAGAAATACTTGTAGAGCAGTAAAGCACTCTGAGCGATCATGAGATTGTGATAGATCTTTCCTTCTATTTATGATGCTGTTGTGACAAAACTGCTGTGCACTTCTAGACGGGAAAAATTGTAAACACTGCACCTTTTTACTGTATTTTTGATTGGAGTCTGAAAAAGGAAAGGAACTGTTTTAAAGCTAAGGATTGTCGAAACATTACTGTTCAGCAGTTTTTAAAAAATAAGTAACCCAACATTATTGAGAGGGACTTTGACGTTTCAGAGGACAGTATGAAACAGACTGATATGCTCAAACAGGTTGATGTTAGGAAGGAGGCTAGGCTGGAAATTTTGAAAAATATAATGATTGATAAACTCCCTGGGCCAGATGGGATATACCCTAGGTTACTACAGGAAGCAAGGGAAGAGATTGCTGCTCCTTTAGTGATGATCTTTGCATCCTCACTGTCCACTGGAGTAGTGCCAGATGATTAGTGCATGGCAAATGTTATTCCCTTGTTCAAGAAAGGGAATAGGGATAATCCTGGGAATTACAGACCAGTCATTCTCACCACGTTCTTTAGTGGTGGGCAAAATATTGGAGAGGGATCTGGGATGTAGGATTTATGAGTACTTGGAAGACCATAGTTTGATTAAAAATAGTCAGCGTGGGGCAGGTCATGCCTTACAAACCTTATTGAATTCTTTGAGGATCTGACAAAACATGTTGATGAAGGTAGAGAAGTGGATGTGGTGGACATGGATTTTAGCAAGAGATTTCATAAGTCTCCCCATGGTAGGCTCATTTAGAAAGTAAGGAGTCATGGGATACAGGGAAATCTGATTGTCTGAGAGGGGTAGTAAATGGAAAATATTCAGCCTGGATCTCAGTGACCAGTGGTGTTCCGGAAGGATCAGTTCTAGGAGCTCTACCCTTTGTGATTTTTATAAATGACTTGGATGAGGAAGTGGAAGCGGGTTTTAATAAGTATGCCAATGTCACAAAGGTTGGTGGAGTTGTGGCTAGTTGTAGGTTGCAAAGGAACATTGACAGGATATAAAACTAGACTGATACGTGGCAGATGGAATTCAACCCGGAAAAGACTGAAGTCATTCACTTTGGGAGGTTGAATTTGAATGCAGAAAACAGGGTTAAAGGCAGGACTCTTGGCAGTGTGTAGGAACAGAGGGATCTTGGGGTCCATGTCCATAGATCTCTCAAAGTTGTCACCCAAGTTGATAGGGTTGTTAAGAAGGCATTTGGTGTGTTGTCAGGGGGACTGAGTTTAAGAGCCACAAGGTTCTGCAGTCGCTCTATAGAGACCTGGTTAGACCACACTTAGAATATTGTGTTTAGTTCTGGTCGTCTCATTATCAGAAAGATGTGGAAGTTTAGAGAAGGTGCAGAGGCGATTTGCCAGGCTGCTGCCTGGACTGGAGGGCATGTCTTATGAAGAAAGGTTGAGAGGACTAGGGCTTTACACGTTGGAGTGAATAAATATGTGAGGTGACTTGATAAAGGTGTACAAGATGTTGAGAAGCACAGATAGAGTGGCTAGCCAGAGACTTTTTCCCATGGCGGAAATGCCTATCATGAGGGGGTATAATTTTAAGGTAGTTGGAGAAAGGTTTAGGGGAGATTGCAGAGGCAGGTGCTTTACACAGAGAGTGGTGGGTACATGGAATGCAGTGCTGGCAGTCATAGTGGAGTCAGGTACATTAAGGACATTTAAGCGACTCTTGGATAGGCGCATGGAAGATAATACAATGAAGAATATATAGGTTAGTCTGATCTTAGAGTAGGATAAAAGGCCGACATAACATCGAGGGCTGAAGGGCCTGTACTGTTCTACGCTCTGTGCTCTATGACACTCATTTTAAGCACAGTTTACACAATTGCTGGTTCAAGCAGTAGTAGGAGCAAGTGCAGACATACTGGAGTTGAGGATGAGGCCAGATGGGAGTTCAGGCACCAAGATGTAGCCGTTTGGAATGTGTGGTGACATATTATCAATGTTGACGGCCTTCTGCTTGCTAACAACCATTTGATTAGTTACCAAGTAGCTGAAGAGCTTGAAGCTATGAACAGGATAGTGAGAAGTCATCAGATCTCCATCTCAGGAACTCTATCATTGCAGTAAAAGCCACTTTCAGCCTGAAGAGATCTAGTTTATCTTTCCTTCAGCAGTTGCTATAAGGTGTAACTTTTAAATGTACAAGTCAAAGAGCTTTGATATGTGTGGACCAGTTACTCTCTACGTCCTCAACTAGTGAAAGCATCCAGAGAAGGAAGACAGAAAAGCAGCATTCCAATCAAAACACAAGTCACCATCAGCAGATCCATTGAACTACTTTCCTAAACTTTCCCAGTGCCCATAGCGCCCATGCTTTTCTCCTTGTCTGTTCCTGTCTGTGTGTGCAGAACAGAGGTTGTAAAGGGTTAGAATAGTAACCTGGAGTTATGCCAATGGTTCATAAGGGCAACTGTCTGTGTGGAGTTTGCACATTTTCCCCGTGTCTGTGTGGATTTCCTCCGGGTGCTCCGGTTTCCTTACACAGTCCAACGATGTGCAGGTTAGGTGAATTGGCCATGCTAAATTGCCCGTAGTGGAAGGTGGATTAGTCAGGGGTAAATATAGGGGAGTGGGTCTGGGTGGGTGCCTCTTTGGAGGGCCAGTTGGATTCGTTGGGCCGAAGGGCCTGTTTCCACACTATAGGGAATCTAATCTAATCTAATCTAATCTAATCTAATCTAATTGTTTACCTGTAATAATTCTTGTTAAGCAGGGAATCCTAGTCCATGCTTTTTGACAACCTATGTCTGATATTTAGGTAAATTAAGGGGGGGATAAGAGATGAGGTAGTTTTTATAAAATCTTTTGTAATGTCTCTGAGAAGCACAACAAAATTCTTCTCCAAATAGTCATTGTTTCCATTTAAAGTCTGGTTAGTTTTCAGAGTAGCAATATTGTTGCAAGCTGCAATGAAAAGATCCTTGAAATTTCTCCCTGATACTTTGCTCAGGTATTGAACTTGTACTGCATTTGTTTCTTACATTTGTATTCACTTGCACAGACAAAAGTCAATGCTTGTAACACAAGAATGTGATAAAGTCATTGTAAATGACATTTCACATATTTAAGTCCAAATCTCGAGTTAAAATGTGAGCTCTATGGTATGGCAGAACTGCAATCTATTCCTTTATATTAGAGCTATGTTTTAAGCACTGCCTGAAGTGCATTGTGCACAGCAGATAGGACTGCAAACAATAGGCTTCTTGATGAGCAATTAAATCTACTTATGTGCTCTATTGTCTCAGACAAAAATCCACTGAATAGAACCAGAATTTTCAGTGCTACTTTATTTGTGCCTAATATTTGGGTCATAGACTACATGCTTTTGGATTTTTCTCTTCTAATATTTTTAAAGAGACTTTGTCCTCAGGAAAAGCAGCTTATATTATGAATGCAATGAACTGGACACTATTGTGTTGCAGTTAGACTGCTTGAAGATGTGAAATATATCACTGTATACGTAGATAAAATGTATTTGTTTTTGTGAAGACCTTGCATTCTTGAATTGAGAAGTAACAGTCTCCATCAGTAAAATAAAGCCAGAAACAGATAAACGTGCAGAATTGAAACTTGTCACTTCATACCCCCAAATTAGTCTTTCCAGGTTTGATCAATCTTCACTATATTAATATATACCATAAAAAATCTCCAAAGGCTCCAAAATGTTATGGTAATTGCAAAAGAAAAAAAAAAATCACCCCTATCTAATAGAATTTCCAAGCAAATGTCAGGAAGATCTTCTGTAAACTGGCACAGTAAACAGACGTGGGAAGGAGAAATATGGCAGCACCACTACACAGTCACACATTGTCCTCCTATGCAGAAATATTACATCAACATTCTGGAACTCCCAACCTGACAGTATTATTGGGAATAGCTTCACTGGGAATAGCAGCAGTTTGAGAAGAAAGCCCAGCATCACCAAAAGCAACAGGTTTAGAGAGTAGATGTTGGCTTTGTCAGCACATCAGATGTTCTGGCTGAATGAAAAGTAACACTTCCAAATTAATGTATCAAAAATCTGCTAAATCTACATTTAATAAGTTTGGCTTGAATTCACAACTTGAAGTTATATTCAGGAATGGCAGAAGTAACAAAGCTAGTTCCGGAATGAGGGCAAAATTTTCACACTTCTTTTTAAAATCTAGACAGGAAAATGTCAATTGCCTCCCTGGTCATACCACGCCTGAGGAAGGAGCTGAGCTCTGAAAACTTGCAATTTCTTATAAACCTGTTGGGCTATAATCTAGTGTCGTTTGGTTTTTAGTCCACCCCAGTCCAACTCCGGCATCTCCACATCACTCTTAAAAGTAGTAGATATCATGTCCCCCAATGAATTCATATACAATTGCTATTTTATAAAGCGGATGAAGACCATTTGGCCCATCATGCCAATGTTGGCTTTTTAAAAAAAAACTGTTGAATTATTTTGACTCTCCCACTCCTGCTATACAAAATTACAATATTTTTCCCCTTTCAAAAAAATATCAATTGCCTTTGTGAAAGTCACTAATGAATCCAGCTATACCACTGTTTTAGGCAGTGAATGTGAGATCAATACTTGCTGTGCAAATAATTTCTCCTCCTTTCACCTTTGGTTCTTTCGTCAAATTTCTTAGGAGTGTGACCTCTGGATACTAATGTTGGATAATGGGTTGTAACAATTGGTTTCCTGTCAGTGGCAACAGTCTCCTTTCATTAATTCTATCCAGTCCTTCACAATTTTGAAGACCTCAATTAAACTCACAGCTGGCTCCCCCATCCCTAACTGTAATCTTCTCTGTTATAAGGAGAATAACCGCAACATTTGCAGTTTTATCACATAATCTGAGTCTTTCCTTATTAACAGTTGTTCAAATCTATCTTGTGAATCTGTCTTCAACAGCTTCTTCTACCAAGACAACGTATATCAGCTACAGCAACCATGCAAACTGACTTGGCTAAGATCTGAAGTAGTCTGAAGAGACTGCATGTATGAAAATGAACCCTCGTGTCTCATCATTTGGAAAGTGCTCTGACTGTACTACCTGCTGTGAGGCTGAGGAAGAACAGCCGTCGACTACATCAGATGAGGTGTTCCCATGTGTATTCCAAGACACAGGTCTGATGACGAGAAAACCTAAACAGGTCATCGTGCAATTGGCAGTTGTTTTGGCAAAGAATGTCGGCCAGAGTGAACCCATGCCTGTTGTTCTCCTTGTAAGTCTTGTGATTGTGCAATTTTTCATTCTTGTTCAACTTAGTTTTGAAAGGCTTTCTCTGCCCTGCGTAATACAAAACAAAAGGGCTTGTTGTGTGTACCAACTAGCTGGATTGCAACACTGCGTGGCACTTAAACAAATGCAAAGGTTGAAGCATGTCGAATTTTTATACAACAGATGTATTTGTAATAAAGGAATGTTTTGCAAATTCAGAGTTTTTTGAGTCACAGGTTCAAGTGTAATTTAACGTGAAGTCTTCATGCCTCCTGAAAAAGAGGGGGAAATAATTTCCTTCTCTCTTATTTTAAGACCTGATCAGCCACAGCAAATGGACATCATCAATGTGTACACTAGCATTGACTACAGTCAGTTATAAACTTGGTTACATTTAGGAACTTAAGATCAAGAGTAGGCTAGTCAGTCAGTCCCTCGAACCTGTTGACCATTCATTTAGATCATGGCTCATAGCTCATTTATGGTTTATGGTTTGGAAGATCGAAGACTTAGTAAAGACTATATAACATACATTTTCACTTTCGTTTTTGGCACATTTGCAAAAGGTCCTGTCTTTGCTAAAAATTATTGAAAATGACCACAGCAATTTGAGACATCAGTTTCCTCCAAACTTCAACTTGTTTAACAATATGGTGCGATTTTTCCATTAAGCTTTTATTTAATTTTTACATGCATTGGAAGGCAGCTGAGAAGAACCAAAAAGAAACATCAAATAAATACAGTAATAACTTACATGTATATAATATCTTTAACCTAGTAAAAGATCCCACAATATTTTAGAGAGCACAATCCAGCTGTCAGACTGCTCTAAAAAGCAGAAATATAACCATCAAAACCGTGGTGACCACAGTATAAGTGCAGTGCGCATTCACATGCAGGCCAACTAAACAATTGGCCTGACTATCACAGATAGAAACAATGTAGAATGAACTGTAGTGTCCAGGGTGAATAATAAGTGATGGACTATATAGTTGGGCATCAAAATATACTTTTCTCTGTAACAACATCTAAACATGTGGCACATTCACACCAGTACCTCTGTGGCTGTGCTACTGAGCATAAGAGAACCATACGTAGACTTCAATAATGAGAGTATCACTGCTTTGAGCTGTAGAAATGGAATTAATTCAAGGCATCTTCAGTCATATATTTATGATCACCAAAACTGATTAGATGTCCCAAAATTGTTTTGGTTACAATTCTACTTTGCTTAAATCTGATAACTTTAGAACATTTTGTTGTTGTCATTTGAATGCGTTAAATCCTGCAAAGACTTAGCAAGGTTTTGAAGAATAGAGGAGAGACATCAGCAAAACCACAAAAAAGGTTCCTCACCCAGTATCAGCTGAAGCTACCCAGGACACAAGCACACAGTCGATCTTAAAAATACATTGCTTTAGGCTTTGCTTACTGAATTAGGATCAAATGGGCATCTGCCTTTCTCTAGGAAAATACACGCGAGGAAAGAACAAATTATATTTCTGGATTAATGTAATATTGCATTAAGCACTCAGCTGCAACAACAGAAAGGAATGGGTTGTATTTTCAAATGGAATTTATAAAGTTTACAAGCTCAAAGCCTTTCATCCATGTAATGAATGCTTCACAGTTTTATTGTGGCACAAAACAGAATGATAAGCAACTCGCAGTGCGATCCACTTTATGTTTATTCCCTTATTTCTCCAGTCAGTGCTCCCATCTGACAAGAGCCTACTAGTTCCACTTGGCATTGTACACACATTTCCACACTTCTTAAGAGAATATGCATTAGTCATAATCATTCCTAGCATGACACTGACAGTATAAGTTCTGCATGAATTTTGGTGGCGCGCTAGCAACTAATTCTATATGGTACATGGTTTACACTGAGCAACATTGTGAAACTGGTGAATGTAAGCAGTGGTGGTGGAGTGATCCTATGTTAACAAGGTGTGTACTGGAATGTAAATGGCTTCCAGTTTTGATTTCTTTATTACAGTGGATCCCTAAAAAAAATTAACTCCACTTACCGAAGAAAAAGTTGACCCTTAAAAGGCACTCAATACTAGTTGGGTGGGCATGGCATCCAGACACTGCACTTAAAATGTTGTACCTGCAGTCTGTTTGCCTTTAACACATTGATTTGAGACCTGCTCAGGGGGTATAGTTTGGGTGAGAACAACTAGCCTGACTAAAACAAGTCAGGCACCTTTTGGTGGCCGTGTACACTATTTTAATGGGAGGGTGGTAGTGGGGTTTGTATGGAAAAGGCTGCAAGGGAGTCACTCTGCCTCAACTAATGACAGATCAGCAGTGAACACTGCTACAGTGAGGGCCAATATCCAGTTTCGCCTTCCTTCCTAAATGGGAGGTTAGCAAAAAGGAGGTGAAGAAAATTGAAATGAGTTGATCACAAGTAGGTTCCACTGTAATTGATCTTGTTGATATCATTTGTTAAAGAAAGATTGAGTAAATACCCTGAAATGTTTCTCCTGTATTCATCTGGTATTTTTTATTGAAATTAATTGACTAAAAGTTATTGAATTTTTATTGGTGTCTTTCTTTTCTGCACTTTCTTCTTCACAAAGGATGGTTGGCATTTTGCTAGATTGTAAAATATTATGCATGACTTTAGCTTGCACACTGAATGCAGTGAGAATTCTCAAAGTGACTTTCTACTGGAAATCATGTCATAATGTTAATTGATTAGAATCACACGGAGTGCAAAACAAATGGCTCAAGTTTGTGAGAAGTCAATTTAAAAGAAAGCAGGAAAATTCCATGACTTGGCCAAACCAATGGGCGGTAAATCTTGGGATCAACTAAAAGAACTAAGATGCCTTTAGGGATGAGCTTTGAGAAGTCAAATGTAAATCCAATATTATTCTACTTTTAAAGAATAATTCATAGACTTTAGAACAATGATTCTTACTATTGACTATAATAAGATCTGAAAAAGAATATTTATCATAGAATTTCAATGAAAGACATGAATTTCAGGCAAGACATAGATTTTCCTTATATTACTTAATTGCCTGCCAAAGGACAAAAATGGAGATGAATAGTTGAGTGGCCTTTGCTTGTTCCATCCCTACTAAGTGCTGGCAAAATAAATTCCTGAAGAAGGGCCTGTGCCCGAAACGTCGAATCTCCTGTTCCCTGGATGCTGCCTGACCTGCTGTGCTGTTCCAGCAATAAAGTTTCAACTGGCAAAATAAATGTCTAGCAAAGGTTCTTGCTGGAGAAGTGACAGCTGTTTGCATGCACCTTGTAGGATTTCCTTTCTCTGACTTCTCTACATCATTAACTTAACAAAGACAAAATACACTGACCATCATGTGATATTCTTTTCACATTTAATAGACTGAAATGCATTGCATTGATTTAAAAAAAAAGGATTTAATTCACCATTGATTTTGTAGACTAGCTTCCATTCAGGAACTTGTTGCAGTTCTGCTGCTAGGATGCCTACCAATTTAGCAAGGCGAGAAATATCGCTTGCAGTCCAAATCCAATCCTGCAAGAATTGGCTGCACCCAGAAGTCATGGATTCAAAGATGTGAGAAGGGAGGAGATCCCAATCTTGTTCATCATTTATCTGCCCTTTCAGCAAGTATATGTGTGTAGGATCTGCTTCAATTTGCTGCCCTCTATTGACAAGTACCCTGGTAAATCTCATGGTCTAGATTTCTATTTGAAGGATCGTCCGTTGGGTAGAATATTGGCAGGCAAAGTCACCATAGGAATCTTACCTCAGCAAGGAGGCAATATTTTCAGGAGGAGATGGAGAGAATCGGTGAGACAAATAAATATTAGGTGGCAGATTCTTAATCTCTCTTGTTCAGAGTTTCTTCAGTCAGCACTTGAAGCACTTGAAGAACAATGAAGACAGTAGCAATTGGGAATAACTCCGCGTCCATTTTTGTCCCTAGTTATTCTGCTTATGAAATGTGATGTTTTATGGGCCCAACAGCAACATGTATTTGGGATTCAGGAGTGAATCCCCATGGTCTACTCACACGACACAAAGAATGATAGTGACATTCGCAACCACAAGAAGCTCACTTTATTATTAGTCTGGCAACTTAGCGCTGAGAAACTTTCACAGTAACCTAGGGGAGATGCATAATCAAATCACAGCATTTGTAGATAGTGTGCTATCATATAAAGCAAAATGTTTGTATTTTCCCTCAAACATAACTTCACTACAAATGGCCTGAATTGTGGAAGAAATGTTGCCTGATCATAGAACATAGAAAAGTGCAGCACATTATAGCCCTTTGGCCCACAATGTTGTGCCGAGGATTATTCCTAATCTAAAATAAAATAACCTAACATATGCATCCTTCAGTTCACTGCTGTCCATGTGCATGTCCAGCAGTCACTTAAATGTCCCTAATGACTCTGCTTCCACCACCACAGCTGGCAACGCATTCCATGCATTCACAACTCAGTGTAAAGAACCTACCTCTAACGTCTCCTCTATACCTTCCTCCTAATATCTTTAAACTATGACCCCTCATGCCAGTCAATCCTGTCCTGGGGTAAAGTCTCTGGCTATTGACTCTATCCATGCCTCTCATTACCTTGTATACCTCGATCAGGTCACCTCTCTTCCTCCTTCTCTCCAGAGAGAAAAGTCCCAGCTTAGTTAAACTCTCTTCGTAAGGCATCCATAGAGACTTCATGATCCATAGAGCAATATCGCTGAAGAGACCAGCACCTGATTGTCTTAATAAGAACAAGTATGGCCGCACTAATTTAAGACCTTACATTGCCATAAGCATCAGTAAGGGGAAAGCAATTGCAGTCTGTGAACAAATATCTGCTAATGCTGCTGTTGACCTAGGGAATAAAAGATTGGTAAGACAAAGCCGGGCTCGGCCACTCGTCTGATACTTTTGCCTCCCTTGTTGAGTATGCACACTGCACTATGTGGTATCGAGTTCAATCCTCAATCTGAACTGAGTTAAATGATCTCACCCAGTGTGAAGGGTGCAATTAGTCAGAGTGCTAACTGTGAAACAGGTTTGTCAAAAAGGAAAGTGATCCTAGGCCTCTGCTTTTTATTGCATCTGTGCTGGACACACAGTTAGAGAGACATTAGGTAAGGAAGGAGCCACGCTCCAGTGTAAAGACCCTCACAATGGAATACTTCTCCAACGCTTTTTTAAATCAGGGATTGCACATAAATAATAACAATAGTGGCGCTGTCCCAGAGGTCAATTGTTAATGGAACAGTATGCCAAATCACTGTTAGCACCAGAGAAGTGGAAACAGGGAAAATAAACTTTAAAAACTGCAGACAAACGTTTGATTTCTTGAGTTACACAATGATTCAAGAGGTATGTGTGAAAGGGATGTTGGACAATGCTGCTTTCTTAAAAGTTACATTTATAAAGGTGTGCATGTAAGATGAAGAAGATAAACATGAGATAGGCTTTGAATGTTTGGAATTCCAGAAGTCTCAAGTGGGAGATAACTCAGATTTTCTCTGGTACATTTGCATTCAAAATGTAGAGTCATTGGGAGAATGGTTGCTTTTAATGTAGAGCGGCTCATTTGCCCATGATGCAATCTGGCTGATACTCTTTTTTTTGTTGGAACTGGTTATGTGAGTTCTGTAATGAATAGATAATCTGCTCTGGACATTTAGCACGTGACCAGCGAAGATTGAAATGAACCTGCACCAGCACGAGGCCCTTTCATTTGCACAACGCGAAAGTTTCATGTGAAAGCTGGAACTCACTTTGAAAAAGTGGAACTCACACAATTGAAAAACAAAGTAAGAGTTCTTGCCCTGTGTCCAATCAAGTCTGCTCAGGCCTGATACTGGATTTAAGCTACATTTATGCAACAATGTGTGCACTAATGCTATATTGTGAAAAAATTGTTAGAAGCTTCTTAAATTTGCTGTGAGCCCGAACATCCATAATTATAGGGCTGTATTTTAAGTAACATTACCGTCAGTCTGTACAAATAGAACAAAGAAACGGCATGTGCAAATTCAGTCCTGGCTGTGAAAATTCAATTTGAATTCAATTTTGTACAGAGACAGTTTGCAGAGCACCTTTCATAACACCAGGATGTCTCAAAGAGTTTCACAGGCAATAAATCACTGTATAGTAACTGTTGAAGCACAGGAAACTCTTCTTCATGAGATTATGTGCCTAAGGTCTGATACACAACACCATGATGTCCAACATAGTTAGGACAGGAAGGCTGGTCCTGAATCAACCCAGTCCAGAATTGGGAAATCAAGCCATTACAACTAGAAGCAATGTGCTCCATACTTTGCATTCAGACAACAAATGCAACCATCCCTGCACCCCTCACCCCAAAGTGCCTGAGTTGCAGTGGCATATTGAAATCTAGAACTGCAAATAATGATGTATCATAAAGGGAATGATCTCTGTGGGAAACTGACAAAGGAAGGGGGTGTGGATGTATTTGGTGGGTGGTATCCTGCTGGAGGGGGCAGAAATAGTCTTTTGAATGCAGAGGCTGGTGGGACGCAAAGTGAGGACATTGTTCTAAAAGGGAAGGGAAAGACCATCTTGCTCTCATTTTACCATTTCTGTCTTCGGGTCTGTTGCAGTGTTCCAGTGAAACCTAATGCAAGCTGAAGGAACATCATCTCATTAACACTTGGACACTTTTCAGCTTTCAGGAATCAGCCTTCCATGATTATTACACCTTTCTCCACCCCACAATCCCCACTGTTTTGTTTACCAAGGTTTGATTTCAGCAGAGCTGAGCTGCTTTCTGCTTTTAACTGCCTCATGTGAAAGATTTTACTTTCAACAGCTTAGCAGCACCTCAGCATTATCATGGAATATCAGCCTGCATTATGTGATCAAATCTCTGATATGGGAATTGAACTTACAACCTTCTGACACCAGTCTGAAGTCTTGAAATAAATATCAATTTGTAAATCAACATGATAGGTGTGTTTATTAGACGACATTAAAATGTACCTAGCTCTCTGTCCTTTAGTTGTGATTGTCCATATGCCGTTTGGCTCCTTGACACTGATTTAAAAGCTTAGGGGCTATCTGAAGGGTACTTTATCTTTGGTAATTATGGTGTAGATTTTTTTAAATATTCTCTGTTGCAACCCTGTTACACAGTTGTCAACTCTTATTACAATGAAGTGCAATTTCAGTTATTTCCCCTATTGGGGGTTGAGTGACTCCTACAAATGTCACCCCTCAGCTTTGGTTCATATTGCTTCATGCATTAAAGTGAATTGAGCATTGAATTAACAAGAACATGGAAATTAATCAAGTGAAAATGGAAATAATGCTTATGATCCACTTCAGACCTGAAGCCAGGCAGTGCACCCATATATTGTGCTTCATTGTAAAATACTCAGCTATAAAAATAATCCGATGATTCTCAACAATATTCCCTTTGTAAACTTAAAAGAAAATATAATTTTATACAATCAAATTACACATTTCATATGTAGTCAATATCTTCAAATTTATGAAACAGACTCAGAACAGAACTAAAAACACTAAAAATTTCTGTGCATCAAAGAAGAGTTTGGAAAATCCTTCATTAAGTTCAGGGTAGTACCCTGTTAATACAATGTGGCATTCAGTAGAACGTGAGGACTGCAGATGCTGGAGATCAGAGTCAAAAGTGTGGCACTGGAAAAGCACAGTAAGCCTGACATCGGTGGTGGGCAAGTTATTGATGGGAATCCTGAGTGACAGGATGTACATGTATTTGGAAAGGCAAGGACTGATTAGGGATAGTCAACATGGCTTTGTGCGTGGGAGATCATGTCTCACAAACTTGATTGAGTTTTTTGAAGTAGTAACAAAGAGGATTGATGAGGGCAGAGTGGTATATGGACTTCAGTAAGGCGTTCGACAAGGTTCCCCATGGGAGACTGATTAGCAAGGTTAGATCTCATGGAATACAGGGAGAACTAGC
>NC_057728.1:13177747-13196532 GCF_004010195.1 Chiloscyllium plagiosum
ATAGGTTTAGGGTGAGAGGGGAAAGATATAAAAGAGACCTAAGGGGCAACTTTTTCACACAGAGGGTGGTACGTGTGTGGAATGAGCTGCTGGAGGAAGTGGTGGAGGATGGTACAATTGCAACATTTAAGAGACATTTGGATCGGTATATGAATAGGAAGGGTTTGGAGGGATATGGGCTGGATGCTCACAGGTGGGACTAGATTGGGTTGGGATATCTGGTCAGCATGGATGTGTTAGACCGAAGGATCTGTTTCCATGCTGTACATTTCTATGACTCTATGACAGGCAGCATCTAAGGAGCAGGAGAATCGACGTTTTGGGCATAAGCCCTTCATCAGGAATGGCATGCAATAGAGTCTGATTGAATTGAAAATTCTTGAACAATCCCTGTCTAAATTTTCTTTCTGAAGTGCATGAGACCCATCAATGTGAGTGGTATAAGTAAACATCATACTTAATGGGTTCATGTGAAGCATTAATGGGTGACATTAATGGAGTCAAAAACTGAAGTTGCTGAAGAACATCAGGACATCTGGCAGCATTTGTGGAGAGAAAGCAGAGTTAACGTTTCAGATCCAGTGACCCTTCATCAGAACCAGTTGTGGAAAGATTGCAAAGTCTACACTCAGAAAAGGGGATATGGTGATCTAACACCCAGATTGATAAGAAGACTGTTGCTGAAACTATTAACAGCCCGAAAGAGGCTGTAACATTTTAGGAATTTTTGGAACATTTTGTCTGCAGGAAGGATTTCAAAATCAGTTATAATTTAGTGATGGTTTTTCCATCACTCTGTATTGTATTTCTCATTTTAGTCATATGGTAGAGCTGCTGCAGTAAGATGTTATTTCTTAATGGAGGAATCATTGCAGACATACATTAGAGATACTATTTGAAATGCTGTAGCTTCCAGTCTAGCTCAGATTTAGACAATTAGAGATAGTAAACATATTCCAGACATTAAGTCAAGCCCAAATCCTTCGACATTTTAAAAAATGCGGGAGATCATTCTGGACACCTTAATTCCAAAGGTGGGAGAAGGTAGCTGACAGGCAGAATTTGGAAGAGAATGAGAGAGGTGGTCTTCCTCTTCTTGAGAACGTAGTGTGGTTAAACGGAGGAAGGTATTTGTAGAAAAGTGAAAGAGGCACAACAGCTGTCAGACTCAAGAACCTGGCCTAGCAAGGAGAAATACATTTATTTCAAGCCAAGAATTAGCCAGAACAGGTGGATTCACAGTGGGATAGGTTTAGAGAAGATCTAAAGCTCAGAATTGAGCCTTGAGGAACACGCTGTGGGCAATTAGCAGCAACAGAATTATAATCCACCATAAACTGCAGCCTCATGGCCCCACATATCCCATACTCCACTATCACCTTCTAGGCGCTAATCCTGGTTCAATGAGGAATGCAGAAGAGCATGATGGGAATAGCATAAGACATACCCAAAAATGAGGCATCAATCTGGTGAAGCTGCAACAATGGACTTCAAGTGAGGCAAACCAGCAGAAACAGCCTGCTATTGCTGAAATTAAGAAATTTCACACCCAATAGACCAAAGATTCCTAGTCTTGTCACATCCAGTCATAAATAGTAATGGGGAATTAAACAACTAATGGAAGAATAAGACTTCATGAAAATCCATCTTCAATGATGAGAGTGCAGCACTTTAGTGCAAAAAGTGAGGTTGAAGCATTTGCAAACATCTTCAGCCAAAAGTACTTAATGAATGATCCATTTTGGCTTCCTCCCGTGGTCCCCAGTATCACGGACACCAAAGTCAGAAGTCACATGACACCAGGTTATAGTCCAACGAGTTTATTTGCAATCACAAGCTTTCGGAACACTGCTCCTTCATCAGGTGAATTCTGGACTTCACCTGATAAAGGAGCAATGCTCCAAAAGCTTGCGATTTCAAATAAATCTGTTGGACTATAAGCTGGTGTCATGTGACTTCTGACTTTGTCCACCCAGTCCAACGCTGGCACCACCATATCATGACTGATACCAGTGTTCAGCCAATTTAGTTTATCCCATTGCCACTTGCAGGTTTTTGCCCAAGCCAGGCACAATCCTAACTTGGAAATGGGTTTTGGTCACTTATCATCACTGGGTCAGAATCCTAGAACACCCTATCTGTGCTGCCATGGGAATAATTAACTGCGCTGTTCAACATGATGACCTACCTCCATCTTCTCATGGGTAAATAAGGCCAGGCAATAAATGTTGGTCTCACCACTGATGTACGAATCCCATGAATAAAGAAGACTTGAAAAGGCAAAGCAGAGAGAATCAAGTGAGTCAATGACTGGACATAGAATTATTATTTCTTTTTGTTCAAAGGGAGGGATCAGAAGTAATTTGTGTTAAGCCTTGATTATATTTATTACTCTTTACATCCACTCTGAACTTGCAAAGTACTGGAGTTTAAATTTCTTAATCTAGCCTTTCCTGTGCAGGTGTTTTCAATCTGCTCACTGAACAATTAGTTAAGTGTACACGAGGGGATATACACGAAAGAGATCATTTTCAGCTCAACTTACAAGTTGCCCTGTTCTTCCACCCTGGATTATCCAATTGTATAATTAAATATCAGTCAGTATGAGTGCATGTTTGAGTATGAAAGCCTCAAGATGTTCATGGGAGTATGCAGTACTGCTATGGCCAAGGACACACATTAGTTTATTTTGCTTTTGCAATTGATATAAAGCACAATGGAGAAACTTTCATTTCCCTGTATATTGTATCTGTTATAATATAGTTTCCTCCAAGATGCGAGATTTCTTATTCCATTGATTTTTTTTGGTGCACAGGGCATCAGGTATTAGCCCAATGCATGCACCTTACTAGCAAGCAGTATATGCTTGTATGATAATATAAATGGCACACACAGCAAATAGGAATATTCAGCTTTGTTCTTTGAATACAAGGCAATGAATGGCAGAGTGCACCTCAGGGAACGATCCAACCTGGCGACTAGGTCTAGAAATGTTGTTGGAGGCTGAAGTACCATAGACGCTTTTTTTAATTGGTTGCATCAAACCATTCGTACGATGATATTGTCATGCAAACCAATTTCCACTTAACCAACTGATGTGTGGAATCAGAAGTGGAATTAGATACAATAGATAACAGAAAAGGAACTGCCCTCAAGACCTGTGTTGCCACACTATCATATAGTTTGGTCATTCACGCAGAGAGAAGAACTTCTATTCAACACCTTCCTACATTCCAAGTAAATACTTTGGGAACGTAGTAACAGTTACTATCGATTTGAAACAAGATTCATAAGGAGGCTTGAGAGGAGGCATACATTAGCTGGAGTAAGCCATTAAGATCTGTGAATCTCTTCTGCCATTCAATTTGAACACAGCCCAAGTTCAAATCCAACCTGCTCCAGCCTTGTATAATAAATGCTCTGAGCAGGTAATGAGACAAAAAAAAATCTGCTCTTGCCTTATCCCTGCATCGGAGCCAGGAGGCTCAGGTTTAAACCTCACCTACTCTGGAGGTGAGTATTCACATCTTTGAATTGGTCGATTTAAAATAAAATCTGCCTTAGCTCTTTAAGGGCTGTGGTGGTGCACTGGTAGCATCCTTACCTCTGAGCAGGACGCTCAGGTTAAAGTCCCACATGCTCCAGAGGTGTGTAATGAAACCTCTGTATGGGTTGATTGGAAAATATCTGCCTTAGTTCTGTATCCCTCGATACCCTTACCTACAGAAATTTAGCATTATCAGACTTGAAATCCACAATAGCCCTAACACACTTTGTGGGGAAGAGAAAGCGAGATTTTTCCAAGCTCTTTGGAAAAAAACATTTCCTGACCACCATGCTAAAGAGCACTGCCTTGTTCTTGATTCTCAAGTCCCAGGATATTCTGTCTGTGCATTTACCTCGTCAAGTCCTGTGAACATTTTAAACATCTTAAATGGATCACACCGCAATCTTCTATACACAAGAGAGCAAGAGTCAAGTATATGCAATTTGCCCTTTTAGTCATCAAAACCTTCAGTGTTATTCAGAGAACCTGCATTCATTTCCTCCCATTTTAGACGATCTTTTATGATATTTGGTGCCAAAAGCCGAACAGAAACAGTACTTCAGAAGAATACCATCCTCTGCTTCATATTCCAGGGCCCTTGAGATGGAAGCAAACATTGCATTAGCTTTTTTGTTTGCAGTTTGATTCACTTGTCCATTTTAGTCTCATTTCATTACTTCCAATTTTAGGTTTATTTTATTTGACTTCTAATATTAGTCTCCATGAAAAAAGTACAATTACTTTAGTCAATCACTATTATCCTCCTCATGTTAGTTAACAAAGCATCACATTAACGTATGCACTTTCTGCATCAAGACTGTCTCACACAGCTAGATCTTCCTGAGCCAGAGCAATGTAGACATTGAAGGCAAGAGATCGCATGCTGCAGTTTGGGAGTTTAAATAACTAACTATTTCTGGGTATGCAGGAAGTTAAGGATGTGGAGATTTAATAGTTAAAATGAAAGCAATAATATGCAATTCAGCAAGTTAAAAAACAGATACAATTGGATTTAATCAACTTGTTATGACACACCTCTGGGAGAGGTGAGAACTTAACCTAGATTTTCCTGGTGCAGAGCTGGGGTACATCACAACACCCTAAAACAGAAATTAAGGGTACAGAGAGTAGAAGTATTTAACATGCAACAAAACAATGCTCTTTTGACTGGTATTATTCATAAATTCCCAGAGAAAGAATTATCTTAGTAGAATGTCCAATAAATTGACTTAGTCCTAATGAAGAGGACAGGATATGAAAGGAAGATACTCAAAAGACATCTGTGCTACCTTAGATCAGTAGATGACACACTTGTTAGAAGGTTTCTAGCTTCAAGCACTCAAACAGATGTAAAATACGGCATACGCTGGATATCTGCAACACAGTAAGTGCTGGATAAACTCAGTGGAAGGGTTAACATGATTCAATATGACTTTTGTTCACAATCCAAATGTTCACTCTGTTTCTTTCTCTACCATTGGTTAAGGTTAAAAATCATACAACGCCAAGTTATAGTGGCACGGTGGCTAGCACTGCTGCCTCACAGTGCCAGAGACCTGGGTTCAATTCCCGCCTCAGGCAACTGTCTGTTTGGAGTCTGCACATTCTCCCTATGTCTGTGTGGGCTTCCTCCAGGTGCTCCGGTTTCCTCCCACAGTCCAAAAATGTGCAGGTTAGGTGAATTGGCCATGCTAAATTGCCCGTAGTGTTAGCTGTAGGGGAACGGGTCTGGGTAGGTTGCTCTTTGGAGGGTCGGTGTGGACTTGTTGGGCCGAAGGGCCAGTTTCCACGCTGTCAGTAATCTAATCTTCTAAATAGTCCAACAGGTTTATTTGGAAGTACAAGTTTTCAGAGTGCTGCTCCGTCATCAGGTAGCTAGTACTGTACTTCCAAATAAATCTGTTGGACTTTAACCTGGTGTTGCGTGATTTTTAACTTTGTCCATCCCAGTCTGACACTAGCACCTCCACATCATGGCTTCAACTGATGGTGCCAGGCCTGCTGAGTTTCTCCAGCATTTTCTGTGTTTGTCTCTGGATTAGAATGTTGTGGATGCAAACACTAAACCGGATGTGAGCATAAAATCTAGGCTGGCATTCCAATGAAATATTGAGGAATTAATGCATTTTCAAAATTGTAATTCTTAGATGAAACAGAAGATTGAGCTATCTGGTGAGTGTTAAAGATCCTACTGGACTATTTGGAGGAGACCAGGGAGAAAGTTCTTTTGCTATTTTGGCTAATTGGCCTTAATTGAGCATGCAATGAAAAACACATTGGCTGATTCAGAAAAAAAGGGGTAAAATGTGGAAGTGATGGAACTTGTCCGCACCCACATTGTAAACCTAAAAATAGATTTCCACTTCAGACCTGTACTATCATTTCCAAGTTTTCTTTTTTTTTCTATCAGTGATATCTCACAGACCAAAGTTGTGCTGGTTAGGTGAATGGACCATGCTAAATTGCCTGTAGTGTTAGGTGCATTATTCAGAGTGAATGTAGGGGAATGGGTCTGGATGGGTTGCTCTTCAGAGGGTGGGTGTGGACTTGTTGGGCCGAAGGGCCTGTTTCCACACTGTAGGGAATCTAATCTAATCTAATCTCATTGCTCTTTGGATTGTCACTGCAAACAAAATGGCTCCTGTGTCTGTCTACATGACATCAGTATCTACATTTACACAGTATATGAAGTACTTTGAGATTTTCTTCAAGCTATGTAAGTGCAAGTCTTGATGGATTACTTTACAATGAGAAGTGCAAGGACATAACTATCCCAATATAAATAAAACTGTTTTAGTTGGAGGATCAAATTTAGGTGTGATGTATACTATAAATGGCAGATTCCTAGGAATATTAACATACAGATGGATCTGGCTGTGCAGGTCCACAGTTCCCTAAAAGTGCAACATTGGTGGCCAAGGTGATTAAGAAGGCATATGGCCGGGGCAAGAGTTGGCAAACCATGTCGCAGCTATATAAAACCCTTGTTAGGCCGCACTTGAAGTGTTGTGTACAGTTTTGGTTGGTCACTACCAGAAGGTCATGGAAGCTTTGGAGAGAGTGTAAAGGATGTTGCCTGTTCTTGAGGGCATTGGATATGAGAAAAGATTAAAAAGACTAGGATTCTTTTCACCAGGCAGCTGAGTGGAGACTTGATAGATCTGATTAGTCTACAAAATTATGAGATGCATAGACAGGGTGGATAGTATGAGGCTTTTTACCAGAGTTGAAGTTTCAATTGTAAGGAGGCACAGGTTCAAGGTGAGAGAGGGAAAGTTTAAGGGAGATACGTAAACTCAGAACACAGGACATAAAAAAGTACAGCACAGTACTGATCCTTCGGCCCTCCATCTTGTGTTAACCTTTTATCCTACTCTAACATCAGACTAACCTACATACCCTTCATTGTATTATCTTCCATGAGCCTATCCAAGAGTCGCTTAAATATCCCTAATGTCTCTGACTCTACTTCCACCGCTGGCAGTGCATTCCGTGCAGCCATCATTCTCTGTTTAAAGAAGCTACCTCTGACATTGCCCTTAAACTTTCCTCCGGTGACCTTAAAATTGTGCCCCCTCGTGATAGCCATTTCCACCCTGGGAAAAAGTCTCTGGCCATCCATTCTATCTATGCCTCTCATCATCCTGTCCACCTCTATCAAGTCACCTCTCGTCCTTCTTCACTCCAATGAGAAAAGCCCTAGCTCCCTCAACCTTTCTTCATAAGATATACCCTCAAGTCCAGGCAGCATCCTGGTAAATCTCCTCTGCACCCTCTCTACAGCTTTCACATGTTTCCTATAATGAGGCAACTTGAACTAAAAACAATATTCTAAGTGTGGTCTAACCAGGGCCGTATAGAGCTGCAGCATAACCTCACGGCTCTTAAACTCAATCCCCCTGCTAATGAAAGCCAAAATACCATATGCCTTCTTGTCAACCCGATCAAATTGGGTGGGAACTTTGAGGGATCTGTTGATATGGACCCCAGATCCCTCTGTTCCTCCACACTGCCAAGAATCCTGCCTTTAACACTGTATGCTGCATTCAAATTCGACCTTCCAAAGTGAATGACTTCACACTTTTCCAGGTTGAATTCCATCTGCCACTTGTCAGCCCACCTCTGCATCCTGTCAATGTACTGTTGCAACCTACAATAGTCCCCCATACTATCCACCATTCCACCAACATTTGTGTGATTGGCAAACTTGCTAACCCACCTTCCACTCCTCAACCAAGTCATTTATACAAATCACAAAGAGCAGAGGTCCCAGAACTGATCCCTGTGGAATGCTACTAGTCACCAAACTCGAGGCTGAATACTTTCCATCTACCACCACTCTCTATCTTCTATGGGTTAGTCAATTCTTTATCCAGACAATCAGATTTCCCTGTATCCCATGCCTTCTTAATTTCTGAATGAGCCTACCATGGGGAACCTTACCAAATACCTTGCTAAAATCCATGTACACCGCATCCACTGCTCTACCTTCATTAATGTGTTTTGTCACATCCTCAAAGAATTCAGTAAGGTTTATGTCCCTCACAAAGCTATGCTGACTATCTCTAATCAAACTATTGTTTTCCAAGTAATCATAAATCCTGTTTCTCGGAATACTCTCCAATACATTACTCACCACAGATGTGAGACTGACTGGTCTGTAATTCCCAGGATTATCCCTATTGCCTCTCACAAACAAGGGAATAACTTTTACCACCCTCCAATCATCTGTCACTACTCCAGTGGGGAGTGAGGATGCAAAGATCATCGCCAAAGGTGCACAATTACTTCCTTCACTTCCTGTACTAAGCTAGCGTACAACCCATCTGGCCCATCAAGGTCCCTCTCAGTAGTGAGGACTGAAGCAAAGTATTCATTAAGGACCTCCCCAACCTCCTCCAACTCCAGGCGCAAGTTCCCCCCACTATCCCTGATGGCCTTACCTTCACTCCAGTCTTCTTCTTGTTCTTCACATAAGTAGGAGAAAGTGAGGTCTGCAGATGCTGGAGATCAGAGCTGAAAATGTGTTGCTGGAAAAGCGTAGCAGGTCAGGCAGCATCCAGGGAACAGGAGAATCGACGTTTCGAGCATAAGCCCTTCTTCAGGAATGAGGAATGTTTGTCCAGCAGGCTAAGATAAAGGTAGGGAGGAGGGACTTGGGGGAGGGGGCGTCGGAAATGTGATAGGTGGAAAGAGGTCAAGGTGAGGGTGATAGGTCAGACTGGGGTGGGGGACGATGGGGGAGTCCAAAGACCTGCATATCCTTGGTGGGGTGGGAGGGGGAATTGAAATGTTGAGCTACAGGGTGGTTGGGTTGGTTGGTCCTGGTGTCCCAGAGGTGTTCTCTGAAACGCTCTGCAAGTAGGCGGTCTGTCTCCCCAATATAGAGGAGGCCACATCGGGTGCAGAGGATGCAATAGATGATGTGTGTGGAGGTGCAGGTGAATCTGTGGCGGATATGGAAGTTTCCTTTGGGGCCTTGGAGGGAGGTGAGGGGGGAGGTGTGGGTGCAAGTCTTGCACCTCCTGCAGTTGCAGGGGAAGGTGCCAGGAGTGGAGGTTGATTGCAGGTAGTGAAGTGTAGTGAAGTTTGAGTAGTGAAGTTTGAGTAGTGAAGTTTGAGAAGGGACCTGACATAGATATAAATTATGAGGGGTCATGAACCAGGGGCCCAGGTTGATGGTAGGTGATGGAAGCCAAGGAGCAAAGCTGAGGGGAAATGTTTTCACTTGGGTGTGATGGGAGTCTCGAAGTTGCTGTTGCCGTTTCTAAGAGACAACGATACATATACAGATGAGAAAATGACAGAGACATTTCGAGCTCTTTAAAACTGCAATTAGTTTATTAAGTGCTTAAAGAAAGAACACACAGTTTTAACTACTAGAAATATCTTAATCACTGTCTTTCACTACCCTGATTTCTGTAACTAAACCAAAACATTATTACCCAGGAGAATTCACAGCTGGCCAGACTGAAACTCCACATGACGGGCAGCACGGTGGCACAGTGGTTAGCACTGCTGCCTCACAACGCCAGAGACCCGGGTTCAATTCCCGCCTCAGGCGACTGACTGTGTGGAGTTTGCACGTTCTCCCCGTGTCTGCGTGGGTTTCCTCCGGGTGCTCCGGTTTCCTCCCACAGTCCAAAGATCTGCAGGGCCAGGTGAATTGGCCATACTAAATTGCCCGTAGTGTTAGGTAAGGGGTAAATGTAGGGGTATGGGTGGGTTTCGCTTCGGCGGGTCGGTGTGGACTTGTTGGGCCGAAGGGCCTGTTTCCACACTGTAATGTAATCTAAAAAAAAATCTAAAAAAAAAATCTAATGACATCTTCACCATGCTTCCTGATGTAGGGTACTTCTTGCACAATGTTAATTTTGTTAAAAATCAGACAACACCAGGTTATAGGGATTAATGCCCAATATGTTGATTCTCCTCAGATGCTGCCTGACCTGCTGTGCTTTTCCAGTGCCACACCTTTCAACACCAGGTCATAGTCCAACAGGTTTATTTGGAAGTACAAGCTTTCAGAGCGCTGCTCCTTCATCTTAGAACTCACTTAGAATGGGAATGCAGGTTTCAATTGATAAAGAACTTCTGGGATTTACATATTAATTAATTGAAACCTGCATCCCCATTCTATGTGATTAAAGACTTAACCGTAATCTAGTTTGTTCAATATATTGCATCAATTGTATGACATTTTGATCTTTTACTATAAATTCTGTGCCCTATGATCCTTCCCCGCTAGTGACCTGATGAAGGAGCTGCGCTCCGAAAGCTTGTACTTTCAAATAAACCTGTTGGACTGTAACCTGGTGTTGCATGATTTTTCCCTGGATTTAGATATTCACTTGTGTTACCATAACCTCCAGATCTAGAAGCTAGGGACCAGAAAATGGGAATAACTCAGCACAGACATAATGGGCCAAATGCCTTCTTCTGTGCTGTAAGGTCTGAGTCTGGGGAGTTTAATTCTTCAGTTGCATATGAATCCTGTTCATATTAATTAATGATTACAGAACATATTTCTGAAAAGCAAAGCTTTTTAACAGATGATTAGACACTCCCGGTGTCTGTGTGGGTTTCTTCCATGTGCTCCGGTTTCCTCCCACAATCCAAAGATGTGCAGGTCAGATGAATTGGCTATGCTAAATTGCTCATAGTGTTAGGTGCATCAGTCAGATGAAAATGGGTCTGGGTGGGTTACTCTTTGGAGGGTCGGTGTGGACTTGTTGGGTCGAAGGGCCTGTTTCCATGCTGTAGAGAATCTAATCTAATCATATGGGCGGCACGGTGGCACAGTGGTTAGCACTGCTGCCTCACAGCGCCAGAGACCCGGGTTCAATTCCCGCCTCAGGCGACTGACTGTGTGGAGTTTGCACATTCTCCTCATGTCTGCGTGGGTTTCCTCCGGTGCTCCGGTTTCCTCCCACAGTCCAAAGATGTGCAGGGTCAGGTGAATTGGCCATACTAAATTGCCCGTAGTGTTAGGTAAGGGGTATGGGTGGGTTTCGCTTCGGCGGATCGGTGTGGACTTGTTGGGCCGAAGGGCCTGTTTCCACACTGTAGTCTAATCTAATCTAATATAATAATTGTTTGAGGCCATAATTTGTAATGCACATTCTTGGACAATGAAGGAGTTTCTGATGTGAAGCTAAGTTGAAGCTCGATGGCTGGTACTTCTAAACCATCTCGATTTCCAACAACTTTACTCTGCTACTGAAGGAATAGGAACAGCAACTTACTCTGCCCATTTTGCGCATGGTTTCAGCATTTTGTGCGTTATTGTACAGTTTACATTTTATCTGATGTGGCAAGATTCCAACTTCCTTTCTGAGGGAGTGAGTTGCGGACTCCGACTGTGATGCATGATTCTCCCACAGCTCACTCCATGTTCTCATTTGCATTGCTCTTTTGGTAACATTTCAGTCTCCTCCATTTTCCATTGATCCTTTTTGCATAAATATTAATGTCCCCTGTTTACTCCCAGAGCTGTGACTTTGGAAATTCCTACACCCATGTTGGATCTATACCCATTCATGTTGAGACCAGAGTTCTTGTGACCGAAGCGAACTTTCCGACTTCTAAAGGTTTGAGACCCCTCTTATTCATTAGAATGTCCCAGCCTACAATTTCCAATGTTTGACCTAGCCACTGACACCATCCCCTCAGTAATCCAGTGTAGTGAGGCTCATCCCAAGACCTGAAATGTCCCTTTTCCAATATGCATCCTAAACATTATATTGACCCCCAGGATGAGCCATGGCCCAGATCCCACACTGACTTGACAGGACAGCCCCTAAAGATCCCAGCCCCAGACCAATGTTTCTACATTACCCTAACTGGCCTACCTGTAATCCTTGCACTGCTTGCATTTGATCTACAGCACAGACCATTGCTCAAACTGACAGACTAAAGGCCAGTACTGAAGTCAGGGAGTGTGCACTAAGAAAGCACTGTGACGTGCACACAGGCTGGTAGCCTCCAAGTTAGCAGTAAAGTGAGTGAGTACCAAGCAAACAAGCTAAGTGCCATGAGATATATCCAGTGCAGATGCAAGAAGTGTGTGTGTGTGTGTTCCTGCATGCAATGTGGCTTGGCACAGCATGCAAGTTGTGGGTGTCCATCACCTCCAAAGAGAAGCCTCAAGCGGCTGCAATGGATTGTGCCATGGCCCGAGAATGGGCATGACAAGGTGGTGAAGCTGTTCACTTGCCAATGTGGTCAAAGGGCCAATAAGGATGGTGCCAATCGAGGATGTAGGTAAGCTGCAGCCACCAGGCACCTGCTCTGATTCCTCGCTAGGAATTTGTGTTGCGTGGTTTCCTGAGGGTGGAAGAAGGTATTGGAAGTGGCATCTAAATAATGTGAGAAAATGCATAGGAATCTTGTGAAGTTCCCATTTAAGGCCTGAAGAGAAAAATGCAAACAATTTTCTGGGCATTCTGTTTTTCTTTTAAACTTTGCTATACTTCCCTATTTTTCTTATCATTGCTCACACCACCGTAGGGAGGTGAAATTTCCATCCTAGTTATTGTTTCCATTCTGTAGCATTTGTTGCTGCCGTACTGCCACACACCCCCAGATTTCTTTCAATTCGTTGAGCAGAAGGTTCTCTTGCTGCAGAAGGTGTGGCTATTTCACAGAGAAATGTAAGAGGGTGCTTGTATGTTGAATTCAGCATGTTGAGAAAAACTGCATTCAAAAACAAGATACTTAGGTTGTTGCTGAAGGGGGTGTTGCAGTGATTTGTACAGTGAGAAATAGTTGTGATAAATACAGTTGAAACTTGAGAATTGACTTTTGCTGACTGATTGATGTCAACAATTACTCTGCCTTGAGTCTGAATTACGGCAGTAGCATCAATCACCTGCACATCAAAGTATAATATGTCCCTGGAAAACATTCTAAATCCCCATATTAACTCCTCTTATAGCTGCTGGTTGTTACGTTTAAATTTCTAAACGCATTGTGTGTTCAACCAATTGATTAAAGCTTATCTGCTCATGTGTAGCCGGAGGGCTAGTTGTCTCTGTGATATAATGTGATTGTTTGCTCTGCTACTTTCGGATTTACCAGATAAATAGTCATGTCTACTGAGCAATGGGGTTTGTGTGTTTTGTTAGAAACTGCCTGCTGAGGGTGAGCCACCTCACTGGAATGGAACAAAATAAAGGGCTAATTTTTACTTGTTAACATAAAAGTGGTACTAATGGTGTCCATCATTACTAATGTGCAAATGGAATAGTGATATCATACAAGGGGCAGATTCAGGGTGGCGCTCAGAAATCCGCAAGGTTACTGTCTGAATTTTGTCATTTTGCCATTAACTTGATAGTAATGGTATCTCTCTTTCTGCCTTGTTGTATATAGTTCTGAAATGATTGAGTGCAGTAAGAACCGCCTGTTGTGAAAATGATATGGGAACTTGATCAGAGTTAGTAGGAGGTAGTAGGAGACTGACCTGAGACTCATGTGTCCCTTACAGTTTCTGTAGTTAGGTGATATCCAAGTAATCTGGAAATAGTTGTATCAATGCAATAAACCTACCTTTTCCTCAATTAGACCCTGCTAGTGAATATCATACTCCACATATGATATCTGGCTTGAAGGTATCAACATACAATTTGCTTCACCATTGAATTATATTGAACAATGTGAAGTTACTGTAATTGTTCAATACATACAAACTAAGTTCAGCATAGAAAGCTAAATATTGTCCATTCCAGTCTAAGTACAGCAATTAAACCAACAATACAAACATAAAATACAATTATGTCATTCATCTCAAGAGGACTAGGATATACAAGCAGGAATGTAATTCAGATGCTTTATAAGGCTCTGGTCAGACCACATTTGGAATACTGTGAGCAATTTTGGGGCCCATACCTCAGGAAGGATGTATTGGCCCTGGAGTGGGTCCAGACGAGGTTCACGAGAATGATCCCAAGGAATGAAAGGCTTAACGAGTGAGGAACATTTGAGGACTCTGGGACTATACTTGATGAAGTTGAGAAGGATGAGGGGGGGATCTGATTGAAACTTTCAGAATACTGAATGGCCTGGACAGAGTGGATGTTGGGAAAATTCTTCCATTGACAGGAGACGTGGGGACCTGAGGGCATAGCCTTAGAGTAAAGGGAGACCTTTTAGAATGGAGATAAAGAGAAACGTCTTCAGCCAGAGAGTGGTGAATCTGTGGAATTCACTGCTACAGAAGGCTGCAAAGGCCAGGTCATTGAGTATATTTTAAGACTGAGATAGTTAGGTTCTTGATTGCCAAGGGGATCTTCCCAAGGGGAGAAAGCGGGAAAATGGGGTTGAAAAACATATCAGCCATGATGGAATGGTAGAGCAGACTCGATGGGCCAAATGGCCTAATTTCTGCTCCTATGTCTTTATGGTCTTACAGTCTAAAATACTGCAAACACTGGAAATCAGAGATAAAGATCAAAATCCTGCTAATACCTAACAGGTCAAGTGGCATCTGCAGACTGAAATAAAATTTGATGTTGATAGTCTGGCATCATTGAGGTGTAATACTAACTCTGGTTGGAAATTTCCCATGTCTTTAATTGATGTGGACCATGGTGAGAAATGTGGCAAAGTATTGTGCAGAAGATCCACTCTGCACTGATTCAGTCCAGCCCTAGCCAGGTGTCATGTTGCCAAGGTTTTGAGTGACGTTTCACTTGGATAGAGCAGGCGATCCAGCCACCTCTGAAAAGCCACCCAATGCTTTAGATTTGGACAGAGCAGAAAATTTAAGCTTCCCTTATATAAGCCTTTTCAGAAAAATGTGATATCCATTCGTCAATCTGTATCCAGTGGATATCCTCACTTCTGCATTAATACAAAATATACCTGGGTAGTGTTAAAAAGGAGGTACAACTTTCAGTGTGTATTATAAAAGTACAGTAGAGAATTATAGTTCAGTAAGAGTTTTAAGAATAAAGAGAACAATATGTGATGGTTAGTTATCTGAAAAATGATTAATGTATTAATTCTCTTGGCTCTAAGTCAGACATTAGTAAAATAAAGTATCCTACGGTGCACTGACAAAAAAAAACTGCATGATTGCAGTTATATTTTTTGGATGAGATATTAAATTAAAGCTCTACCTTGTGTGAGTGTTTCAGGACCCTGGAATCAACTTGTGATGATGGCATGGAACTGAGCATAGATAGAGTTTGGGCACAGTGAGAACATCACTGCATACTTAGGAAGAACCCAACTAGACTGCAATAACCTAGACCACAAGATACAAGCACATAGAGATGGAGGAAGCTTTGTCTGCATCTAATGCAGCAATCAGTAAGAACCTGGTATATCTATCATTACCGGATATATTCAGTAATAAATAACGTTAATTTAATATCTAATCCTAAAGATAGTTCTTGGCTTTACTTGGTTCTCAACCAACATTAGAGTGGTGTTGGAAAAACACAGCAGGACAGGCAGCATCCAAGGAGCAGGAAAATCAACATTTCGGGCAAAAGCTCTTGATCAGGAATGAGATTGGGAGCCCCCGGGGTGTAGAGATAAATGGGAGGAGTTGGGGATGGGGGAAAGATAGCTGAGAGTGCAATAGATGGATGGAGGTCGGGGTGAAGGTGATAGGTCGGAGAGGAGGGTGGAGTGGATAGGTGGGAAGGAAGATTGACAGGTGGGACAGGTCATGAGGACGGTGCTGAGCTGGAAGGTTGGAACTAGGGTATGGTGGAGGGAGGGGAAATGAGGAAACTGGTGAAGTCCACATTGATGCCCTGCGGATGAAATTGAGGCGTTCTTCCTCCAGGCGTTGGATGGTAAGGGAGTAATGATGGAGGAGGCCCAGGACCTGCATGTCCTCGGCAGAGTGGGAGGGGGAGTTGAAATATTCAGCCACGGGGTGGCGGGGTTGATTGGTGCGGGTATCCTGGAGATGATCTCTGAAGTGCTCTTCGAGTAGGCATCCAGTCTCCCCAGTGTAGAGGTGACCACATCGGGAGCAACGGATACAATAAATGACATTGGTGGATGTGCAGGTGAAACTTTGAAAAATGTGGAAGGTTCTCAACCAGTCTGTCTTGAATCCAAACTCACGGTGTGGCATCAAATATACGCTAAAAGTTTTGTGACCTGTTATGGGAACATAAAGGATTTCTAGTTTTAAGTTTGAAGAAGAATTCTCCTCAGTGTTCTGGCCAATATTGTCCCTCAACCAACTTCATAAAAAGAAAACAGTTGATCTGGTCATTATCTCATTGCTGTCTGTGAGTCCCTTTCATCTGTAAATCATCTGCCACTTTTACTACATTCCAGCAGTGACTATCTGTTCCGAAAAATACTTAATTAACCGTGAAGCACTTTGGAAAACTCTGTGAATGTGAAATTTGCAAATTCTTTCTTTAATGAGATTCTGAAACCATGTATTCTCCATCACTAAGATGGCCTATTTCAACCTACATAATATTTCTCATCTTCATCCCTGCTGCTGCTCAAATGCTGCTCAAACAGTTATATTATTTCAGACTTGACTCCCGATCCTGCAACCTCTGTAAACATCTGCTCATTCAAACCTCTGCTACACTTCCCTTAATTCAATTCAACCAGTTCTCCAAAGGTCTTTGCTCATTGACTTACAATGGTTCTCATCCAACAATGCCTTAGTTTTAAACTTTTCATCTTTATTTTCAAATCCCTTTCCTTACCTCTGGAATCTCCTCCAGCTCTGAGATCTCTGCATTCCTCCAATCCTTGTGTTTTTTATGTCCCAAGTTTGAATCCAGCTGCATCACCTTCCAACAACCTGGAGAAGGAAGTTTGTGCTGTTGACATCATTACTGTCAGCATTGGTGAGTGCCTGTTATTTCTGTCACTTTGCCCTTTGCTGCCCCCCCCCCGCACATTACCTCATGTCCAACTGACAAGTTTACTCAGCGAGCAGGCCAGTGACTGAGGCTGAGGGTGAGGCAGAAATGGTCCAGTGTTTTGGAGTGAGGCAACAAGAAGGTCAACAAGATGGGCAGCATCATAATGAGCTACATTTGACTCAATGACATAATGACTAAATAACACACCTTTGAAGAACGGTTATTTCAATTTCAAAGGCACAGTGATTTTATACAGAAGGACAAAGCTGACATGTAGAACTGGTGCTGGAATCACAGAATGCCTACAGCCTTCGGCCCGTTGAGTCCACACTGACCTTCCAAACAGCATCCCACCCAGACCCATCCCCCTACCCTGCCTTTCCCATCCAGCTTGCCTGCACCTCCCAGGCCACTATGGGCAATTTAACATGTCCCACTTAACCTGTACATTTTTGGACTATGCGAGGAAACCTGAACACCCAGAAGAAATCCTCACAGACGTAGGGAGCATGTGCACACTCCACACAGGCAGTTCACCGTGGGTGCAATCGAACGCAGGTCTCTGGCGCTGTGAGGCAACAGTGTTAACCATTGAGCCGCTGTGCTGCCCTCTTTTTCTTTTTTAAAATTTTTATCATTGTTGTTAGTGTCTTTTCTCTTTTTCGTTAACTTTTTACATTTATTTTCTGCTACAAGTGCTAGCAAACTTTATTAATAGGCTCTTAAGATGGCAGGAAAGGTGAGCAAATTATTTCGAATGTTGCAAGCAGCTTGGAAAACACACACTGTCAGACACACAGACTGTCACACACACACACTGTCACACAGACTCGCATACTGTCACACACTCACTGACACACTGTCTCACACACACACACTGTCAGACACACACACTGACACACTGTCTCACACACACACTGTCTCTCACGTACACACGCACACTGTTTCTCACACACACACACACTTCACACACACACACACTAACACACTGTCACACACTCACTGTCACACATACACATTTTACTACATTCCAGCAGTGACTATCTGTTCTGAAAAATACTTAATTAACCGTGAAGCACTTTGGAAAACTCTGAGAATGTGAAATTTTCAAATTCTTTCTTTAATGAGATTCTGAAACCATGTATTCTCCATCACTAAGATGGCCTATTTCAACTGTCACACACACACACACTGTCACACACACACACTGACACACTGTCATACACTCACTGTCACACATACACACTGTCACACACATGCTGTCACACTGTTCCACACACACTGTCACACAGACTCACACACTGTCACACACACAGTCACACACACACTGTTGCACAGACTCACACACTGTCACAAACACACACTGTCACACACACAGACACACTGCCACACACACACACAAGCTGTCACGCCGACTCACACACTGTCACATGCACTCACACACTGTCATATGCTCACATATTGTCTCACACACAGTCACACAGACTCACACACTGTCGCATATACTCACACGATGTCACACGCTCACATACTGTCAACACACTGTCACAGAATTCACACACTGATGCATACACATAGTCACACACATTAGCACACTTTCACACACACATTGTCACACACACTCGCACGCTGTCACAAACTCACTCTGTCACACACTCATACTGTCACATACACTCACACACACACTGTTACACACACACACACATACACTGTCACAGAGACTCACACACTGTCACATAATCTCACACGATGTCACACGCTCACATACTGTCAACACACTGTCACAGAATTCACACACTGATGCATACACATAGTCACACACATTAGCACACTTTCACACACACATTGTCACACACACTCGCACGCTGTCACAAACTCACTCT
>NC_057728.1:13198406-13207003 GCF_004010195.1 Chiloscyllium plagiosum
CTTATATACTGTCACACATACACACACTCACACACTGTCACACACTCACACTCTCTCACACACTCACACACTGTCACACACTCTCACACTGTCTCTCACATGCCACACACACAGTCTCTCTCTCTCTCTCACACACACACAGTCACAGTCGCACCACTCACACTCTATCACACACTCACACACTGTCACACACTCTCACACTGTCTCTCACATGCCACACACACAGTCTCTCTCTCTCTCTCACACACACACAGTCACAGTCGCACTCACACACTGTCACACATTGTCACACATTCTCTTACATCTGAGTCAGTACATCCCACTCCTTGAAGTGAACAGGAAAGCCAGGGACCATATCTTACTTTTTGTTGGCTAAATGACAGGGAGAATTATTGAGTTTCATCAAGTTTCAGGAACGATTATTGCCACGAACTCAAGCGAGACTTCTCACTGTATCTTAACAACACTGTGGTGTCCTTCTCATTTGACTGAGCCCTATCCTACCATGGACCATTCCCTGAACAATGCTCCACTCACCAGAAATTCACCAGATGATTGGAATCCCTTGAGCCAGACCGACTTTAAAAGGTCCCTGCGGCTCTGGACAAACACTGGTATGCTGAAGCTGCCCCATCTATCGAAGGAAGTTTTTCAGGAAGTCCCTGTGTAAGACCTACTCTTTATTCCATTACACCTTGTATGTGAACCCTGCTGTCAGTGCCCTTCATTGCACCCCACTTCTAACCATTGCTGCAGTAGCCTTCTGTCTCTCCCAGCGGGATGGGTACAGTTCCTGTGGAGAAAGTGCCGGCTCTGACAGAAGACACCTTCTCAATCTCTGATAAAAAGGGTTCTGAGGCCTCAGAGGAAGCATCCTTCACCCCAATACAGCCCAGAGACTGACATGCTGCCAGGAACCTCAGGTTTAGAAAGTGTGGGAACACAAGCTGGTGAGAGTCTCACTGGGATCGCTCCACAGCTGGATGAGGGAGAATCACCAAAGGCCCCTGCCACTTGGAGAGCTCCCGGGCACCAGGTACCTGCTCGGCCCCTGGAAGGAGAGGGCCTTTGGGGTCAGCAATCAGGGACTCCATCCATATTCATTGGGAGGAACAGGAGCAGCAGACGACAACTGGGAGGCAATTGCCCTCATTACCCAGACACTGTAGGAGTGCAGCTGTGCCTTGGGAACCCATCTGCCCCAAGCTGGTGACCGTCTGACTGTCTCCATGGACAGGTTGGCAGTGCCATGCCAGCCAGGTCCCAGTTCCCTCAGGGTCTGCTGGAGAGGCACTCACACCCACACTCCATCATTGTAGCTATTCGTCCTCAGCGGCAAGGGGATAGCAAGCACTGCAGGTGCCCCTTCCTCACAGGGAGACAAGGAGGTACCAAAGGACCTCCAGGTAGAGGCACAACTGCACCCAGGCCCCTTGGAAACCTCCCCTCAGAACACTTCAGGAGAGGCCAGTCCCTCCATCTCCACCCTCACCCTCCCTGCCCTGCTCAAACTCGTGGACGCTCAAGGTGATGAGGGTCCACTTGCTTGTGACAATAAGACCCTTGGTCTTTCAGGGCTGGTCCACATACAAGTGTCCCTGGGGTCTTCTGAACAAACTCCGGGACCAAAGGGCTGCACTAGTAAGCAGGCTCCCTCCACCTCAACTGTAGAAACTGGGATAATACTGAGACGTTTTTAAAAATCTTTTGGTGGCACAGATGACATAGTTCTGCATATTCCATACTTGTATAAAGATCAACGGTTTTGCAATCCATTTGTATGCTTGAGTCTCTGAGTAGCCCTGAACGTAACTGCATCAGGGTGATGAAAACATTTCTGATGAAGGGCCTATGCCTGAAACGTTGACTCTCCTGCTCCTTGGATGCTGCCTGACCGGCTGTGCTTTACCAGCGCCACACTTTTCGATTCTGATCTCCAGCATCTGCAGTCCTCACTTCCTCCCACACAGGACGTATCAGAGGTGAAAGTCTTTGCTGGGATGTTGCTGTAGCATTAGGAGCAAGATGAACAAGGTGTATACGGGGCAATGATTCTGTTGACACTATTGTCACTCTGAGGCAAATTTTCATATTCTCTCCCTGGCCTCATGTGTAATAAGTAATGGTGTGAATGTAATGGTGAACAATGTTTAGGACAGGGAGGAATGCAGTACACAGGGAACCAATGTATTAGGATTAAGGAACAGAGATAAGGGATCTCAAAGTGTCCTGTATAGTATGGATCCACTTGCCCTACTCTGAGTGTGGTCACAATCATTTTCTTCCTCGCTGTGGAGATTTGATTTACAGCACGACAGATAGTGACAATGAGCAGTCTTCAGACATGGTTTTCCAGCATCTGCCTTTAAATAGCGGTGAGGTGCCAGATACCAGATTCTTCCAGTTTCCCTTCCTGATGGCCCTTCCTGTGAATCCTGACAGCTTCACATCTGCCTAGATCCTTACCTACCCGTCTGTATAAACTGGCCCTGCCCACTTTCTCCCCCAGCCTCTGGCATATGAGGTGATTCTATCAGTTGTGATCATACACTGGCCCCCTTGAAGCCAGGATGCTTGAATGAATGCACCTACCACATGACTTTTTTCAATCATTTTTACGCTTTCTCCCCCTTACAAATGTAGTTGCCACCCTTCACAATTATAATTGCTCCTTCTCCCCAACATAGACAGGCAGGAGGCCTGAAGAACGCAGCAAGCCAAGCAGCATCAGGAGGCGACAAAGTCAGCATTTCAGGTGTAACCCTTCTCCAGGACTGGGGTGGGTATAAGTTGGGAGCTGCAGATAAAGAGGGTGGCAGGGGCAGGGTGGTGATATGGGGAGAGTTGAAGACTGGTAGAGGGTACGACCTGATTGGTCAATGAATGAATCCATTTGGTGGCAGGGAAAAGTGGAAGAGGGGGAGCAGGGAAGGGAGTCAGAAGATGGGAAAGGAGGTTATTTGAAATTGGCTGCCCAGGCGGAAGATGTGGTGTTGTTCCTCCAATTTGCAGTTTGGTTTGTTTTGGCAATGGAAGAGGCCAAGGATGGTCATGTCAGAAAGGGAGTGGGAAGGGGAATTGAAATGGGCGGTAACTGGGAGGACTGGTCAGTCCCTTTGGGCCTGGCTGCAATGCTCGGTGAACTGTTCCCTAAGTTTATGTTCGGTCTCCTGATGTAGAGAAGACCACATCGGGAGCACCGGATACAGTAAACGAGGTAGGAAGAGAACCTCTGTCTCATGTGGAAGGACTGACTGGGGCCCTGGATGGAGGTTAGGAGTGTGGTGTACCGGCAGGTTTACATCTTTTCCAGTTGCAGGGGAAGGGACCGGGGGGTTCGGGGGAATTGGCGGGAAGAGTGGTACAAACCAAGTACTCTCAAAGGGGATGGTCCTTGTGGAAGGTAGAAAGTGGTGGGGATGGGAAGATGTTCTAGCTGGAGTTGGCAGAAGTGTTTAAGGATAATGCATTGGGTGCGGAGACTGGTGGGGTAGTAGGTGAGAACAAGGGGGACTCTGTCTTTATTGCGTTGGGAGGGGAGTTTAGAGCAGTGGATCGGTGAATGGAGGTGGTGCAGTGGAGGGCTGTCTGGATGACAGAGGGAGGAAAACCATATTGTTCGAAATAGGTGGACATCTGGGATGCTCATGAGTGGAATGTGTCCTCGTCTGAGCAGATGCGGCAAAAGCAGAAGAATTGGGAGGCAGTCTCCAAACTGCCTGGCTTGCTGTATTCTTCCAGCCTCCTGTCTGTTGAACTTTGGATTCCAGCATCTGAGACTTTTTTGTCCCTTCTCCCCAATGTGTAACCGCCAATCTCAATGGATACGTTCCTGACTTTCCTTCCAATGGTACTGGGCCGTCACTCCTTCCTATCTCTGGACAGAGCCAAATGAACAACTGTGGCCCATTCCCCACCAGCCACTCCCCCAACCTGTGCAACTTCAACGTTAGCCCGGCACCAGAGGTGCCCAATCCTTGTCTGATGCCCATACCACCTTCGTCCTATATCTCAGACTGGACATTATGGAGCCCCACTACTGACTGTGACCCACCTCCCTAAACTGGAGAGGTGTGGACTCATTCACTGGGATCACACTGACTGGAGAATGCCTGACTGTGGAAAATCCCCTGCACTGGAATGAGAGACTGTCCTCACCTTACTGTATTTGGAGCCCCTGGCAGACAGGTGCCCCCATGGACTGTTGGTACATGGTGCAGGTGTGAGATTGATATAGCTCACTGCTGCATGGCATGATATCCAGCCCATTGACAGAGCACAGTGACCAGCAAGGCAAGCTTGTGTGACTGTTTGGCAAAGCGGGGTAAAGCAGAGATGCCGGGAGTATCCAAGTTGACACAAAGCAAGTGAGCGCTAAGCCAGCAAGTGAGCAGACCGGAGATGCAGCCGAGATGTGCTGGATGCCTGTCACTGCCTGGCTTTGCAGCAACCTTTCAATATTTGATACTGATGCACCCTGAGATGCAGCTCCGATCTTCCTAAGCACCCTGCAAATGCATTGGACAGCTGCCATGAGGGGTTAGAAATTATAGGATGCCAATGTCTATGGATGATGGGTTGTGCCCTGAGATACTGTTGTGTACTGATCGATATGGAGGCTCCGTTGCAGCAAGTTGGGAACTAATGTTGCCAGATACCCGCTCTGACTTCCATGTCAAGAATTCTCAACATCTAGTTTTCTCAAGGCAAATGATAGGATAGGAATCTGTGTGGTAATGGGGTGAAATGTAATAAGGTCATTAACATCTAATAATTCCTCTCAATTGGCAACTTGCTGCTCCCTAGCAAGAAACACACCTCAATGCCAGGAACTTAGTTGAAAGATGAAGAAAGTTCCTCCCAATATTGAAATTGGATTTGCTGGACCACACACAATTCTACTACAAATCTTGCCATAGCCCACATACTTTGGGCTGCTATAGATTCTGCTCAAGTTTTACGCATCAGAGGAGTTTAAGTAGAATTCTGCATCGTGGTAATATTAAACATGCCCGTGCAATTGCAGCTGCAGTAAATGTAGTCATTTTAATCACTCCACCCTTTGTGATCAGACCTTCAGCTGTGTAAATCTTAAGCTTTGGAATGCTGTAAACACTCCATCTTTTTATTATTTAAGACACACCATGAAACCTACTCTTTTGGCCCAGGTTTTAATCATCTCTCCCAATATATGGTTTGGTAGCCTCCTATAAAGTGCCTTGAGCTGTTTTACATCATTAATGGTTCCAAATAAATAATGTGGTTGTACTGCATGTGATGGTATTAAAAATGCCTTCCAAGATGGAACTAACCTTTATAGTGTTTAATAAAGCAAAAAAAAAGCATTGCTTGTATTAATTCTGAGAAGAGAAATGAAATAACAAACACGAGAGGAGGAGAATAATTTTGAGACATGAATGATGACAATGTTATGTTTAATGTAGAAGTGAAAAAGGTTGTACAGTGAAAGATACACATGCAGAACTGGAAACAGCAAATTGAGATAGATGTGTTCTAACACAAATAAAATTGGCCAAATAGTTTACAATCAGGTCAAGTATACTTGAGCAGAATGCCAAATACATTTGTTCCTTTAAGATGAAAAGGATGTATCAAAGAATTGGGTTTTGTAGATAAAGTAAAACTGAAACTTAAAAAGAAGCGTAAGATCAAACCAGGAGAACAATGCTCAAAATAATCATGTGAAATACAGAAATTGCACTGGGGAAGTGAAAAGGTAGCTTGGAAGGTTCAAAGAGATGCGGAAAAGCTAATCACGCAGAAAAGAATTAGTTGAACATTTAGTAAGCTTATAAAATGTAAAAGTCTACTGCAATTGAATTGGAACCGCTCGGGGGTAATGGTGGTATTCTAATTGTGAAAGACAAAGATATAACATAGTTATTAAATTAATTTTTTTATTGGTTTTAATAATATTATCTTCAAAGAAGGCACATAGGTGGAAATTAGGATGATGTGAATGTTCAAGATAACTATGGAAAAATAATTTGCTCTTAAAGATTAACAAAACTCACGCTAGATGACATACCTGTTAAGACTTTTGATAGAAGTCAGAGAGAAGGTTGCAGAGGTTCTGCACACAATTCTTCAATCCTCCTTAAATTGTGGAGACATATAATTCTTTTTTTAAAAAAAGGATATGTTGATGCACTCACAGTAAATCTAACAACAATAGTGAACAAACGTTTACCATTCATAGTTCTCGGTACAACTTGTAATCATTTAGAAAGCAGTTGAGGACAGGTAAATATCTGTGAGAGAAAGCAGAAAGGTCACTGGATCTGAAATGTTAACTTTGCTTTCTCTCCACAGATACTTCCAGCTCTGTTGAGATTCTCCAGCAATTTTTCTCTTTGTTTCAGATTTCCAGCATCTGCAGTTCTTTGTTCGATTTGATTGATATCTAAATAGATGTATTATGGGCATGATATGTATTTGAATAAGTGCATTATTAGATAAATAAATAGCTGCAGTATGTTCAGATCTTCAGATAAAAAGCTTGTTTAAAAAACATAGCTTCATGGGTTTATTAGGTTAAGAAAAAGAGAAAAAATAGTTCAATCATTAGTTGATGGATGGAAAGTAAAGACTTAGAATAAGTCAGTGTTTCTTGGAATGGAGTAAGATTGAAAGAGATGTAATTCAGAGGGCATCAGTCATTTCTCTCACTTGTTTAGTGCAAACAATTTAAAATGATCCTGTCTGTCACAAATTGAATTCCCTTAAAGCTCTACTTACCAAACATCTGTGGTCACACTTTATACGTGGATATTTGCTTCAAGCAGTAATGTAGAAGATACAGTGCCTGCACCTCATAACCTCCCAGCCTTCACATCACACTGAGAATGGCAGTCAAATCAAAGCATCAAATGAGGAAAGAGAAATTACTTAATTAAATAGTTACACACATGAGGAAGCCATGTACTTCAGTGAAATGAATTCAGAATGTGCAAAGGGACCACTATCTATCTGTTCAACAGTACAACTTTCAACAATTAGAGATGCATTTTTGGAGGTAAATTGTGCGTTAGAGTTCAAGTGGAAACTAACAGATGATGCCAAAACACCAGGATCTGAGGAGTTCTCATAATCACCAAATTGCTCCAATCATTCTTCCAAGAGATTCATTTTAATCAGAGTTGAGATGATTTCTATTCAGATGCCTGTATCTGATGCTTTAGGACTACCTTGTTAAGGGGAGAAAGTTAGATTGTCTATCTGATCGTATGAAGCTTTTTATAAGTGCATTATTGGGACTTACTTAATAATAGATTCCCAGAATTTTCCTGATTACTGATGTCAGGCTAACTGGCCTGTAATTCCCCACTTCTTCCCTCCTTTCTTGAATGTCAGTGTTACATTCACATGCTACCAATCCACTTGGAATGTTCTAGAATGAAGAATTTTGAAAATATTTATGCAACTACCTGTTTAGGATTAAAGATTGTGAGCCATAAAGGTGTAGACGTTTTTTGGGTTTTTATTTCCAAAATTTCTCTAATACCTTTTCTGATATTAATTGCAAGTCTCACATTCTTATTACCCCTTTGGTTGCCCTGTATTTCTGGTATGCAAGTTATGTCATCTATTTTGAAGATTGACATAAATATTTGTTCCATGTTTCTGGACTCATTCCCTTGTTTCCTCATTCCTCATGATAATTTCTCCTATCATTACGTCTAAGAAATCAACCTTTGCTTTAGTCATTTTCCTCCTATTTATATACCTGCAAAAACTCTGACAATTTGTTTCTATATTTCTAGTTAGCTTTTTTTCTCCAAAGTTCCAAAACAATGCAACAACATGTAAAACAGTAATTGCTGCTCCTGGAATTTGAGGAAATCACCTCCAACAGCTAAAATACCTCAAAAAAGGAGCAACTGTTACAGCCAGACATTTTTCCCATTCTCCATCTTGGATTACCCAGAATCCACCTGATTGAGTTTTTTGAAGAAGTAACAAAGAGGATTGATGAGGGCAGAGCTGTAGATGTGATCTATATGGACTTCAGTAAGGCATTTATGGGAGACTGGTTAGCAAAGTTAGATCTCACAGAATACAGGGAGAACTAGCCATTTGGACACAGAACTGGTTAAAAGGTAGAAGACAGAGGGTGGTGGTGGAGGGTTGTATTTCAGATGAGAGGCCTGTGACCAGTGGAGTGCCACAAGGATCGGTGCTGGGTCCACTACTTTGCATCATTTATATAAATGATTTGGATGTGAGCATAAGAGGAATAGTCAGTACATTTTCAGATGACACCAAAAATGGAGGTGTAGTGGTTATCTCAGATTACAACAGGATCTTGATCAGATGGGCCAATGCACTAAGAAGTGGCAGATGGAGTTTAATTCAGATAAATGCGAGGTGGTGCATTTTGGGAAAGCAAATCTTAGCAGCAATTATACACTTAATGGTAAGGTCCTAGGGAGCGTTGCTGAACAAAGAGACCTTGGAGTGCAGGTTCATAGCTCCTTGAAAGTGGAGTCGCAAATGGATAGGATAGTGAAGAAGATGTTTGGTATGCTTTCCTTTATTAGTCAGATTATTGAGTACAGGAGTTGGGAGGTCATGTT
>NC_057728.1:13207144-13210489 GCF_004010195.1 Chiloscyllium plagiosum
ACGTGCAAACTCCACACAGTCAGTCGCCTGAGGCGGGAATTGAACCCGGGTCTCTTGCGCTGTGAGGCAGCAGTGCTAACCACTGTGCCACCGTGCCACCCACTACCACCGTGCCGCCCATGATTTACAAAATCATGAGGTGCATGAATAGGTTAAATAGACAAAATCTTTTCCCTGGGGTTGGGGAGTCCAGAACTAGAGGGCATAGGTTTTGGGTGAGAGGGGAAAGATATAAAAGTGACCTAAGGGGCAACTTTTTCATGCAGAGGGTGCTACGTGTATGGTATGAGCTGCCAGAGGAAGTGGTGGAGGGTAGTACAATTGCAACATTTAAGAGGCATCTGGATGGGTATATGAATAGGAAGGGTTTGGAGGCATATGGGACAGGTGATGGCAGATGGGACTAGATTGGGTTGGGATATCTGGTCGGCTTGGATGAGTTGGACAGAAGGGTCTGTTTCCGTGCTGTACATCTCTATGACTCTATGACTGTAATTTACGCTTAAATTCTATTCCGGCCTCTTCATCCATGTTCTTCTGGTACCCCTTTGGTTCTCCTGTAGGTGACAGCTGCCCAGCAGAAGATATTGGTCAAAGAATAATACCAAATCAGACCAAGAATGCTAGTGACACAAACAGCAAATTGATCTAACAGCAGTCAGAGCCATCTGGCCATGACCGAGCTCCATCTGTAGGAGTGTTGATGATGTTGTGCAGCTGGACGTATTTTACCAGTTCCATAAGGATTCTGGACATGCCGTCTCGTCTACTGTTGGCCTTTCTCAATCGTCCACCTGCATCTAAAAGGCAATTAAAGTCACTAATCGGAATGGCTTGGTTGGAGCTACAGAATGATGCCAACAGACTGGGTTCAATTCTCGCACTGGCTGACGTTATCATGCAGAACTCTCCTTCTCAGCCCGTCCTGAGGTGTGGTGACCTTAGGCTAAACCACCATCAGTCTCCTCTCACTAATGAGACAACAGCCCAATGGTCTGGTCAGATTATGGCCACTTAACTTTCTCTCCACAATGCTAAGTATTGATATTGTAATGCAGAATGGGGTGGCATGTAGCAAATCCAGCAAACAGAGAAGGACAGCTGGAGAAAGCTGTCAGTGGCAGCAAAGATGAGAACCAAAAGAGATTCAGAAGACCAAGTGGGAACAACAAAATTCATGAGGGTTACAGTGACAGAAGAAGGGTGACTCAAATTAAACCAGCAAGAAGCAGCAAAGAAGCCAGGAACTGAGGAAAGTTCAGAAGCCCTTCAAGGGGTAATTAAACTTGTAATGTTTAAGGTCACCACAGAAGGGTCATGTGATTTAAACAGACCAACCAGAAATGTCAGACGCTATTGAGACAACTCCAAAAGGTTAAAAATCACACAACACCAGTTGACAACCACCTGATGAAGGAGCTGGTGAAGGAGCAGCGCTCTGAAAGCTAGTGCTTCCACATAAACCTGTTGGACTATAACCTGGTGTTGTGTGATTTTTTACTTTGTCCACCCCAGTCCAACACTGGCATCTAAGTAATCTAATCTGTAAGTAATCTAATCTAATCTAATCTAATCTCCAAATCAGAACTCCAAAAGGGCCAGAGTTGTGGCCAATGGGTATTAGAGAAGGACAGAAACAGCAGAGAAGGTTAAACGAGATGACAGATCTAAACAAGAAATCTGGTTAACAGCTATCTTTGTGATAAAATTATGAGGACCAAACTGGCAGGAAAAAGAGAATGTGACATCTTCCTGAGCTAACTAACTTCCAAGGAGTATAGCAGAAACTGAAAACTGGCTGATCGTAATGATGTGCCAGGGAAAGTAAAACAAGTTAGGGGAAAACCCATTCCCTAAAGGGAACAGAGAAGAGAACATACCCCACAGCAGACATCTGGTGGAAGGTGCCAGGGGACATACCAATGGGTTAAACACAGAATTACATGCAGCACAAAGTCTTGGATGTCAACCAGAGCATCAGAGACTGAGGCATGACCTGATAGAGGTTTATAAAATCATGAGGAGCATGAATAGGGTGAATAACTAAGATCTTTTTCCGAGGACAAGGGAGTCCAAAACTATGCCAGAGGAGGTAGTGGAAGGGGGTAGACCAAAACTGCTCACAGTACTCCAGGTGTGGTCTCACCAGCGCCTTGTACAGTTTCTGTAAGACTTCCTAACTTCTAATCTTCAACCCCCTTTCAACAAAGGCCAACATTCCATTAGCTTTCCTGATTACTTGCTGCACCCATATGCTAGCTTTCTGTGTTTCCTGTGCAAATACTCCAGTCCTGTTATATTGTATTCTTTTTGTAGCTTTTCTCCATTGAAATAATATTCTGTTCTTTTGTATTCCTTTCCAAGATGAACAACTTCACATTTTCCCACATTATGGTCAATTTGCTAAACTTTTGCTCAGTTACTTAACTGATCGATATCTCTCTCTGTAAACTGTTTGCATCCCTTTCACAACTTGCCTTTCCACCATTTTTTGTGTTGTCTGCATGTTTGGCTACCGCACATTCACTTCCTTCCTCCAAGTCATTAGTATGCATTGTAAATTGTTATGGTCCCAGCACTGAACCCTGAGGGACCCTACTAGGTCACAGGTTGCCAACCTGATAAAGAACCCCTTATCACTAATTACTGTATTTTTCCAATGCCAATATCATACCTCCAACACCATGGGCTCTTAACATATGTCTTTTGTGAAGTACATTGTCGAACACCTTCTGGAAGTCCAAATTTATTGCTTCCCCTCTTTCCACTCTGAGCCTTCCTCAAAAAACGCTATTAAACTAATCGGATCACAATTCCCCTTTTATGAAGCCATGTAATTCTGTTTGATTAGACTATGATTTTTCAAATGTTCTGCTATTACTTTCCTAATAATTAATTTCAATGCTTTTCCAACAATAGATGTTAGGCTAATGGTCATATAGTGTGGAAGTGGTCAGAACTTGGCACACTGCTACATGATGGGATACTTGACTAAGGTAAAAGGTGTCTTGGCTCTCACGCTCGCAGCTGTAGTGGAAAAATACAGCTAGAGATAAAGACTGAGGTTGTGTAATTATAATTTGACTAAATATTGGGAGAGTGACTTGAGCTCATTAGTTTCTCTGTCCTTGAGCAACATCAAAGAACAAAGGGAGTAGTTGGGCTGTGCTTATCTTTACCTTGAAGTATTGTATTCAACATTACTTGATTGTGGAATGTAAGCAAAGCAGTGTATAAATATAGGTAAAAACAAGGACTACGGATGCTGGAAACCAGAGTCTAGATTAGAGTGGTGTTGGAAAAGCACAGCAGGTCAGGCAGCATCCGAGAAGCAGGAAAATTGAC
>NC_057728.1:13211223-13232408 GCF_004010195.1 Chiloscyllium plagiosum
GCTGCGGGATGTGGATGAGATGCGATGGAGGGCATCTTTAACCACGTGGGAAGGGAAATTGCGGTTTCTAAAGAAGGAGGCCATCTGGTGTGTTCTGTGGTGGGACTGGTCCTCCTGGGAGCAAATACGGTGGAGGCGGAGGAATTGGGAATACGGGATGGCATTTTTGCAGGAGGTAGGGTGGGAAGTGGAGTAATCCAAGTAGCTGTGGGAGTTGGTGGGTTTGTACAAAATGTCAGTGTCAAGTCGGTTGTCACTAATGGAGATGGAGAGGTCCAGGAAGGGGAGGGAGGTGTCAGAGGTGGTACAGGTGAATTTAAGGTCAGGTGGAATGTGTTGGTGAAGTTGATGAATTGCTCAACCTCCTCGCTGGAGCACAAGTTGGCGCCAATGCAGTCATCAATGTAGCGGAGGAAGAGGTGGGGAGTGGTGCCGGTGTAATTACGGAAGATGGACTGTTCTTCATAGCCAACAAAGAGACAGGCATAGCTGGGGCCCATACGTGTGCCCATGGCTGCCCCTTTGGTCTGGAGGAAGTGGGAGGATTCAAAGGAGAAATTGTTAAGGGTGAGGACCAGTTCAGCCAAACAAATGAGAGTGTCGGTGGAAGGGTACTGTTGGGGAAGTCAGGAAAGGAAGAAACGGAGGGCTTGGAGGCCCTGGTCATGGCGGATGGAGTGTAGAGGAATTGGACATCCATGGTGAAGATGAGGTGTTGGGGTCCAGGGAAATGGAAGTCTTGGAGGACTAAATATAGGCTGACTACTCAGCTCAGGAAAGTACTGTGAGACAGTGAAGACTGACAGCCTCTCCATGAATTCAAGAAAAATAAAGCTTCTTGAAACAGGACTTGAAGTTTCAGACTAAGAAATTTACTCAACATATAGTGACCAACCTTTTGCCTCCCTTCCTTTTTGATTAGGGATGTCACATTGGCATGTGAATAAGTCCAACTGTTAGTCCTAAGGGAGCTTTTGAATCCAGGATAAGACAAAAAGAGCAAATACAGGCTGTGTATACATTGTTATTCCAATTTTTTGTGTTGCTAATTTACATTGACTTTGTAAAGGAATATGCATCATAAACAAAAAGAGGCATGTTCACCTTCATTCTCCATGTAGGGAAATATTAAGTTCATTGTAAAACTGGACCATCCATACTTAACTTCCATCATTAGATTGTTCTACATGAGGTCCTTCATGCGATCACATGACAACAGATTGAAGCAAATCCAAGGAAGCTGTAGTGAATGTAATGAGGTCAGCCAGGCAGACCTCAAAAATGAGTTCTCTGATCAGAGCTGTAAATCTGGTCCAGTCAGGGAGCCTTGGCTGCCAGATATAAACAGGAGTGTCAGACATCCTGTTCACTCTGAGAGCTAGCTCTGAGGGAGCTGGATCAGTGTCAAGGACTGTCAATGTGTAAATTAGCGGTGACTTGGTGATGAGGTACCAGCCTCTGTGGAGTTATTTCAGAGCTCAATAAACAATACTGGCTGCATTGTGATTACTATGTTATTCAAAGACTAAAACAAGCCAACTGAGTCTGCATCCAATTAATTCACATCTCTTGTTTAATTCAAACTTGCAGTATTAATTCACATAGTGAGGGAAGAAAGATTACCTCAGAGTCTTCAGCTTGGAAAGACAATGCATTAGACAAATTGACCTTTAGCAACAGTTGCAATGAGCAGAAACCAGACAGGGAAAGAAATTTCAACCCATATCAGCAAGGAAACTGCAACCTTCTCTCTCCCTATCTCATTTAACCCCAAAATCAATGGGTCTGGTGAAAAAGCAACCTGGAATAACAACCATTCACACAGAACATTCACTGGATAAGCAAAGGATGTGGCAGAGGTACGAAATGAATATTTTGCTTCTGTCTTTACCAACTCAGAAGATGGTGACAATGGTCGAGTTGAGAGTGTGGGTATTGAAGAACTGAGCAGTATAAGTTGAGTGACCATCTGTGTGAAGTTTGCACATTCTCCCTGTGTTTGCGTGGGTTTCTTCCCAGTGTTCTGGTTTCCTCCCACAATCCAAAGATGCACATGTTAGGCAAATTGGTCATGCTATATTACCCAGGGATGTGTAAGTCAGGGATAAATGTAGAGTAATAGGGTAGGGGAAGGGGTCCGGGTAGGTTACTTTTCAGAGGGTTGGTGTGGACTTGTTGAGCCAAATGGCCTGTTTCCACACTAGAAGGGTTCTATGATAATGAAGAGGTGCTAAAAAAGCTGGCAGCACTCCAGGTATGGAAGTCACCAGACCTGGATAGGATGCATTCCAGATTGCTGAGAGGGGTAAAGGAGCAAATCGCAGAGCAGGGACACAAATTTTCCAGGCCTCTCTGAACACTGAACTAACCTGCGGGAGCTGGAGAATTGCAAATGTGACACTGTTGTTTAAGGAAGGGGCAAAGGAAAAGCTAGAAAACTACAGACCTCCCAGCTTGACATCAACAGTGGGAAAACTGATGGAGGCCATTACACAGGATAAGATAAATATACACTTAGAGAAAAATAACTTAAATGAAACAGTCAACATGGCTTTGTCAATAGCAGGTCATGTCTGACATATTTAATTGAGTTCTTTGATGAGGTGACACAGGCAGTGGATGAGGATAGTGCTGAAAATGTTGTATATTTGGATTTTCAGAAAGCATTTGATATGGTACCACATTGGTTAGCAATTTAAGAATGTTTAGGATTGATGGGTCCTCAGCAGCATGGATTCGAAACTGGTTAAAACGGTAGGAAACAGAGGGTTGGGATAGATAGGCAATTCTCAGATTGGAGATGAGTTGAAAATGGTGTTCCCCAGGGATCGGCGTTGGGATCCTTGCTTTTTCTGATTTACATGAACAGTTTGGAGATGGGTGTTAAGGGAAAAATCTCTAAATTTGCAATGATACTAAGCAAGGGAGAATAGTGAATTGTGAGGGTGATACTGAGCAACTTTAGAGAGACATTGAGAAGTTGGCCAAATGGGCAGACACCTGGCAGGTGAATTTCAATGCAAAGAAATGTGAGGTAACGTGTTTTGGTAGAAGGAACACTGAGACAATACATGCTCAATGGTACCAGTATGAGCAGAATACAGGAACAGATGGACCTCAGGGTTCATGTGCATGATTCTGTGAAGGTGGCCAGGCAAGTTGAAATAATTGGTTACAAGACTTATAGGATCCTTGAGTTTATAAATAGAGGCATGGAGTATAAAAGCAAGGAAGTAATGTTACACTGCTATATCTCATTGTTCAGAATACATTTGGAGTATTGTATTCTGGGTATCTTATTAAAGGAAGAATATTAAAACCCTGGAGAGAGTTCAAAGGGAATGATACCAGGAATGAAGGATTTTAGGAGTATGGGAAGGTTAGAAAAGATTGAGCTTGTTCTCCTTGGAGCAGAGACTGTTAAGAGGTAACGTCATTGATGATCAATGTTGACAGGACAATGAAAGATATTCTATTTCCAATAGTTGGTATGTCAGTAGCTAGGAGTCACAACTCCAAGATTGTCAGCACAAGAGCTAGGAATGAGATGACGAGAAATGTCTTTACTCAGAGCATTGTTAGCATTTGGGATGCCGTGCCTGGGAGAGTGGTGGAGAAGGATTCCATAGAAGGTTTCAAAAGAGAGCTGGATATATGTTTGAAAGGGATGAAGTGAGAGGGCTACAGAGTAAGGGCTGGAAAATGGGTCTAGCTGGGTAGCTCTTTCAGGAGAAGATACAGATATGATGGGGCAAATGGCCTCCTTCTGCACAGTAAAATTCTATGATTCAATGATTCTAAATCAAGAGAATAAGTTTGCAGATGTCGCCAAAATTGGAGGTGTAGTGGACAGTGAACAAGGTTACCTCAGAGTACAACAATATTTTGATCAATGGGCCAATGGGCTGAGGAGTGTCAGTTGGAGTTTAATTTAGATAAATGTGAGATGCTGCATTTTGGAAAGGCAAATCTTAGCAGGACTTATACACTTAATGGTAAGGTCCTGGGCAATGTTGCTGAACAAAGAGACCCTGGAGTGCAGGTTCATAACTCATTGAAAGTGAAGCCCTAGGGAGACAGGATAGCAAAGAAGGTGTTTGGTATGCTTTCCTTTATTGGTCAGTACATTGAATACAGGAGTTGGGAAGTCATATTGTGGCTGTAAGGACATTGGTTAGGCCACTTTTGGAATATTGCGTGCATTTCTGCTCTCCCTCCTATCAGAAGGATGTTGTGAAACTTGAAAGGGTTCAGAAAAGATTTACAAGGATGTTGCCAGGGTTGGAGAGTTTGTGCTATAGGGAGAGGCTGAATGGGCTAGGGCTATTTTCCCTGGAATGTCAGAGGCTGAGGGGGTACCATATAGAAGTTTATAAATTCATGAGGGGCATGGATAGGGTAAAAAGACAAGGTCTTTTCCCTGGGGTGGGGAGTCCAAAACTAGAGGGCACAGGTTTAGGGTGAGAGGGGAAAGATATAAAAATGACCTAAGGGGCAACATCTTCACACAGAAGATGGTACGTGTATGGAATGAGCTGCCAGAGGAAGTTGTGGAAGCTGGTACAATTACAACATTTAAAAGGTATCTGGATGGGTATGTGAATAGACTCCCTCCTATCAGAAGGATGTTGTGAAACTTGAAAGGGTTCAGAAAAGATTTACAAGGATGTTGCCAGGGTTGGAGAGTTTGTGCTGTAGGGAGAGGCTGAATGGGCTAGGGCAATTTTCCCTGGAATGTCGGAGGCTGAGGGGGGACCATATAGAAGTTTATAAATTCATGAGGGGCGTGGATAGGGTAAAAAGACAAGGTCTTTTCCCTGGGGTGGGGGAGTCCAAAACTAGAGGGCACAGGTTTAGGGTGAGAGGGGAAAGATATAAAAATGACCTAAGGGACAACATCTTCACACAGAAGATGGTACGTGTACGGAATGAGCTACCAGAGGAAGGTGTGGAAGCTGGTATAATTACAACATTTAAAAGGTATCTGGATGGGTATGTGAATAGAAAAGGTTTGGAGGGATATGGGCCAAATGCTGGCAAATGAGACTAGATTGGGTTGGGATATCTGCTCGCCATAGATGAGTTGGACCGAGGGGTCTGTTTCTGTGCTGTACATCTCTATAACTGTGTCTACAAACTTCATCACTAATGCAGAATATGAGTCAACAATTAAACAAGTGGCTTCAGGTTTAAGATCTCACACCTCAAGGACTTTAAGCACTAAAAAAAAACTACATTGTCTATTCTGCCTGCCATACCAGGAAGTTTGTTCTTTGTAAATGTATTACTTGTGTTTCTGTGTGTATATTTAATGTTGTGGTTTTATTATTTGCCATATTTAATAAGTAATATTGTTCCTCTTTCTTTTGCTCAAGAAAACATTGACATGTGACTCTTTCATTTTGATCTTACTAATTACATATTAATTCAAGTGTGATAGCTGAGTGCTATAAAATAAATAAAACTCTTTCTTACAATTAATTGCAATGTGGGCACAATCACCCTTCCTCACCTGATTATAACAGGACAAATGTAAAATACCAAATTTCAAGGAACCACCACAATTTATACTATGGGAGCAAAGGATGCAGATTTGCAAGTCAAGTCTGTTATGATGGAAGAGGCAAAGGGAAACCATACGGCCTTCAGCTGACAGGTAATTTTTGAAAAGTTCCATGATTTGAACATATTCCTGTGTAGAAATGTATACTGTTTCTAACAAGCTTTACTGACAAACTTAATTTTTTTTTAGTGCAGCTTTCGGTACAATCAGGATGGTTAAGCAAGTGCTGTCCAATCACCTGGTGATATGAAACAATAGATATTCTGTTCTCAGTTATGCAGCTGGATGCTGGTTTAGTATGGTCTTTATTCTGTTTAATCCCATCAGCCAATTGCTGGGATGTATGCACTACAGATCTGGCATTGTACCAACACTGACACTGTTGTAGGCAGAGTGGCTTTCTGGACTGATTGCAATATACTGTAAATGGGAAATCCCGCTCACTCACCATAGGATGCGAGATATGTGAAATTCTTGAGGTGCTTAAAGATACTTAAATCCAACAAAAACAGCACTCTACTCAGCAAACATACAGACCTCATACATCATCCAACCTAGTTAATACAGAATCCTATTCAACAATTACTGAAATTTTCTCAGACTGCAGAACCCAAGGGAGCAATACAATACCTTAACAAGGCAGCAGAAAGCCCCACATAATAAATACAGTGCAGTGTGCCATTCCTAGCCAAGTCAAAATCCTATCCAAAAGCTAAAATTATGAAGGTGATACACAATCCAATCCAGGTCTGATGCAGGAATGCTGTCTCCTAACCAAGGAGTAGAGCACTGTGCACTGAAGCAGCTGTTTGTCTCATTGCTATGTAACATCAAATCGTTTATACACGTCCTAATGATTTGAATGTGCTTCATTAAACTTGCTTTTATTCATTTAATTTCCACTGCAGACAACACTAATAATTAACTAGGATGAATATTATATTTTTAAATGCTCCATGATGCTTTGTGGAATTTTGTGTTTTGGTTTTAGACAATAATCTTCCTTTTAAGATTACGCACCTTGTTTAGAAGGTTTACTGAGATACTAAGTATGTTTTTACATTTCATTGAGCATCAAATTCAAAAGGTTTCTTAGACAACCATTAAACTAGTCCCAATAGGCATTTTACTCTGATTCACAGGAAAGCATTTCATTATATTTAATATGTTGAGTCAATGATGAAAGGAGCAAGTCACTGAAGCATTGCAATGGTTGGAATTTACTGTGCTCTTTGTCGACTTGATCAGCAGAGAAAAGGTGTGCAAGCCAGTGTAGCCGTGATGAACAATGAATAAAACAGCTCGTGCATTCCGATCACCGACAAGTGACATTTCAATTTCACTCCAAGTGTCGGAAGCATTCTGATGCAAGGTTCCCCAATTTGTTATGGATCAGGATGGGATATGACAAATTGTTAATCCTCTGGGTGAGGAACGATGGACTGGTTTGATCATTCACACACTCAGGCCAGTAGAAGTGATGGCTACTGTGGGGTGGATGTTGCATATACTGACAGGCCAAGCCATCAGAATTTGGCAAGCTACTTGAAACATTTCTCTCTGGTACCCCAATTGCACTACTAAATGGTGGATTACTGTCTACTCCACATTTGCAGGTCTGTGAGGGGTCTCCACTTGCTCCATTAGGAAATAATTTTCAATATGCTAGTATCCAGGGACAGCTCCTTCCTCAACTTCAGTGTGAACAGTCTGATTTAATGTTTAAACACTGGGAAAGCTTGCCAGTCTGCTGCTGAGCTTCTTGGGGTCCTCTGAACTCCTAAGAAAGGTTTCAGATAACTAGACCAGAGGCTGCTCTGTTTGTGGTGCCACCTCAGCCTCTGTTGGCTGAGTGTGTCTGGCCATGGTCCACTTAACCACACCGTCCGGGAAAGCTCCTGGCACTTCCTCCTGCAGGTTCGGTCTCCCTGACCTCAACGGGCTTCTCAGAGGTTACTAGCGATAGATGTTGATCCTGCCAGGTCATTGACGAGGAGCAGATCAATCCTGATCTCAGGCAAACTAGGTGCAACTCCCGTGGTCAATGTTCCCAGCAGAAGGTCATACTCCTGATGCCCCTAGTAAAGGGGGAATGGGGATTTACTCTCCTTTGATCATTTTAACCAATACTTGAGCACTCACCACACTCTCTGGTGGTAAAGGTGTGATTTTGTCCAGCAATAGTGCTTGGCAGGCTCTGTTATCCCTCAGTATACTGCAGGCTTGCTTGTCTAATCCTGTGGAAATGTGACTATCCTTTCTTTAGATCCAATATCCCAGTCTCATTGTTTAGGAGTGTCTTTACAGGGATTTACAGATGCAGTCAGATCCATTGCTTGGTCCGCTATACTATCTGACTGTCTCCCATTTTCTGCATGGGGATAAATGCCATTGATTTTTCCCATATCGTCCAGCAGTTGGCCTCGATATGCCTTACCAATTACCAGTTAAAACATACCTTTCACCTCAGTACCACCGTCTCTGTCGTGATGAGAGCTACCAGCATTTCCCTGTCTCCCTGTGTGCTCAGTGTCCCTCACTCTCTTCCACTTCTATCTTGGGGTTCAATGGTGAAGTGTTTCTGCTGGAAGAAGGGCTTGTGGATCAACTCATAATCATCAGTTAGTGTGGCATTCTGCTTGGTGCCAGTCCCTCTCTGTTCCTCTATGTGCATACTTATTATAAAGGATATGATGTTTTTGTACTCCTCAATGAGAATTAGTTCATGAAGGCTTTTGTAAGTGGCTTCTGTCTTCAGTACCTATTCCCACTGGTCAAAAACAGTTGCTTAAGCCTTTCAAATTCCTTGTATGTCTGGTTAGGCTGTTTGCTGAGGGCATGGAACTTTCATTGGTACGCCTCCAGAATTAACTGGCATAAATTCAGATGGGGGCACTTTACTCATGCAAGAGGTGGTGAACATTGTGCCATTTTTCCAAAAGTCTACTTTTGCAGTAATGAGGACCAATATTGGATTGGTAACTGTAATTACCGTGCCACCTCTTCAAATGACATCTTAAAAAGTACCACCTCCTTTTGTTTAAACAGGATTAAACAAGAATCAGCTTTAGTATCATTATGGGGCATGGGGTCCTGTTCCACAACTTAAGTTGTCTTGGTTCCAGCTGCTCCTCCTGCAGTTTGTCCTGAAATTCTCTATGTTCTACCTCTGCTCTTTCTTCCTCTGCCCATTTCTCTCATTCTTTGTCTTTCTTTCCCTTTTTCTGGAAACTTTAATTCCTACAGCTCCAATTTTAATCTCTCCACTTCAACTCTTACGGTTTCATTGTCCTCAGCTTCGCCCTGTTAACTACTGGACACCCCTTTTAAAATTTCAGGTTTTGGGCAAAAGTCTAATCCCAATCACCTCATTAAATCTTTTAACTGTTTGTAGGACAGTGCATTTAAATCCTCAAAAGTAGCTTTCCTTAATTCAGCTAGGAATGTAGTGACATCAAATGCAGACATTTCTACGCTGTAGCAATACAAACTCAAGAAAGCCCTTCCAGTTTACACTCTTAAAAAAATAGTGTCAAAGTGGCAATTTCTCAATTAATTCTTTTTGTTTCTTCTGTGAATTGAAGTCATGAGTCTCTCATAAGGTTCTCCAATCAGCTGGCAATTCAGGCAGGATTCCCCAAAACATTGAGCACTTCAAGAAGGATGAACTAACTCCCCTTGTGTTATTCATCTGCCCCCTTGCTCAGTCGCATGAAAATTCATTTAAGGAAAGGATCCTTGCCTGTGTGGATGCAGCTGTTCCAGGCCCAGACAAATTTATATTTCAAAAGGAGCCAATTTAACAAGTCTTTCTTGAATTAACAAAAGGACTAAGTTTCTCTTGGTTATGAAAAGTAAGAAGAAAGAGTAATGCTTTACACATACTTGGGAAATAGGGTTGGAGTCCAATTAGATGAAAGTTAAAAGTAAGGTCAGTCTCAGAATCAGTTGTGAAGAGTAGATGAGATTCAATTACAGCTATTATTGGGGGGCACTGGTAGCATTGATATTGGCAGTTGAGCAGGTGATTTTGAGTCTTATAGTTTATTTAAAACTCTATTGTTTTGCTGCCTTTTGACAATGACTGAATTTCAATGCTTGCAGTGAAGAAGAGAGTCTTCTTCATGTTTTACTTGCAATGCAGGGATGTTTCGAGTTGCTGTTTTAAGTTCTGTGGGCCTCACAGCATGTTAGTCCGAACAGTAGGATGTGTGGTCAACAACACACAGATAAATGGTGCCATCAGTTTTTAACCCATTTGTCGTATATTCTTGGAGGGAATAGGTAGGTTTCTGCAAATAGTCAGCTCTTTCATTAACTTAACTTGTTCGGTTGCATCCTATTTGAAATTTTACTGAAACTTTACAGGTATAATATTTAATAGGCTTTATTAGATTTTGCCAATCAGTCACTGAATTCATATCCATAGCTTTTTCTTTCCTATAGCAGTCCAGATTTGAAAAAAGACCACACATTTTGGAATTAATGGTCAAGTATGTCTATAATTACTTGGTGGGTTCTGATTTGTCATTCAGGCAAAATACTGTGTGATGAGCAAAGAATATCAAATCAATATCTCAGAGTCTTGATTCTGATATATCGAGACCAATAGTCACAAGAAAATTGATTGCAGCCAGGCTGATAATAATGTTCATTGCACTGTCAACATTGACTGTCTTAGATCTGAGTCAGAAAACTGTGAGTTCAATTCAATGACTTTTTGAGTGATCTCAGCCCAAAGATACACACTCACAATCCAATGTGTTAGGGAGAGCACATTGAACTGTCAAAGATTCCAAGTTTCAGATGAGATTTAAGCTGTCAGGTGGCCAGAAAGACTTCAAGTCACCATTACAAAGGGGAGAAGGGGAGTACCCTCCCTCCCATTATTCTAGCTGATATATATACCTCACAATCACATTGTTATTGGTGAAAACCTGCTTTCAGTAAACTAATTGCTGCATTTCTTATAATACAACTGCGATAATATATCAGAAGTACTCAATTGGCTGTGAAATCGTGCATTTGCTTTGTTGCCTCGACTCACATTAAATTCTTACAGCCAGGAGGGAGACAATGAATGCATGTGTTAAAGGAGGGGTAATGTTGGGAGTGGGGTGGGGAGGGGGAAAAAGGCTTGACTTTCAAGATATTTAAAGCTAAATCTCTAATAATTCATAAAATACACAAATGGGCCAGCTTTGCAAAGCTCAAGCATAGTGCAGTGACTTCCTGCGGGACTGGATGCAACTTCTGAGTTGCACTGTCTTTTGTTCATAATGAAAGTCTACAAGCTCACACTGAAGCAAATTTAAGCAGATAATTGATCAGTCTTAATCTTGATTTAATCCTCAGGATTTGTTTTTAAATTACAAGTGGTAACAATCAGTATTTTGACTCTTTCTGACAAAAATCCTATTTTTTTTTCAAAACCTTTCAATAAAATTTTTAAAAAGCAGCTGCTTTGCTGTAGGAGGCCAATTATCCCACCAATAGGGAGTAATTGTGTTGATTCTTTAATGCTGGAAAAATTTCAGACAGCTCACATTGAACTCTGAAAATTAGCAACAAGAAGCTGGAATGAATGGAAGAAATATCAAGACCATGAGTTGCTCACCGTATTAGTAAGAAGCAAATGGTATGAAAATATATGATGGCTTGGACAGAAGGCACAATTTATGAGGTTATGGAATTGTAGAAATTTTAGCATGTGTACTTGTATTCTTATATTCCACTTTTGGGATTCAATCTATTTCCCTGTACTTTTGCCATGCCATACTAATTCTGCAATGTTATTATGTTTGACCTGATTTAAACAGCACCTTCAGATGATCAATGTTATCTTCTAACCCACCTTGTGAAAACAAAATCTCTTTAACATTTAAAACTTCGGGGTTGTACTAATCAATGATTGACAGGCAACATGCAGAGTCCAATGTAAATGGAAAGAACCTTATAAAACTTTGTGATTTCTATTTTGAAAATGTGTTTTTTTTCCCATTTGTTATGAAACCAAAGGAATTTGTTCCAGAATTTTACCAAATTTACAGATTTGGTTGCCTAGTTCCACCCCTTCTCCAACCTGCCTCCCTGAAGTCACAAGGATGAACTGAAGGGGTTTACTTTCCTAGGTTTTAATGCTCCAATGCAATCAGCCTTTGTGAGGATTGGATTGGTACAATTCCAGCTTTATAATGTATGCAATCTGTGGTGCAACCAGCCCCACTATGTTGACATACAACTTAGTGTTATTGCTGTTCTGAGTGGTTTTGACAGTTTTCCCACTGTCTCCAAGAATGACATCTGTTGTGTAAATAACAGCAATAGGAGATCAAACGACGTTTCAGAACTTTATAGCAGCTGGTATGACACTAGAAACTTTGTTCCTGGGTTATTAATAATCAGCAGTGCTGTGAGGGGAACTGTCTTGCGGTGGTTATCTTCATGGATTAGGAAGGATGTGACCGCTGTAAAGAAGAGAGTAAAATAGACTTACATGATGGCCTCCGGGGATGAGGGATTTTGGTCACATGGATAGATTGTAGACACTGGTGTTATTCTCATTTCGGGAGAGAGGATATGAGAAGATGGATAGATTAGCCATGATCTTATTGAGGAGTTGAATGGTCTACGTATCCTGCTGTTTTGTATATTAGGAGTTCAAAATAATGAGGTGTGCAGACAAAGTAGATGGAGAGAAACTGTTTCTTTAGTGGAGCTGCTGAGAACCATAGTTAAGCTGATTTTTTAATAAATTATTCATTCACTCAGGATGTGGGCATCACTGGCTGGGCCAGAATTTATTACCCATCCCTAATTGCCCAGAGGGCAGTTAAGAGTAAACCACGTTGCTGTGGGTTTGGAGTCACATGTAGGCCGGACGAGGTAAGGATGCAGTTTCCTTCCGTAAAGCCAGTTGGGTTACATTTGGTAACAATCGGCAATGATTCATGCTCATCTTGAGATGCTTAATTCCAGATTTTTTTTATTGAATTCAAATTCCTCCATATACCCTGGTGGGATTCAAACCTGGGTCCCGAGAACATTAGGTATGTTGCAAAAGTACCAAAGGCAACATGAGAAAGTCTTTTCTTCATGCAGTAGTGTACTTCCCGAGAGCACAGTAGAGGCCAAATCTAGCTTTCAAAATGGAATTTTGAGAAGCAGCTAAAATTTTTTAAATGCATAATTACGAGAAAGGGCTTAGAAGTGGGACTAAGTGCATTGCTCCTGCAAGGAGATAGCATGAAGCTGACAGGCCAGATCATCTCCTTTTGTGCTATAAGTTTTCGCTGATTCTAAGACGAGTAATCCTGCATTTTGGATTCACACTTCAGAGAAGCCTCACAAAGGCTGTTTGAGAATTTGAGTTCCGTTTCAAAGAAAGCCAGAAATAAGAAGATGCTGAATGTTACAAGAAAGTGAATGCCTCTCCAGTCTCCTTTCGAGACAAAACACTGTCTTGTTCACTTTGCCAATATGTATGACTCAAAATCCACACCAACGCATGCAATTGACTCTTGGCTGCCTTTTGAATAGCCTCAAAAGTCTTTTGGCTGCATCAGTATTTCAAAGAGAAAATCGATATCATGTTCGCAAGACTATAGGGGTGTGCAATAAATGCTGATTTATCACATCCCAAGAATAAATCAGAAAATCAACTGCACACTGGATTGTATTGAATAATTGTATTGTGTTTTTTTTTCACTTAAGGCTATCAATTGTGTAAGCACCAGCTGAAAGAGGATGAAAGAATCCATGTTTTTACAGCATTTTGCCTTTTGATTCTGAATGTTACTTATGAAATCTTCCTGTTTCTTCCTAAGAATTTCACGCATACCTGGAACACCAACTTATGCCAAAAGCAATGGCTATAGCTGCCAGTAGAAAGCAGCATCAATCAATAAGCAGTTCTCTTATCACTGATTCAGTCACCCTGGATCACTGATTTTCTTCAATTATCATTAAGAAATTGGATCATGTTTTTTGGTAATTGCAGGAAACTGCATCAAGGCAGCAAAAGGGCAGTGAGCAGTGTTCTGCCCTTGTGGTTCAACAGGGAGAGATCTGTATGCTCCAGTTTACGGTTAACCTGTGCCCATTGATTGTAATATGGGTAGCATGCCAACTTGGTCCTGGCAGTTTATTTCTGTAATTTCCATCTCCAGCCAGTGCTAACTACTCAGCTGACAGGATAGTACAGGTGCTAGTTAGCTTGCCAGAAGACCCAGGCCACCTTGGTCTATACAAGAATGATTATGAGCACGAAGAAGCCCATTGGGAAGGCTGCCAGAAAATTAATGGCCAATGTTGAGCAGCATGGAGGAATCAATCTGGAAACAATTTGTGTCTTGCACCAAGCTTGCAACCCATCCTTTCCGTTGGTGAAGTGGTGATGAAATCCATTCTCTCACTCATCGGATGATGCCACTTCTGATGGCCAATGTCTCAGCTTTCCTGGTGCTACAGCCAACAACCATCCAGAGTTTGTCTGTCAAAATGGAAACGCAGCCTACTATCAATAAATGTCAGCTTGTTGCCTTGTAAATACAGAGGACTGCTGTCATTCCTGTAACTTCGACTGAGCTTGTGTTGTGGAAAGATCGCCCAAAACTCTGAGAAAATTACCAGGAGATGCAGAAAATCCTTCTCAAAGTTAAACTTTTATTTGCAAATACAAGCTGGGGCAGTCAGAAAATATCTTTCCTGTCAGCCCACCCCTTGGAGCCTCTTCTGTTTATACTTTTCTAGTTCCCATGCTTATCTGGTAGCATTAGCATAACCAATCATACTAGCTTGCTTTGTCTTTCTAAACTAATCATCTTCTGCCACACTGGTCTGCTGCATACACTTAACCTATTACATTACACCACCATCATCTTTAGCATTAGTTCATCTATCATGTGATTTAACTAGCCTATCATAGTGTGCTCCCATTATCTGTTACTTGAGCCCTATAATCTGACCCTATGCATGCACTACACCATTAAGTTAACTACATAACTGCCAAAGTAAGTTCCATATATTCCATACCACAGCTACTCAGCAATGCATTCTCCAGTAGCTTATTAAGATTGTAGAGGAACCACCTCAGAGGAGTGAAGGTGGCAACGTGGAAAACAAACCTGGAGACCCCTTTCTCTAGAGGACAGTGTTCATTTTTCTATTGTTTCCATCCCATCCACATCCTTGTTGTTGTCCGACAGCCAGCCAGGCCAAACTGCTGACAGAGTGCAGTCCAGGGTCAGACGTTTTGGCTCCAGGGTTGCGTGATCTCATCTTGCTAGTCGGTCTGCAGTTCCTAATCATGAAAATCAGTCACCTTTCACTGTCAGACTGCAACCTTTTTTCTTGGAGGGGGGAGTCCGGTTAGCTCATTTGGTTGGACAGCTGGTTTATAATTTAGAGTGACATCAACAGCCTGGATTCAATTCTCACACTGGCTGAGATCTCCATGAAATCCTATCATCTCACTCTCACCCCTCACCTGAAGTGGTAAACCACCCCCATTTGACCTTCTGTCTAATGATAGAGCAGCCCTCTGGTCTCCTGGGACTATGGTGAGTTGAACACTGGTACAAGGTTAAGGCGCAAGGCAAACCAAAAGAATGGATAAAGATGACTGCTTACCTTCCTATGCATAATTTCATTTATAAATTTGGATAGAAGGATTCCTCCAGAATTATCCAGGCATTAGTAGTTTTGTTTAAACTAATTGTCTACCTAATCATATTTTGTGCATATAGATCGTTCCGCTATAAACACGCATTTCATTAACGTAACTTCTCTGTAACGCGATTGAATGAGAACACTATTTCTAAAGCATGAACTTTTTAAAATGTGTTTGCGATTACATCACCAACACTTTAAGTTTCTAAAGCAAGATATTTCTGCAATACGGGTTGTACAAGAACAAAACCATCACGCTATAGAAAAACTACCCATAGCTTTGTTATTGTTATGCAAACTATTGCATGGGTTGTATGTCAGGGTCATGAAGTATGAAAATCATTGAACACGTGGAAAATAAAGTCAACAGCCAGAAAACAAATTACAACTGAAAACTCACCTGCGAGTAGTTGCTGGTCCCTTTAAATAATGCTCCTGGGGTGTTTATCTTCCTCCTGAATGCATGCTCTGTTTACAAAGTTAAAGGCCACAACAGAGGTGTGGGCTAGGATAACTGACAATAAAGCAGCAATGTAAATATGACAAGTCTATGTGCCCAGCCCATACTCCAAAGCAGATACAAATGATTCCAATTTCTCACCCATAGACAGCTGATTCTAGATGTATCAAATTCAATCAAGAATAGGAAGTGCTATATTGAGATATTGAGAGAGGTTCTGCAAGATGTAAAGCTGGGATAATATATGAAAAAGGTTTTTGAAATTATGAAGAATTTGATTCTGTGGGCAAGAAAAGAATATTTCTTTGTTTGGGAAGTTAGTGATGAGTGTTATGCCTCACTGGGATAGCATGCAAGAAATCAATTCCCACAAATCTGAGAGATGTCACAGCAGGTCAATGGGATGAATGTTATTTGGTGTTTGTTGGTTGGCATAGACATGGTGAGCCAAAGGATTTGTTTCTATGCTGTCTGACTCAGTCTATCCATCTAAACGTTAATGGTTTTAAAAACATGCAGAATCCCACAGTTTACCTTACTTTCAGGCCAAGGTTAAGAGAAAGCATGGACCAGTTTTCTGTACTTAAAAGAATTAAAGTTTAATACAAGTTGTTCAACTCTAGCTATAGGTAAACAGTTATGAACCATTGAAATATAGCTCTACTAGTTAAAACTGTAAATCCTTATGGACACATGCACACACACACACAAATTGGTGAGGAAAACAAAAAGCTAGGAAAACAGTACAGTGCTTCGTGTTTACAGGATCTACTGAGATGAATTTTGGGCCAATCATAACACTGCTTCTCAGGCTTCCTTTTCCAGATGACTTCACTGGTTTGCAAAAGGCACAGGGTGACTGATTCACTCTTATAAACAGTCCCTGACTGTTAAATTACACTCACAGCTTGCAGCCAACTGCTGCAGCGAAAATAAACTGATTTTCTTCAGGCTTAAGGTGCCTTTTACTGCAGAGGACAGGGAGATCTCCTGAGCAGGTAGAAGTCTGAATTCTTGTTCACAGCCCCAAGCTCTTCAGCTTTGTATGATACAATTAAATAGCTGTCGTCAGGAAGAAAGCCTTTGTCACTAGTTCACAGACCAATCACCTACTTGTTGCCAGCTGAATAGCCATTTGTACACAGCCTTGGCTTCAGCTCATCTATGCCTTCTCCTACTGATTTATAGAGAGACACCAGATAGGCTGGGACTTTTTTCACTAGAAGTGTAGGAGGCTGAGGGATGACCTTATAGAGATTTATAAAATCAAGACAGGCATAGATAAGGTGAATGATAAAGGTCTTTTCCCTAGTTTAGGGGAGTTCAAGGTTAGACGGTACATTTTTAAGGTGAGAGGAGAAAGATTTAAAAGGTACATGAGAAGCAATCTTTCCATCGTATGTGGAATGAACTGCTAGAGAAAATGGGAGATGCAGGTACGGTTACATTTAGAAGACATTTGGACAGATACATGAATAGGAAAGGTTTAGAGTGATATGGCCCAAATGTCTGCAAATGGGGCTAGTTTCGTTTGGGAAACTTGGTCGGCATGGAACAGTTGGACCGAACAGTCTATTTCCATGTTGTGTGACTCTATGACGCTATGTCTCCACTGCTTGAACCAGCAGCTGTGTAAACAGTGCTTACAATAAGTCAGACATTATTTGCTTTCAAAAGCATGGAATAATCCTTCAGCAATCCTTGGCTTTAAAACAGCTCTTTTCCCAATCCAGTCCACAGTTAAAAATGCAGAGAAACAAAATACATGATCTTTACATGAGAGAGCATTAATTTTGCAATTGGAATATTGCAGAAAGAACTTGTCTACATTTTATTATACAGAGAGTTGTTGGAGAAGAAACACCAAACAAAGTGCTTAAAGCAAAGGTTTTGCATCATTTACTTGCAAATTTATGAATTAGATGCTGAAGTTGGCCATTCTGCCTTCGAACCTGCTCTGCTATCCAATGAGATCATGGCTGATCTGTTGATTTTCTGAATTCTACATTGCTATATATTCCCATAAACATTTGATTTCATTGCTTAACAAAAGTCTATCTTTGCCTTAAAATATTCAAAGATGATGCCTCCACCACCTTCTGAGGGAAGAAAAAACAAATATTTGAAGTGAAATAAATAAATATTTGAAGGCTTATGGGAAAGTGTAACATGGGTTAATTGTGGTAACAAAGAGATTGCAGAGACACAATGGGTCAATTACCTCATTCCATATGGTGAACATTAAGGTTCAATAGCCCAAAACTGTGTCAGTTTAGCATTACCTCAGTGAGAAATCTTTTTCATGACAGAATCTGGAAGACAATACCTTTCTTTTCAAAAAAGCATTCATTATAGACGGTTGATTTTTAGTTTTCTGCATTGTTAGTATTACAGTTGTTGGGAGGCAGTACTTGGTACATCTGTCAGTTAGAACTAGTGGATAATAGTTTGTTGTGTAAGACTAGCAGCTCGCCTTATTTATTTTGCATATGAAATACGTTTTGGTGAATATCATTGCGGGTATTGATGTCTGAGTTACATTACATGTTTGAATAGTCTGGTGAATTCTTTTTTCTCTTTAAGACCCATACTAATTGTTAGAAGCTGCTGGTCATGAGGTAAAAATTAAGGAACAAATCTGGGTTGTAACCACTTCCAATGTGTCATTTCCAGTTTTAAACTTGGGCAACAGTTGACAAATTTGCTCTTGGGGGCTGGGTTCAGCAACAAAATCATTTTTTTTTCACTGTGAGTTTCCAATTTAACAAGGGCTTTTACTTTATTACTCGTGATCAGTAATTCCTGGCCCACAAGGGATTCGGCAGCTGAAACAATGCAAGCCCAGATAAATCTGTCAGGTTAGTACTTTACAGCACTGCTGGAGTGCCAGGAGGAGCAGGAATGCTCCCTATCTCCAGACCACTGGATCACCCTAATTACCTGTATCCATCTCTGCTATCAAACCCGACGATTGGCTGACCCACTCGATCCCATACAGGACCTCAACTTATGATCAGATTCCATGCTGCCCCTCCTGCTGTCTGATCAGCAATCATCACTCTCTCATGCAAGGAACACGCCTTGACCAACTTGAAGTCCCACTGCAGGAATGGTTGCCTAGATAGATGGGTCATCTATATATTCAAATTTTCCTTTGAGGTCATTGTGGTTAGATTGAACCACACCAATGTAGCATCTAACACATGTGATCAAACCTGTATCCCATCCAATCAGAGTTCTGGGGCGGAACCTTGTGGGTGTGATTGGGGTCTTGGCCACCAGCAGAAGATCTGTTGAGATACCGACACTGCCCCCCCCCCCCATTCCACACCTCCAATGACTGCCTTTTTTTAGGAAGGTCTGCAGAATCTTGTGCTACTCGGGCACTTGACTGGTCAGCCACAGATCAAGACCCGCAGTAGGCAGTCCCAGACACCCAGGCCTAATGACCAATCACACACCAGCTGCTGTATTCCCCAGCAGCTCCCCCAGCGGAAGCGCAGTGACTCCTGCCGATGTGACCCTCATACAAGGTCTATAATTGCTGAGGGACCCAAGCACAGATGAATTATTGTGGGAGGGGGATTTGTGCAGGAATAAGTCAGCATCCTCTTTCCTGATCTAAAATCCCTTGAGCTGGCACCGAGTGCCTGTGAAAAAGGGTACTCCCTCCCTCAGGACCCTCCTATTAAATATACAAGGGCTTGTAGTCACGCTTTTTGCCTGATACAATCCCCACCACCACTGGGTCAATGCCAGTAGCAACAGAATGCATTAAGTAGACATTAATTGGGGAGATTTCTTCACTTAAGGGATATGCATATCACTGGCTGAGCCAGTGTCTATTACCCATGCCTTGTGCCCTTGAGAAGGTGGTGGTGAGCTGCTTTCTTGATTTGCTACCAATCATATGCTATGGGTAGACCCACAATGCTGTTGGGAGGGAATTCCAGGATGTTTGACCTAGCAACAGTGGAGGAATGGCGATATATTTCCAGGTCTGGATGGTGAGTGGCTTGGACCTATGTTTAGGTGCTAGAGTTTCTATGTATCTGCTGCTCCTGTTCTTCTCAATGGTAGCAGTCATGCACTTGGAAGATGTTGTCTAAGGATCTTTGATGAATTTAACCAGGTTGGAGGTGAGAAGGTGGTAGTGTTCCACCCAGCATCCTCCTGCCCATTTGAATACATTTACTTCTAAACCTGCCACAATCCAATGCCCAAAACCCAGGCTTGACTTTGTACATTGTCAATCTAAAACACTTTCTCTATTTTTCAACCTGGATCCACATTGCGTCATCTCTGATGTGCTCTCTAGACCCTCGCCCACTCCACTCCCGACAGTTGCCTTGTCCCTATCGCTCAATGGTCATCTCCCTGACTGTCTTCCAGTCACGCAGGTTTTTAATCTGACTGCCTCAACAGGAAAACCAGAAAACCACATATATAAAAAAACTTGAAATTTGCTCCTGCTGTTAAATTCAGCAGGACCTATATCAGTTGCATAGATTTATTTTTGCTTCCAAGTGCTAAGTCTCCCCATCTCTACCTTAGCCAGTTGTTAATGGGACTATATTAAAGAATGCAGGTACATGTAGTTTGGCTGCAGATCATCCACAATTTCAGTGAATGTTGGAACAAGCTTGAGGTTTGTGTTAAATGACCTGCACCCGTCCCTATATTCCTCCAAGTGTCTTCACCCCAGCCTTAGACTGTGTATCCCCGTTGCACCTTGTGACATTTCGATATCTAACTTCAACATCTCTTTTGGTCTCTCGCTCTGACACAACCAATTAGTGTAGATTGATGCTGAGCGCATGGATATGTGTTGTCATTGCCCACATTTTATTTCAACTTCAGATTCTCAACATCAGGAGAGAGAGTTACCTCTTTCATCCCATCAGTCTGCGTTTAAACATGGATCACACAGAATGAAAAGTGAATGCTCCTGCCCAAATCATCCCGTGACTTAGTGAGTCTTAGCATCCATACTTCCCCCTCCAAGAAACATGAGCAATACAATGCTGACGAATAGTGAAATACCCAGTCGAATACACCAGCTAAGGTTTTTAGTGCAACCTGCTTAATTTTTTAGGCTTATAACACTACTGTACTAAACAGCAGCTACAAGCCTGCATGCTCTAATTACTTGGAGATTATTCTCATAACCAGTGGAATGTTATGTGCTCCAATGTGAAATTACTGAGTTATATGAAAGTTATTTTTTTTGAGTGCGAGCAGCAGCAGAGTGTAAAGGAACCCGAAAGGCTACAGCTAAGGTGAGACAGTTTGTTTTAAAATTACTTACCGGTAGCGGGCAGCGGTGTTTTTTTTTCTCTCTTTTCAGAAAGAGCGGGAGCAGCAGGGGGAAGTTACGAAGACCAGAGGGGCAGCCGGGAAGGAAAGCAGTGAGTATAAATACTCACCCTTCGACGCCAACGGTCATTTTGAGTGCGAGCAGCAGCAGAGTGTAAAGGAACCCGGAAGGCTACA
>NC_057728.1:13235213-13272557 GCF_004010195.1 Chiloscyllium plagiosum
GAATGCCCTGCCAGTAGCAGTGGTGGACTCTCCCTCTTTATGGGCATTTAAGCGGGCATTGGATAGGCATATGGAGGATAGTGGGCTAGTGTAGATTAGGTGGGCTTGGATTGGCGCAACATCGAGAGCCAAAGGGCCTGTACTGCGCTGTATTCTTCTATGTTATATGTTATTAAAAATTAACAAAATTTAACATTAATTTGATAGGAATTCATAAATATACTGGGTGGAATCTTAAAGTGATCTGAGCAAAGTGGGCTATGGTGAAAATCAAGGCAGAAGTAGGTGAGAAGTTCGATGAAGTCAGATTGGACCACAGGAGAAATTCATCGCATCTCTCGCACATCCACCGAGCTGTGAGTCAGATCCTCAGTAGAAAGCAGAGGGCTACTAAGTGTAGGAGATTACTGATTGTTAAACTCCTTATTAATGCTGCATTTGGCCTCATTAATATTCAGCTTCCTTTCTTACCAAACTCAGTGAACAAGCTAGACATTGAGAATTCTTGACATTGAAGTCAGAGCAGGTACCTGTTGACTTCAGCTCATTGCTGGCTGTGAGGATCCCTCATGTTACTCAGTATTAAACATCACTGAAGGACACAATTCATGTACATGTACATGTACAGGTAGGTGTACCCCTCATAGACAGACATTGGCATCTGACATTTGCCACCCCATCATATGCATTACAGCACCACTCTGATCCACTTACTGGATACTTAGGAAGCACATGGACAAACCTACATTGAAAGAAGCACTAGAAACTAGCATTAGAAGGCTGCTGTAGGGATACTTATGGACAGGCACCCAGCTCACTGGTTGAACCAAGTTGCATCTCTGAGCTACTCGTTTGCCACCTTAGTGCTTACTAACACAGCAGCTACCTCCATGACTGCACTAACCATGCCTAGTCATGACATGATATGTCAATCTACACCATGCCACTTAGGGCAGTCATATCACCAGGTAACTTGCCTTGCTGGTCAGCAGTCCTCAGTCAAGCAGGGGGTTACATTTTGCTCTACAGCAGTGTGCTGTGTTGATCTCACACCTGTACCATGTGCCAGCAGCCTCATGTGGCAAACAGAGAGCACGTGCAGCAAACAGGCAGCATTGTCTCCAAGAGTTAAGGGAGTTGTCTTCACCCAAGTCGGTGGAGGTATGTGTCAGTCAGGGAGTCCTGGCCCAGTAAGGCAAGAGCAGGCCCCCATTCCTGTCTGGGGATTGATCACAGTCAGGTGTCTGGTCAGGGGATTTTAGTCAAGTGCGTCTGAATTCCAAGGGAGCGGGTCATGGTCAGTGCTGTAGCCAGTCCAAGGGTTAAGGCTGATTTAGTTGGAGCTGTTGAATTATGTCACTTAAAGGGCTGAGGAGTCAAAATCAGACACCCTTCCACCCCTCTACCATTCAGACCCTTTCTGACCAAAGGATCTGTCCTTTCCTGGAATTAATGAGGGATTGAATGAAGTGGAAGTGGGTGACATGGTTGTCAGTGCTGATACAGATGGTAGTGGATGGTGAGGAGGTAGAACAAAGACCATGCAGGTGTGCATGAAGTTGGGGGGAGTAAGGAGAGTGAGTGAGGCAAGATGTTGAAGGTAAAAGTCAGAGTGGTAGAGCATGAGATTTGGTGGAGAAGAGAGGTTGATATAGTAGCAGAGGTAGAGTGAGCTTGAGGGTGTGGAGAGTGTGGCACTTTACTCTGGCAAAGCCGAGAAAGTCCTCACTAATCTTCATATGGCATTGCTGGCTTTTTCTCTAAACAGTAAGAAACAATAAAATATTATGTTGTGGGAGGCAACGGCTAAGTGGTATTATTGCTTGGCTGTTAATCTAGAGACCCAGATAATGTTTTGGACACCCAGGTTCAAATCCTGTCTCAGCAGATGGTGCAATTTGAAGTCAGTAAATATCAGGAATTAAGAATCTAATGATGACCATGAATCCACTGTCAATTGTCAGAAAAAGCCATCTGGTTCACTCATGTCCTTTAGGGAAGGAAGCTGCCATTCTGACCTGGTCTGGTCTACATGTGACTCCAGACCCACAGCAATGTGGTTGATGCTTAACTACCTTCTGGGCAACTAGGGATGGGCAATAAATGCTGCCTAGCTAGCGATGTCCTCATCCTGTGAATGAATAAAACAAAACTGATCAGATGGCAGTGACCTGGATGGTGACCTCGGGCTAGCTGCCAGGGACTGGTTGGCTTGGCCTCCTCTTCAGGAAGCAGATACCCCTCCTTTGCAACAGCCCCTCAACTGGGAGGATCTCCAGATCTCTATTGGAGAACTGTGGTGCCACATCTCCCTTCTCTGAGATGTTCAGATTCCGTCCTTGGCCAAGCAGGGCAGCTCCAGCATGCCAGGAGTCATCTGGGTGCACCAGTGGTCATTTGAAAATGTTATAGGGACGCAGTGAGTGGTGAGTTGTTCCAGAAACAGCATGTGGTGAGATGGAGGATGGAGTAGGATGTGAGGGACACAATGGAGGTTGGAAAGGTAGATGATGAGATGAGGAACTTTAAGAAACAGTGAAATATATTGCTGGGCCTTGCAGTGAGAATCCCTCCAAAAAACTCAATGCAACGTACACTTAACCAATAAAAAAGCATAAGATTCACCCGAAGGATCTTTCTTCCCTGGATTGAGATGCATATTTCACTCAAAGTGTGATATGTTTGACCTGAATCCTCCAGCTTTACAGATCTATGTCATTAAACTTGACTCTTCCATTTCATATCATAACAATTCACTATAATAAATCGGAAAATGATCCTATTTTATTCTCTATCAAAACCATCTTGGTTTGAGTGCCTCTATTAAACCTTTTCTCAACCATCTCTACTCTGAGTAAAACAACTATTGCTTAAGGAGTCATTGAGTTATACAGCGTGCAAACAGACTCTTCAGTCCAACCAGTACATGCCTAACATAATCTCAAACTAAACCATTCCCACCTGCCTGCTCCTGGCCCATATCCTTCCAAACCACGAACTTATCCAAATGTCTTTTAACTGCTGTAATTATGCCCTCATCCACCACTTCCTTAGGAAGTTCATTCCACATCCAAACCACCCGCTGTGTAAAGAATTTGCCCCTCATGTCTTTTTTAAATCTCTTGCCTCTCTCCTTAAAAATGTGTCCCTTAGTCTTGGAATCCTCCAGCCAAGGGAAAAGACAACTGCCATTTACCCTATCTATATCCCTCATGATTTCTACAAGGTCACCTCTCAACCGCCTATGCTCCATATTGGCCCTCCATATAATTCATGCTTTCCTTTCCTTTGAAGGGCAATTAGGGACATGCAATACATGCTAGTCATCAACACAGAGCAAGAATCAAGTAAGCCTCATATCTCTGAACTGGGCAGCAGGCTTCCAAAAGAAATGTGACTCTTTGAGCTCAGCTGTATTTCCCCGTTGGGCCATGGAACAATGTTGACAATAAAAAAACAGGGAACAGCAAAATGTTTGATGATTAACTATCAATTCCCACCACAGATGTGAAAGCTGTGGGAAGAGAATTCAAGCACATTTAAAGGGATAGTCCTGCCTCTCTGGCATCTCAAGGAGAAGTAAAAACACTTATTAAAGGTACCTCTTCTGGCCCTGATTCTGATTTCCACTAGACTCACCTGACAGGAAAAGTATAGCCGTTCTCTCATTCAGGCCTCTGAATATCTCTATTAAAACATTCCTTAACTTTCTCTGCTCCAAAACAAACAACATCATCTTCTCTCGGTCCTATACATAACTTAGCTTTCCTCTCTTCTTAAGGGCAATGAGGAATGGGCAGTAAATACTAGTCAGTGATGCAGGGCAAAACTGCAGACAATGCATGGGGTGATGGGGTGGTGGGGTGGTATGGTGGCTCAGTGCTTAGCACTACTGCCTCGCAATTTCAGGGTCCTGGGCTCAATTCCACCCTCAGGTGACTGTGTGGAGTTTGCAAATTCTCCCCGTGTCTGCGTGGGTTTCCTCTAGATGCTCTGGTTTCCTCCCACAGTCCAAAGATGTGCAGGTTGGGGTGGATTGGCCCCAGTGGATTGGTGGAAATACAGTGGTAGGGTAGGGTGGGAATCCCCTCAGAGGGTTGGTGTGGACTCAATGGGCCGAATGGCCTGCTTCCACACGTTAGGGATTCTAAAGTGTCTGATGATGCAATTGAGAGTGACCTCAATATTTGATGCATCTTTCAGGAGGATGGATTCGTCACTTGCTCACAACGGCAGTTTAAAATTCAGAGCGAGGAGAGAGCAGGGCCTTGGTTAGCAATGTTGGCTGATGATAACATCCAGTCTGTTCACCTTGGATTTTACTAGAAATGAAAATTAGGAGAAACGTTAAACAGGTGACTAAGCCGATATCTTATGCTTTACCAAGTCACCCTTATCATAACTGTGTGCACCGCCAAACTGAGTAGTTGGTCACTTTATATTCTGATTGCTGCAGAAGAAAACACCAATGAAACTTGGAAATAGTTAGCACTGGCCTGAACTGAAGGACCATTCTAAGGTATAAAAGACTAGTTATTAGTTCAGGCATGGAGAGAACCTTCTGTAGCTGTACTGACTGAATTCAGCACATTGAAAATGATATTCATTATGTCTAGTCTGTCAAGTGTCTCTTCAAAGGCAGATGGTCACCCAGTCTGGATAGATGACGCAATGAAGGTTTTTTTTGTCAAGATCATAAAGGTGACTTTACACTGCCTGGTTGGCAGAGTTAAATCAGTTGTGATTGTTTGTCACATCAGGCTTGTCAAACTTGCTTTTGTACCTGGAATAGATGAAAGTTTCTGCAGAAAAAAGGCCCTTTCCTTTCAAGTCAACTTGATATTGGCATCTGTATCAGAGGTTGTCAGTCAAATCAATGGATGAAAGTGAAAGCTCTCTCTCAGTCCTTCGGTTTTTAAAGGATGTGGGCATTGTCAGTAAGGCCATCAGAACTGCTTCAACTTCTGCATTTTCATAGTGGTGTCAATACGATCGAGTGGCTTGCTAAACTGATTCAGTGGTTAGTTCACAATAAATGACGTTGTTTTGGGTTTGGAGCCATGTACAGGGCAGACAAGATTCCCTTATTTAAAAGGCATCGGTGAATCAGATAGGATTTCCAAAAGTTCACTACAGTGGCTCAGTGGTTAGCACTGCTGCCTCACAGCACCAGGGTCCCAAGATTGATTCCAGCCTCGGGTGACTGTCTGTGTGGAGTTTGCACATTCTTCCCGTGTCTGCGTGGGTTTCCTCTGGGTGTCCCGGTTTCCTCCCACAGTTCAAAGATGTGCAGGGCAGGTGAATTGGCCATTCTAAATTGCCCATAGTGCTAGGTGCATTAGTCAGAGGGGAATGGTTCTGGGTGGATTGCTCTTCGGAGGGTTGGTGTGGACTTGTTGGGCCGAAGGGCCTGGTTCCACACTGTAGGGAATCTAATCTAATCATCACCATACTAACCTATTGTGGTTTTTTTTATTCCAATACCTCAACATGCATGGTAGAGTTGGACTTGTGTCTCTGAGTTAATTATCTCAGCCCTCAAGATTACTAACTCAGTGACGTAGTTGCAATTATGCCCACTAGAAATGTTGGATGGTTCTGTGCATATCACTGTAATTCAGCATACAGACTCCCTGGTAGAATCATAGAATCGCTGCATTGTGGAAGCAGGCCATTCAGCCGATCAAATCCACATCAACCCTCCAAAGAGTATTCCACTCAGACCCTGGCCAGCCCACTCCCCACCCTGTCCCTATAACCCTACATTTCCCATGGTTGTTCCACCTAAGCTGCACATCTCTGGACTATGAGAAAGAAGTGGAGCACCCAAGGGAAAGCTCCAAGCAGATGTGGGTGCAACGTGCATATGTCAGACAAGCAGTTGCCCAAGAGTGGAATCAAACCCGGGTCTCTGGCATTGTGAAGCTGTAGTGCTGACCACTGAACCACCTTGGTGGTTAAATATCTCTTCCTCTATGAGTTGCAATTGCTGCTCCAGATGCAATGCTACTAACAAAGTTGGAGAAACGTTGTTACTTTTGCATATTCAAGAGAAACAATTTTAAGGCACCGCAATCAAATGAAATCCACTTTTTATTGATCATGAATCTGGTTTCAAGTTTATCAATCAAATCGCACCATATAACAAAATGGTTAGCTTACTACTATCTGATGATCTGGAGAATACTGATTACTGCAGTTCAGTGGACTGATCATGATCACAGATGTTTCTGTTTGATCCATGGACCTGTATCACCAGAATCCTAAAGACGTGCTTCAACTTGCGGAGGCTGGAGGCTCACTTGCAGTTGCACTTGAGGCTGAGAAAAAGGGAAAATATCTGGTGAAGCTACAGGAGTTACTCCTTCTGCCAATTGTTAGGACTCTTTCCTATCAGTACTCTTCTAATTTATTGCTAATGATATATTCCATTAATTGCAAGTTACTGATCTCGCACCAATCTCTCTGTAATTATGATGTCTATTATCTCGTTTCTTGGAAATAGGCTCATACTATCTTGTTTCCAAATGGGCTATTGCTGTAATAATTGACTCTGCATTATAGTTTCCAAGTGCTACAGCTCCCTTGAGCTCAGTCACCTGATGTGCAGTTTTTAACCCAGTGCCAGTTCAGTGTGGGCAGACGAGGGACCATGAGGTGCCACCAATACCCATGGAACGAAGCCTGACTCTTTATTCTCACTGCAGCACTTACATTCTGTCTCTTAGCTGACCCCTGCACAAATGATGTTAAATTCTGCAGACTGGAATTACACACCACTGGAGGCCAGTTCTTGCAATAAAGCACTAAAAGAGCCAGGGATTTTGCAGATCTAAAGTCATTTAGCTGAGGGAGCAGCAAGGTCACAGCATGGGAAACCCAAGGATTCATTGCCAGCCATGAAGATAAGTAAGCAGGCTTCTCTTGTAGATCTTGACAAAGTTCAAACTAGTAAATGTTTATGACTTGGAATAAAAGGAGTCTGTGATAAGGCCCTCTTCTGCCCCTGAGGAGTCTCTGGAACTTTACTGACATTTCCTACCATATGCTATCACTGTTCTCAGGGTGGAAATCTGCACTAAGTGCAGTGTAAAGAAACAAAATCTGTCTGGAATTTATTCACATGCAGTGGGTGGAGAAGAAGTATTTCTAGAGTAGTTCAATTCTGTTGAGTTGGTTAAGTTTCCCTGTAGGACCTACTGCCCAACTGTTCCAAATGTGCTCCCATGTTAGAGCACAGACTTTCAATTTCCAGGAAGAAGCTTCTTGAAAGAATATTAAGAAGGGAAATTTGTAAAGATGAATATTATTTGATGTTATCATAAGCAGTTTTTTCAAAACAGAATAGGAGGTCTATAAGATTTTACTCAGGGCAATAAATGTTGATATTTCTGGCATTTTGTTGTGCTGCCATAGTCTTATCAGGCCATAAGGGCTGCTCTCTCATTAGAGAGAAGTGATTAGTGGTGATTTAACCAGAGAGCCACTAGACCTCAGGCAAGGGAAGAGATTAAGAAGGAGAGTCCTTCATGGTAACCTCAAACCTGTGATGGGAATTGAACCTATGCTGTTAGCATCACACTGCTCTGTAAACCAATAATCCAGCCAAATGAGCTAAACAGACTCCCCATTTCTGCTCGGAATAATATAGTAAACAAGAAGCCCTGATGTGTAATCCGTTAAAAGCATATCAATGTCACGCAGTCCTTATTCAATGGTTCACGGCATAATTCCTGTTTGAACTATTCCCACTGGAATGCCATGTCCTTGATTCTGTTCATGTAGATTAACTACAGGAGGAGAACTGTTTGCCTTCGAAATTTCATCTCCTTGGCACAGGTTACTAAGCAGTTGTCTAATGCTGTTTGCTTATGCTATGTCACAAACACATCAGCCATCTCGTAAATCATTGAAGAATTTCAGGGGACCAATTCTGACTGATTTGTCTATGCCTGGTACGAGACAGGGTGGAATTCCTGAAATGTGTCTCAGTTATTTTGTGGTGAAACCATCTGACCCCATTTAAAGAAGATCAAATACCTTTTCTTCTCTTGTGTCATATTGATTTCAGAAGGTTTCTTGCAACTTGTGGGTTTATCTTTACCTTTGTATTTTAAAAAGATTGCTCTACCAGGTTGTGAAAGGGAGACAAGTGATTGCATTTGAGAACAGGATCCATTATAATTATTGTAAACTGCTGTCACTGTACAATGTTTGTTTTCACAAGTCACTTTTGTTTTACGTACAGTATTAATCTTGTTGATATCAAAGCTATGTAGAAGTGAGAGAATGTGTATGTGACTGATGCCATAACGGCCCCTGCAAAGGTTTGATTTCCATTGCTCCAGGTACCAGGCATAAGCTCAAATACACAAAATTTATTTACCTCCAGGCATGTTGAAACATCGGAAATGAATATTGTTCAGCTCTGATTAAAATTGCTATAGTTAGGTGGATGGAACTTTATAAGCATGTCATCCTTCTTGATTCCCACTGGAAAATATCACAAATAATTAAGAATGGACAATAAATAAACAAACAAAATGAAACTGATTTCCACCTTTTGTTCATGTCTGTCAACTCTTCTGCAGTCCCTCTGTTTGGCACTTTTAGTGTGACTCCATCTTTGTTGGCATTCTCTTTCTAATTTATATATTTCTCAGTCTGTCTCTCTCTCACACATTGGCTCACACAATTATGTAAACTGGTGGGATTATCATTCCGAGTAGTATTATTTTAAGAATCATGTTTTGTGTTCCTTCGCCTGCTCTGGAACATTGATTTGATTCGATTGATTTATTATTGTCACATGCACCTAGATACGATGAAAAGTATTGTTTGGCATGCTATCCACGCAAATCATACCTTCAATAACCACATCAGGGTAACAGACCAGAATGCAGAATATAGTATTACAGCTACAGAGGAGGTGCACAGAATGATCAACGCTAATATATGAGAGGTCCATTCATAAGTCTGATAACAACTAGGAAGAAGCTGTTCTTGAATCTGTTGGTATGTGCTTTCAAGCTTTTGTATCTTCTGCCTGATGGAAGAGAGTATAACCAGGGTGGGAGGGGTCTTTGATCATGTTGGCTGCTTTCCTGAGGCAGTGGGAAGAATGGGTGGCGTCAATGAATGGAAAGATCGTTTGTGTGATAGACTGGGCTGTGTTCACAGCTCTCTCTAATTTCCTGTTGTCTTGGGCAGAGCAGTTGCCATTCCAAACTGTGATGTATCCCAGTAGGATGATTTCTATGGTACCAACTTCTTAAAGTTGGTAAGAGCCGTTGTGGACATGCCAAATTTCCTTAGCCTTCTGAGGAAGTAGAGACATTGGTGTGCTTTCTTCAAAGTAGCATCGATGTGGATGGACCAGGACATTTTGTTGGTGATACTTACTCCCACAAACCTGAAACTCTCAACCATCTCTACCTCAGCACTATCGATACAGACAAGGGTGTGCTCTCCACTCCACTTCCAGAAGTCAATGTCCAGCTCCTTCAGTTTGCTGACTTTGAGAGAGAGATTGTCATCTTTATACCCTGCCACTAAGCTAGCTCTTTCTGTACTCAGTCTCATCATTGTTTAAGATACAAATCCCTCAGGTGGTGTCATCGGCACAGTTGCAAATTGTCCCTACCATAAAGGTGAAGTCAATGCCCCTTGACACATCCGTGTCAACGCCTGACATTCATATACTTTCCCTAATCCAATCCTCTTCCTTTCATTATTGGTTTTCCTTTTTTGTAATCGAGAGACTTCCAAAAATTTGCATGTACATCATTTATGCCTAATTTTTATCAGGGAGCATTACACATTTGCAGCAGTTTTAAATGTTCTTTTAGTGAGAATGTTGAGGAAAAGCTGCAGTTTGCATTGCAAAGACTTTGCAGAAAGGAGAGGGAGTTTGTCGAAGTTACGTTCTGACCCCCTGTTGTAACCTTGACAGAAGAATAGCGGAAATATTGGAGAAATGTTCTGCTTTGCCTGTGGTTATGATGATCTTCTTCAATGGAACCCTGATGGAAATTTCAGTGGAAGATGAAGTACATTTGGCCCATGTTTAGAATTTCCTGTCTTGACAGTAGGAATTGATTTGTACATTAGGAAAGCAGAAGTGTCAATTGTAGAGTTGTGCTGGGACAAGTACGGTTAGATTCAAGAACACTAGCCTTTTCACATTGTTTCACGCTAGACATATGCACATGTTAACTCTTCTCTTCAGTTTTCTTTAATATTCTGTACATTTCAGAGTTAGATCTGTCTTTTGGACTCATATTGGTCAAAACAGAATAATTACACTTCAAGAGTACAATGCTCTACACCATTCTCTAAGGAAAATACAATTATGTCTCAGGTTACTTCAGTTGCACTTTGTACCTATCCTTGGTGAACACAGTAGAGACAAGCTAACACTTGCTGTGAACAGAAGCTTAACATTATGTGCAAAAGATTTTAGATAGCAAGCCATAGAGTCTGCAATATATTTGCTTTTGGAATATGCCCAGGAGGAGTAAACTATGCTACTGGATTTCTTTAAACCAACAGAAAATATCATGCTGATAGACTGCATAGGTCAGGGTAAACTGCTAATTAGCATTTATTTTAAGATGTTAAATCAGGTGGTAACAGGAATGAATTAGTAGTTTTGAAAAGGTTGTGGATAAAATTGCAAATGTGCATGCACGTCACTGTGCATGTGTTTGCTCCAATGTGACTTATACATCTCTAGGATTGCAGAGGGCAGGCAGTGCTGTTGAGTGACTGCACAATTGCACACAAAGTTGTAAGAGAATGATCTATTTAAGCAAGCTGGACTATGCAAAGGCAACCTGCTCTTAATGTTATTTTCACCAGTGCAGGTAATGAAAGATATTCTTGGAATGAAGTTAATATGACAAGCAGGAAATTCCAGAGAGTGGGCTATGAAGTTCCATGAACTCTGGAAGGCTTGGTGTCAGAGATGAGAAATGATCCCAGTCTGCAGGATAATAGGAGGTACTCCAGACAGATAGTTATAGGATAGGGAACCTCTAGAAAGAAAGGTTGAGGCTTGCATAAACTATTGGATTGTGATGGACTGTACACATACACAAGTAAATTGCTTAAACTTGGCTGATCTAATCCATTATGGTTTGAATTATTGGAAGGATCAGGATTAATAAGAGATAACTTGTTCCCTGAAAATTCCTGAACTCTGAGAACTCTGCTGTTCCTTTTGTGAAGTTAGATAGTTGTATTAAAGCTTAGACAAGGAAGGTTATTTGAAAAAGTTTCAAGCTGTCCTTGATAGTTCAGAAAAGAAAACCAACATCCATGTATCCCTGAAATTTGACTAACTAATGGAAGAATCACTTAAGCTTCATTTCTGGGAAATAGACCACTTTGTTGATCTGAACTGAGTCCTGCCGAGCACCATTAAAAAGTAAGAGTCCTATTCCATGGGATTTCATTTGTATGAATACGTGTGACATTTGAATTTGGCTAATACAGACAGGAGAAAGAAGTAATCTTTGATCATTGAAGGCTACCCAATGTTTCTAATTCTGACATTCCTGCCCTCTTTTCCCTCAGTCCAAGGACCACCAAACCACCCCTTACCACCCAAAATGTCACTTACCTTGGCATGAGGGTCCTCAGGGATTCTGAAAATCCAGGAATGCTCTTATGGCTGACCAGACTGAACATGTTTCTGTCCATAATGTCATAGAGTCACAATGGCACATGAGCAACTATCCATCTGATTTCATTTTGAAATCAGTGATCACCCTAACTTCTGCTAGCCACTCACAGTCACTCATTGCATGAAATAATTCTACTTGATATTCCTCCCATTTCTCTTGTGCAAAACCTTGAATTTGTGTTTCAAAATCCTTGTAGCATCAGCTAATGGGCATGTTTTTTCCTTTGCCTACCTGATGTCAACCTATCATAATTTTGTAGCCTTCTATCAAATCTTCCCTCTAAACTTTCTTTCAAGCTGAACAATGCCAAACATTTCAATTTAAACTTCTAGTTTTAATCCACCATTGTTTGAAACCATTCCAGCAAATTTCCTCTGTGTCCTCTTTGGACCTTCACATCTTTCTTAAAGAGTCTGATCAAAATGTTCAAGAAGAATCTGTAATGTTGGTAACAAAGTGGAGAGAAGATGTGAGCCTGTTGGAGAATATAAAATCTGATTGGTGGGGCATTTGCTGATCATGTAGTTTGATTAGATAATCACAAACAGGCTTGTTCAGAAAGGCATGGTAGTTGCGTCATCCATGCTTCCAAATTAACTTCTTCCTTTTTCCTCTTTGGCCATATTTCAAACCATCTTCATCCATCTATCCTTGATTATGAACATGGATGACTACTTCTTTTTGCAATTGCTCTTTTGCAATGGTTTCTCTCTTGATTATCATGATTGGATGTGACCAACTGACGTACGTGATAGCACAACAATGAATCGTCCTTTTCACGGCCACTGGTCTTCACTAACATTGCTTTCTCTCCAACTATCCTCACCATTTCATAGGCTGGCATGTCAAAATTCATGGACTTCTCAAGCATGTTCCCGATACACTCCAATTCAGATCCAGCCTTTCATCAACAGTGGCACGGTTGCTCAGTGGTCAGCACTGTTGCCTCATAGCATCAGGGACTGGGATTCAATTCCTGCCTTGGGTGACTGTCTGTGTGGAGTTTGCAAATTCTCCCCGTGTCTGCATGGCTTTCTTCTGAGTACTCCAGTTTCCTCCCACAATCCAAAGATGTGCAGGTCAGGTGAATTGGCCATACCAAATTGCCAATAGTGTTAGTAGTCAGGGGTAAGTATAGGGTAGGGGAATGGGTTTGGGTGGGTTACTCTTTGGAGGGTTGATGTGGACTTGTTGGGCTAAATGGCCTGTTCCCACACTGTAGGTAATCTAATCAATGTTTGATTATTAAAGGCTGAAATGAGGTAAGTGTGGCGCTGGAAAAGCACAGCCGGTCAGGCAACATCCGAGGAGCAGGAGACTTGACATTTTGGGCATTAGCCCTATATCAGGAATGTTTGGGGAGAGTGGTGGTAGTGGGGGGAGTCCAAGGGGACTGAGAGATAAATGGGAGGGTGGAGGTGGGGTGGGGGTGAGGTAGCTTGGAAGGTGATAGGTGGATGCAGGTGGGCGGTGATGGGGATAGGTCAGAGCAGAGGGTGGAGGAGGGCCGGGACTTGCATGTCCTTGATGAAGTGGAAAGGAGTGTTGAAATGATTGGTCACAGGGTGGTGGGATTGCTTGGTGCGCATGTCCTGGAGATGTTCTCTGAGCTGTTCCGCAAGTTGGTGTCCTGTCTCCCCAATGTAGAGGAGACCACATTGAAAACAACGGACGCATTGGTTGAGGTGTTTAGGTGTGCAGGACAATCTCTGCTGATGTAGGAGGATCCTTTGGGGCCTTGGATGAAGGTGTGGGCACAGGTTTTACACCTCTTGTGGCAGCAAAGGAAGGTGCCAGGAGTGGACAGTGGGTTGATGGTGGGGAGGGCGGTGTGGTCCTAACAAGGACGTCACGGAGGAAGTAGTCTTTTGGGAGCACAGATAGGGATGGGGAGGGAAATATATCTCAGCTGGTGGGTTCTGACACTAGGTGATGGAAATAGCAGAGGATGATGCATTGTATTGGGAGATTGTTGGGGTGAGGACCAGGAGACTTCTATCCTTGTTGCAGTTGGAGGGGTGGGGTTCAGGGACAGAGGTGCGGAAAGTGGAGGAGATATGATGGAGGGCACTGTTGATCACGTGGGAGAGCAAATTCCTGAGGAAGGGCTTATGCCCGAAATGTCTGCTCTCCTGCTCTTGCTTGCTGCCTGACCTGCTGTGCTTTTCCAGTGCCAGACATTTTGATTCTGACCTCCAGTATCTGCAGTCCTCACTTTCTCCTGAAATGAGATAAGATTGTCATGACACCCTACTGAGAGATCCTAACAAATCTTGATCTTTTGTCACAGTACAAATCTGTTTTTCTTCATAAAACTAGTGATCCATCCTGGGCTGACTTTGAAATCTGTAATATCTAACTTTGCTGCTTGTTAAAATCTAAATGGATCCTCAATAAGCTGAGAATATATCGTGAGGATTTTAATTGATATATCTGGCAATTCATTTTTCAAATGCAGCCACATGCTAGACTGTCCCTTGGTGGCACATTTATTCTTAGGTTTCTGCTGAAATTTTATCGGGAGCTTCAACTAATCTCTAATGTTCATCTCTGATATCTTGAATTCCCTCAGAGTGTCTGCTCTGTAATATCAATGACTTTGTGTTTGAACTAAGCCATTTTGCTCTGTCAGACATTGCAGTTGGCAGGAAATCAGTGCATGTGGTAATGTGGTAACCAACACAGTTCATAGACATGCATAGGCATGAAGAATTGAACAACCCCAGGGGTTTGCTATTATTGATTTTATCAAATAGGATTGCTTCATAGAGTCATAGAGATGTGCAGCATGGAAACAGACCCTTTGGTCCACCCCGTCCATGCCAAAAGTTATCCCAACCCAATCTAGCCCCACTTGCCAGCACCCTCCCATATCCCTCCAAACCCTTCCTATTCATATACCCATTCAATGCCTTTAAAATGTTGCAATTGTACCAGCCTCCACCACTTCCTCTGGCAGTTCATTCCATACACGCACCACCCTCTGCGTGAAAAAGTTGCCCCTTAGGTCTCTTTTATATCTTTCCTCTCTCACCTTAAACCTATGCCCTCTAGTTCTCAACTCCCCAACCCCAGGGAAAAGACTTTGTCTATTTATCCTATCCATACCCCTCATAATTTTGTAAACCTCTATAAGGTCACCCCTCAGCCTCCATGAAAACAGCTCCAGCCTGTTCAGCCTCTCCCTAAAGCACAATTCCTACCAACTCCAGAGGTGTGTAATACCATCTCTGAACAATTTGTTTAGAAAATATTTGTGAGGAAGGCTGAATCAGCTCCTTTCTTTTTAAACCTCTCTGTCGGTTGCGATAAAGAGTTTTGTTAGTTTCAGCATGTAGTTATCGAACTTCAATTAGAGTGCAGTACTGGTCAAACTAACAAGTCAATTGCAAAATATTTTTGAATGATAGAGGAGCTTTGTTACTTGCTAAAATCCCTACATTATGGAAGCAATCCATTCAGTCCACACCAAAGAGAATCCCACCCACACCCATCCCCTACGGCTAATACACCGAAACTTCACATCTTTGCAGTGCGGGAACAAACCCACACAGACACAGGGAGAATGTGCAAACTCCACGCAGACAGTCCCCAAGGCTGGAATTTAACCTAGGTCCCTGGCCCTGTGAGGCAGCAATGCTAACCCTGAAGTCACCATACCATTCCATATGAATCCAGGAAAGGAGTAATAAAATGTGAAATCAAACACGCAGATAAATATGGGTAGGCATTGATAAAAAAGGAGAGAGTGTCTGACACAGGTAGAAAGAATAAATGCTAAACACTTAAAAAGTCCTTAGAGTCCTTCAGGTGTTAGATTTTAACCATAACACCTCAGATGTTTAATGGTTAACCTGTGTCGTCAGCAGTCATCTGTAAATATACTTGAGTTCTTGGTGAATAGTAGTTTGTCCCGTTTGCTTTCTCACTGGTACTATTTATGAGATGTTGAGTAGGAGGGAGACTTTCAGTTCTTACTGTTACCAATCCATATTTATTCCTTGCCTCTGTTGCTGCTCAAAATGAGCTACTCAAATAAAGTTGTATTGAATAATCTTTCATTGCTTCCTTGTGAACTAGAATACCAACAGAAAATGTTTCATACCCAATATTTGTCACTAATCAAGCATGCAAAAATGGAAACAGGGGATACAATTTTCTTGCTGCCTGACTCAATGATTGATTTACATGTCTTTGGATTAGATGGTAATTTCAGTTCAAACAGTTTCATGTATTTCACAACGGTATCCTGAAATCTGAAGTCAGGTAATTGCTTTAGCTATTGTAGTCTATGTCACTTCCGTCTGAGACCTTGGAAGGGTTGGACCGAAGGGTCTGTTTCCATGCTGTACATCTCTATGACTCTCTGAGTCTAAGTAGGACACCATTGCATTATGCGGTGGTAACTTTGGAAATATTTCACTAATAATTATAAGTACAACTTTGCGATCATCGGAAGTTCTTGTCGGTTCAATAGACTATTGTCAATTTATTTAAACATAAAATTTTGTGTCAAACAGATCATGACTTTTTTAAGGTACCTGTGCATGTACATTGTTCCCTGTGGAGATTTGAGATCTGCAGAAGAGAGGTAAGGTTTTTATTTTACATCGAGGGATTTGATAGAATCACAGAAAGATGTAACACAGAAGAAGAAGGCCATTGTGTCCATTGTGTCCCTGCTAACTCTTTGGAAGAATCAGTTGCATTTCTCTCCTCTTTATCCATGGAAATCCTCCCCAGCTCCATGCAGACATTTACTCCCCACCAATTGTCTATTTCCCCAAGGGAAGTTATTATTGAATAAGCTGCTACTACGTTTATCCAACAGTGCATTCCACAGTTTAATAACTTACTGGGCAAATTACGTTTTGCCATTGCATGGTTAGCTCAGTTGGCTGGAGCTGTTTTGAGAATACAGAATGAAGCCAACATTGTGGGTTTAATTGCTGCCCTACTTGAGGTCATCGTGGAGGCCTTGCCTTCTCAACTTACATCTTGCCGACAGCATAATTACCCTCAGGTTAAACTCACCACCAGTTGTCTCTCCCTTACAGAGGATTATATTGACCTTTTATTTTTCATCTCAGAATAGGTTGAATGGGGAAAATACCATTTCCTCTCATTGGAGACTCAGTGATGAGATTGGGACATAGAAATACTGTGGGTATCAGAGCAGGCAGAGGCGAGACTCACTTCACCAAAGTCTGTCACCATCTTAAGGCACAAACTGGGAGCATGATGGAATACTCTCCACTTGCCCAAATAAGTGAAGCTTCAACAATATGCAAGAGACTCAACATCATCCAAGATGGCGGTACAGTGGTTCAGTGGTTAGCATTGTTGCCTCACAGTGCCAGGGACCCGGGTTCAATTCCAGCCTCGGGTGACTGTCTGAGTGGAGTTTGCACATTCTCCCTTTGTCTGCATGGGTTTTCTCTGGGTCCTCCAGTTTCCTCCCACAGGTTAGGTGAATTGGTCATGCTAAATTGCCCGTAGTGTTCAGGGATGTGTAGGTTAGGTGCATTACTCAGGGGTAAACATAGGGGAATCGGTCTGGGTGGATTACTCTTCAGACAGTCGGTGTGGACTTGTTGTGCCGAATGGCCTGTTTCCGCACTATAGGTTTTCTAAGATAAAGCAGCCTGCTTGATTGGCACCACATCCACTACCTTCAGCATTCACTCCCTTTATCACTGATGCACAGTAGCTGCAAGTGCCACCTTCAAGATACACTGCAATCATTCATCACAACTCCTTTGCAGCATCTTCCAAATCTATAACCTCCACCTAACAAGTAGCACATTCAAGGGAACACCATCACCTGCATGTTTCTCTCAGAGCTGCACACCATCCTAATGTGGAACTAAGTCACTGTTCCATTACCGTAGCTCCCTTCTCCCTGCACTGAGGAGAACTGCAGCAATTCAAGAAAGCAGCTTAGTAACACACTTGCCAGGGCAGTTAGAGATGGACAGTAAATGCTGGCTGAGACAGTGATGCCTACATCCCATGAATAAATAAAAACTGCCATTTAACAGTGAAGATGAAAATTAAAAAAAATGTTTTTACAGAGGACTGTTGCAATGCTTTGCCATGGAGAATAATTCAGGCTGCACTGCATTATTTGAAAGAAACATCATACGATGTGGAAATATACACCCTTTGGTCAAACCAGTCCACTCCAAACAGTCAATCCATGTAATGTTTTATAAATTCCACTTTGGAAACAGAACCAGTCTGACTCTAGGTTGGGATACAGACAGACTCTAACCTCACACCTTTAATGCATTGTCTGAGCTGAGATGTCACTTTTTTTTGTAAAACCTGAAGTTACCTCGAGAATGTGACTTAAAAGAAGTCCTTGGATTTACATATTAATGAAACAAAACCTGCAACCCCATTCTAAAAGATGAAAGACTTAACAGCAATCTGGGTTTGTTCAATTTATCATTTCAGTTGTGTGACACTGTGATCTTTTGCTATAAATTCTGTGGCTTATGGTCCTGCTCCACAGCTACCTGATGAAGGTGCAGTGCTCTGAAAGCTAGTGCTTCAAAATAAACCTGTTGGACTGGTGTTTTGTCAATTGTAACTTTGTCCACACCAATCCAACACTGGCTCCTCCACATCATGAAATAACACAGTCATTCCTCTGTATGCATGAGAATTCCCTTCTTGGGAACACTCACAAATGTTGGAATTTACGAGTGCAGAGCTAATTAGAAATATGTTAAAAATCATGGATATGTGAGTTTTGAGAATGTGTATAGGGTATACGCAGATATGGAAAGAGTTAAGTTCTGAGTTTTGTGAAATAAGAGATTCAGCTGAGCGTGACTCAGATCAGATAAGAACCTGCAGTTAACAATGGGGTGCTGGAGGCAAAGGTAATGGGTTAACAAAGTGGAAAAGCATTCATTATGTAGAGCCATTTAACAATATTGGAAGCATTCTGTATGCAAGGTCAGTTTAACAAGGTGAAAAGTATTCATTATGTGAAGCCAGTTAAGGTTAAGAACATTCATTGTGTCACCCAATCAATATTAATGTTGCCTTATCTGGATGCTCCTTCCTGTAAAATGACTATATAATTCATTAAGAAACTGCTGTCCCAGAAAAGACCGTGAACTCGTGTCTCTGTGCACACGGGCAATCATTTTCTCTTTCTCCAGGGCCCAGAATAAAGATGAAGGAGGTAAAACTATAATGTGTCACTGAGCATTTTGCTTCAACTGAGGGGGGAAAAGGGATGACAATATTGGTGTAGTCGGCAGGATCCAAACAAATAGTCATGATCGGACGGTGTCAGTGGCTGCCTGAAACATCAGTCTCTCGAGATGGACCAGCCCACGAGGTAAGATTTTAAACCTTAGTCCCTCTCAGTATTCCCGTGTGCCGGATACGGTCCCCTGCTCGATCACTCTCTATTCAACGGATTCTTTGAATGGTAATTAGTGCAGTCGAGAGACATAGTTTCGCAAGCTTGCTGACAAACAGAGGTTTGAGTCCTCTGTGCGGTACTGGGGTGTGAGTCCCCGGGTGGGTAATTGAGTTTCAAGTCCTCTGCATGGTACTGGGGTGTGAGTCCCCGGGTGGGTAATTGAGTTGCGAGTCCTCTGCGTGGTACTGGGGTGTGATCCCCGGGGTGGGTAACTGAGGTTTGAATCCTCTGTGCGTTACTGGGGTGTGATCCCCGGGGTGGGTAACTGAGTTTCGAGTCCTCTTCGTGGTACTGGGGTGTGAGTCCCTGGGGAAGGTAACTGAGGTTCAAGTCCTCTGTGTGGTACTGGGGTGTGATCCCCGGGGTGGGTAACTGAGTTTCGAGTCCTCTGCGTGGTACTGGGGTGTGAGTCCCTGGGGTAGGTAATTGAGGTTCGAGTCCTCTGTGTGATATAGGGGTGTGAGTCCCCGGGGTGGGTAACTGAGGTTTGAGTCCTCTGTGCAGTACTGGGGTGTGAGATCCCAGGGTGGGTAACTGAGGTTTGAGTCCTCTGTGTGGTACTGGGGTTTGCGTCCCTGGGGTTGGTAATTGAGGTTCGAGTCCTCTGTGTGGTACTGGGGTTTGTGTCCCCTGGGGAGGGTAATTGAGGTTCGAGTCCTCTTTGTGGTACTGGGGTTTGCGTCCCCGGGTCAGTAACTGAGGTTCGAGTCCTCTATGTGGTACTGGGGTTTGTGTCCCCTGGGGAGGGTAATTGAGGTTCGAGTCCTCTGTGCGGTACTGGGGTTTGTGTCCCCTGGGGAGGGTAATTGAGTTTTGAGTCCTCTGTGCGGTATTGGGGTTTGCGTCCCCGGCATGAGTAACTGAGGTTTGAGTCCTCTGTGCAGTACTGGGGTGTGAGTCCCCTGGGGTGGGTAATTGAGTTTCGAGTCCTGTGCACAGTACTGGGATTCGAGTCCCCTGGGGGGGGAATGGGGGGTGTAGTTGAGGTTCGAGTCCTCTGCGCAGTACTGGGGTTTGAGTCTACTGGATGTGTTTGGGTAAGGTTCAAGTCCTCCATGCTGTGCTGGAGTTTGAGCTCTCTGTGTTTACGTGAGGTTTGAGCTTTCTCTGTTTAAGCGAGGTTCGAGATCTCTGTGTTTAATTGGAGTTTGTGATGTCTGTATTTAATTGGGGCTTGAGTTTTCTGTGTTTAATTGGGGTTCAAGGCCCCGTGAGGACTAAAGTGAGTTTGGGGTTAAAGTACCCTAGTGGCGAAATTTGAGGCACTGTGACTCTTTGTTCAGGAGTGGGGGAAGAAAGTAGGCTTGGTTTGCGGTGTCATGTGGTCAACTGTGAGGGCTTTGTCTTGTTATAAGTGTAATTTCACTGAGAAGTTGCAAAACAAAAGCGAAACGCTAAACTTAAGGTTGTACTAATACTTGGGTTGAAAAAGGGAAGTTTCAATGTAAATTCTGTCATTCTGAGAGTGTTTGATGTTTTAAAAAAAATTGGTTTGTTAAAATCCTGGTTCAGAAAATCCTTTTCAGTAATTGTTTTGCCTTGTTTGAATCAGGATCTCAATTCAATGTGTTTTGTGGGCCATGTAATGGAGCAGATTTTTTTTTTTACATTGAAATTGTATAACATTATGTCCTTTTTAAAATTATCAAGCTTGTAACTTTAAAGCAAATTGATTAAGGGCCTTGAGCTACTGATTTGTTTTAAATTCTGTAAGGCCTGTTTCAAAAAGACAGTTGGGTCAGTGATCATGCTTTAGCCAGATGAGTATTGTATTAAAATATCATTGCTGCTGTGTTTTTATGCAGAATGTTCACAAAAAGAAGAATGCATTTCAGTTTGATGTTTTAAGATTTTCTACAGAGTATTAGAACTTGAGGCTGAGCTGTTTCAGTTCTGTTAATTATTGCTAAGACTTCATTAGCCCCCTTCTTATTGCAAATTCGAAGAATATTGATCTCTCCAAAGTTGCCACTGTAATTCCGACTGTTTTATTTGGGAAGTTTCATTTGGAGAACGTATTTTAAAATATTCTGTATTTGTTTCCCATGAATGGTTGAGATTTAAAGCTGAACTGAAACTGCCTCTTCAGTTGCTAAAGAATAGGAAACATTGCTGTTTTCTTGTTGTTCCAGACTTTTGAAATACTTTACATTAGCCAAGTATCAATTTGTGAAAGGAAAATAATTTTTGAGCAACCTGAATCAGGTCCCCCGAGGGTTTGATTTTAGGACCATTGATTGTTTTTTTATAATTGACTGAAATTGTTTAGGCAGTACAATTTAGAAGTTTATGGATCGTATAAAACTTGATAATGTCATAAAAAGTGAACAGGGTAAAATACTTCAAAGAATTCAAAGAAGGTTAAGACCATAAGACCTCAAGACATAGGAGTGGAAGTAAGGCCATTCGGCCCATCGAGTCCACTCTGCCATTCAATCATGGCTGATGGGCATTTCAACTCCACTTACCCGCATTCTCTCCACAGCCCTTAATTCCTTGTGACATCAAGAATTTATCAATCTCTGCCTTGAAGACATTTAGCATCCCGGATTCCACTGCACTCTGCGGCAATGAATTCCACAGGCCCACCACTCTCTGGCTGAAGAAATGTCTCTGCATTTCTGTTCTGAATTTACCCCCTCTAATTCTAAGGCTGTGTCCATGGGTCCTAGTCTCCTCGTCTAAAGGAAACAATTTCCTAGCGTCCACCCTTTCCAAGTCATGTATTATCTTGTAAGTTTCTATTAGATCTCCCCTTAATCTTCTAAACTCCAATGAATACAATCCCAGGATCCTCAGGTTGAAACAGACCAACACAATTTAGTGTAGTTAAATGTGTAACTGTCTTCATTACTGATAATCACCTTGACAAGGAAGGAATGAGGGAGGAAATGCAAAGATATGTTCAGCATCGTCTATCGAGTTTCTCCATTCACAGGTAAAGCATGCCTTTGGACCACCGCCCACCACTCCAAAACCTGTTCCAATGGATTCAATCAGCTCCTCAGTCATGAGATGAAAAGTAAAGAAGCTAACAACAGTGAAGTGGCTTTTTGTCAGTGGCCTTCTTATGGACATTAAACCATGTGAGCTTTACCTTGTCTTTCAATCATTTGAGGGATATGAAGGTTCACTGATTAGGCTAATAGCACAACAGCCAGTTGGCTTTGATACATTTAACAGCAGAGCAGGATCAGATGCAGCAAAAAATGCTGTGTTCACCCAGCCTGATGCTGCACTACATGCTCAGATGCGCTGGTATCCTCCACTTGAAGCATCTCTGCAAGAACGGAAGTCTTATCAGCTTTGTAAAGCATTTAACTGTCCTTATCCAAGAAATCAGATTTCTCTGTGCAGCGGGGTGCAGGACAGACTGAATTCTGTTTTCAGGTTAGATTTTACTGAGGAGATTTTGGAGAACTGGCTCACTTCCATTCGATTTGGAGGGGATGGAGTAATCACTGAGGACTGTGGATTTAAGAACTTCACTGGTGTTTTTTTTTCCATATGGGAGGATTCTTCAAATTCTAATTGCTGTAACGGAATGGTAATTCTTGTTGTTATAACCACTGCATATTGTGTATCAATACCTTGTTTAAATACAGGCTGTCAGAGTCGTATGAAAGCCAGTATGCCATTAGTTATCATGAAATGATAAAAGGAGGGAATGAGAATGTGTATAAGGTATAAGCAGGTAGAGAAAGAGTTAAGGTCTGAGGTTTGTGAAACAAGAGGTTCAGCTGAGCATGACTTAGATCAGCTAAGAACTTGCAGTTAACAATGGGGTGCTGGAGGCAAGGGTAATGGATTAACAAGGTGGAAAAGCATTCATGATGTAGCGCCTTTTACAATATTGGAAATATTCAGTATGTAAGGTCAGTTTAACAAGGTGAAAAGTATTCATTATGTGAAGCCAGTTTATGTCAAAGCTGACAAAAGGTCAGTTAGACTCAAAATATCAGTTCTTTTCTCTCCTTAAGATGTTGCCAGACCTGCTGAGACTTTCCAGCATTTTCTCTTTTGGTTTCAGATTCCAGCATCCACAGTAATTTGCTTTTATCAAGGTTAAGAACATTCATTATGTAACAGCAGACAGCTTAATCTTTACTATTGACACTCGCTGATTGTAACAGTCACCCAATCAATATGTATGTTGCCTTATCTGGGTTGGTCCTCCCTGTAAAATGACTATACAATTCATTAAGAAACTGCTGTTCCAGAGAAGGCCATGAACTCATGTTGCTGTGCACATGGGAGATTGTTCTCTCTCCCTCCAGGGCCCAGAATAAAGATGGAGGTAAAACGTATGTGTCTCTGAGCAATTTGCTTCGACTGAGGGGGGAAAACGGGACGACATGCGGATGTTGAATTTTGTTGTTACTTAATTTTGGTGTTGATAGATTGCGATTCTGCAGATATAGAGGATTTACTGTGAGTCAAAAATCTAGGTACCATTTGAAATCATCAAGTGAATGGAACAGATAGCAATACCTGATATTTACAAAAACAGAAATTAGAGCATTTGTGGGGAGAAAACAGTATTAACATTTCAAGTCCAGTCACTGTTCTTCTGAACTGGGAGGCTAAGAAAAGACGATATTTGTACTAATGGGAGAAAGTGAAGACTGTAGATGCTGGAGATAAGAGTCGAGGGTGTGGTGCTGGAAAAGCACAGCAGGTCAGGCGGCATCCAAGGAGCAAGAGAGTTGACATCTTGGGCAACAGCCCTTCATCAGGAATCTGAAACATCAATTCTCCTGCTTCTCGGATGCTGTTTGACCTGCTGTACTCTTCCAGCACCACACTCTCGATATTTATGCTAATAACAAAGGCTGGAGGGGGCAAGGAGTGAGAGGCTTGGTAGAGATGGAGCATAGAAAGAGAGAAAGACATTTAAGTAGATAAAGGATAAGCCAGGGAGGTGAAAAGCTGATGATGGAGACAATGATTAGGTGAAACTTGGTCAGCTGTGCTAAAAGCAGCCTGTATGATGAAAGGGTCTGGGTGTGGAGGGTGGGTGAGGGACATGGAAGAACTCCATTTTAAATCCTGAAGGATGCAGGGTCCCCAAGCAGAAAATGAGATGTGGTTCTTCCAGCTTATGCTGAGCTTCGCTGGATCACTGCACCAAGCCTGAGACAGACTTGACCTGGGAACATGGTGGTTTGTTGAAGTGACAAGAAACTGGAAGCTCAGGGTGATCTTAATGACAAAAGGTTTTGTTGGACAGTTCTGCAAAATGATCATCCACTCCGCGTTTGATTTGGAGGAGAACGCATTGTGAGCAGCAAATACAGTAGGCCTGAGTGAGGGAAGTGCAGGCAAATCACTGCTTCATTTGAAAGGTGTGTCCGGGGAATTGGACAGTGAGGAGGGAGGAAGTAAATGGGTGAGTATTACACCTTCTGTGATTGCACGGGAATATGCGGTGCGGTGTGGGGATGTTTTGGGAGTAGAGGAGGAGTGGACCAGAGTGTCCCAGAAGCAATGGTCCCTGCAAAAAGCTGACAAGCGAGGGGAGTGGAATATATTCTGATGGTGGCATTTCCCTGGAGGTGGTGGAAATGGCAGCCAATGACCTCTTTGATGCCGATGCCAGAGGAGTGCAAAGTGGGGACCGGGGACCCTATTGGTATTGTGGGAGAGAAGATTAGATTCCATATAGTATGGAAACTTCAGCCCAACATGTCCACCAACCCTCCGAAGAGTAATCCATCCAGACCCATTCCCCTACTCTACACTAAGAAAAGGGGTGAGGACAGAAGTGTACAAAACATGTTGAACATGGCTGGGGGCCCTGACAATCACAGTGATGGGGAATCCTCAGTTGAGGAAAGGGATGACATTTCTGAGGTTCCCCTGTAGACAATGCAAAAGAGACAGAGAAACTGGGAGAATGGACTGGATCTGCACTGTCCATAGCAGGCCAGTCAAAAAGTTATCCTAACATGAAATGCCTCGACTGGAGTCAGCATCCAAGAACAGAACAGCACAGAGCAAGAACTTCAAAGCACTTTATTGTACAAACACCCCTAATATACGGTCCCACAGCTGAATTTGAAATAAAAATGAAGTACATTGATAAACCCATTCAGTTGAAAGCTTTGGAGGATTTCTCTCACAGAATTATTAAAACTCTGAGAGTGCTAATACAGGCCAGGGGAAATATTGGGCTCTGTTTTATTCCTTCACTAAAATAGATGACATTTATCACCTTTTGGGTACTTCATCTAACATCTGACGATGTACTGTTATTCACTCATAATACATTCCAAAAAAATTGCATATTTGGACCTTGTTAAAGTTATGTAGCAAATCATAAGATCAATTGATTCTCCCAACATACAATTATTATTGTTACTGGAATTTATTTTATACTTTTAATGAAAAATAGTTAATAGTCAACATGTTCTTAAAATTAACAGAGCAGTTTTAAAATGACTTTCCTCAAACTGCTCTCCCATTTTATCAGCATGGTCTCTGTTATTGATGGAACCCATTAGCATTAGCAAATGTGGGTTTTCCAAACTCCTCCAACTATGTTAGTGATGTGGTTACACCAATTAAGTTTGCAAATTGCCATTTAATTATGGTAAATAGGAAATTAAGTTTTCATCCAGATATGGTGTGCACAAAGCTTCTAACAAATGGCTGAGCAGAGATTCTGTCTGCTGAGGTTCGGTGACTGGGACCTGATGGTCTTCATCCTAAAGCTAAGAGGAAAATTGCTGTGTGTAAATCTCTGGCAGATTAAATTCTAAATGGTGCATTCATTTTTGAATAGATAATGCATCATACTTTGTTGGAAAAAATTAAAAATGGATTGATAATGTAAACTATTACTAATGTTACAAATTGAGCAACAGATTCAAAGAATTAAAATATAGATCATGCATTGTTAATCTCTACAATTTTTTGGTCAAATTATGCACTTTGCCCTTTGTTTCCCTACAAGTAACACCTCTCCTTTAGCTCCCCTTAAGAGTTTAGGCACTTATTGTATATGTACATCTAATGCCCATTAAATGTGCTGCAGAATCACAATTACTGTCTGAGAGAACCTGTGAAGGGGTTGTAATGCCTGATATGGTTATAACAGATTTTTTTTTAACTTTCATATTTTTCAGTAGCAAATTATAAATATGCAATTGGAAATTAGTCTGAAATATTAAATCACATTGTCTTCCTGTTTTATGATCAAATTTACATGAGACAAAAAGAAATGGAAGGTGGATTCTTTCCACTGGCTGTTCCCTTTAATTCAAGGAAACATACAACTAGCAGTTCACAAATCTAGATAAATCAGGCCTCAAGTGGTTAAAGATGCTGATTAGCCACCATATATACCAAATAAAACCTTTTCTTTTACATATGTCAAGTCAACATCTTCAATACACTCTTTGCACCAGAAAAGGAATTGTAACCCAATGAGGCAGTTCTAATGTTGCATCCATTTTCCATTGGGCTTAATGGAAACCAATTGATCTGTCGTGACTCTGGTTGCTCTCCAGAATGGTGCTGTTCCAAGGGACAATCATTTATTTGCAACGACAATTGCAATGTGTAATTTGAAGGCCATGGAGATTCCCTCTAACCAGTACAAAAAAAGCCTGGATAATGATGCCTAATGTCCATTTTTTTTTACAATCATGGATATTGCAAAGCCTGAGATCATTGGGACTGGATATGAAGATTCAGTGCTATGGTATCCTCATTAATTACATTGGATACTCATCCTTTCAACAAGAAATGGTCCAGATTTTAGAATGCGTTGGCTGTGTTAAACAAACATCTGTGGTACTACAAAGATTGGATGTCCTGCTATGATTTACAGCAAAGTTTATTTTAACTGACACTTTAAGGAACTGGCTCTCTCGATAAAGTAACAAAAATTGTAAACTGCAAGTTTACTTAATTATCACCATCTTTGTGATGTCTGAGGGAGTCAGTTGAGTGAGAATACTCTCTGCCTTGATTTAAGGGAAAGTTGCATTTTTCATTGAGTGCTTTATGCTGTAAATAAAGTATAACAGTGCTGCGTATATTTCCTATATTATGTTTCTATTACTTAGTGTTTTTATTTTGATTACGTGGACCTTTGGTCAACTGAATTATTTAAACAACTGCACAGTCCTGGTCTGATAGGTGCAGATTAATTAAAAGTCAGTTGTACCAAGAACAAGAAGTTCACTGAAGTTTTAGATAGACAATGTCAAGTGCGGCTTATCACAGAAAGAGACAACCAATGAGTGAAACAACCAGGATAGTTCAGAACCGACAACAGTGGAATGAGTTCATTTGGTGCCGTAATCATTGCTGAACCAATAGAGTGAAATTTAGTGGCAGGAATACTGATTTTCCAATGAACGTCGTGTGGGATCACGTTCAAATAACGACTAGAAATCGCTGAGGGGTGAAAATTGTGTCTTTTATTCAGCATCACAGCACAAGTTCAAGGCAGGAATAGACTCCTGAAATACAATTCTTACAGGAGCCCCTTTATACACAGTTCTTACGTATATTAAAATTCCATTACTATGGTGTTACTTCTTTATCTATAGTCTACAAAGGTTTGAAGGGACAAAGGAGATGGGTTAAAACTTACTAAATGCTGGTTGCTACCTCTAATGGGATGTCTGTCTGGTCTGCTTGCATAATTAGGAAGTGTTAGCCCTCTTGTCTTTTAAATGAGTAAATGTTAGTAAAAATACTAGACTTATATGCTCAAAGTAAGAAATGATACTAAATCAATCGCCGCAGCTGGGTTGTGAGATTTATTTACTATTTGCCGGTATGAGTTTCATTCATTCATGCAATTTCATGGAAGCACTGTTTTTTCAGTTAGTTTCTTACAGGGATAATGGCCTAGTCAAAAACTATTTAACAGGTACTTAATCTATTCAGGTCCAGGAGATAGTTGGTATGGGCTGATTAATACTATAATGTTTCGTGGAGATTTGATAGGGATGGTATTGTTCTGTATGCTACACTTATTCCGAGTTAAACACTGCTTGGACCAAGGGCCGATAAGGTGTGAAAATGCAGTAAAATATAGTGAGCTGGTGAGTGAGTTGATAAAGATAACCAATAACAGAATATCTCACTGAATAATAGTAGTAAATTCAGGTACACAGGTTTGATGCATAGCAAAGAGAATCTGTCCTGATATCTTGCAGTTATCTTCAAAGATATTTTGAGGTTCAATGTTGAAGAAATCAAAAACAAAGACAGAAGAAAGTTCTAAATTGGAGAAAGGCCAATTTTGATGGCATTATGCAAGAACGTTCAAAAGCTGATTGGGAGCAAATATTCACAAGTAAAGGGATGGCTGAAAAACGGGAAGCCTTCAGAAATGAGACAACGCGAGTCAGAGCAAGTATATTCCTGTTAGGGTGAAAGGGAAGGCTGGTAGGTAGAGGGAATGCTGGATGATTAAACAAATTGAGGGTTTTGTTAAGAAAAAGAAGGAAGCATATGTCAGGTATAGACAGGATAGATCGAGTGAATCCTTCGAGTATAAAGACAGTAGGAGCATACTTAAGAGGGAAATCAGGAGGGAAAAAGGGGACATGAAATAGCTTTGGCAAATAGAATTAAGGAGAATTGAAAGTGTTTTTACAAGTACATTAACCACAAAAGGGTAAGTAGGGAGAGAATAGGGCTTCTCAAAGATCAGCAAGGCAGTCTTTGTGTGGAGCTGCAGGAGATGGGGGAGATACCAAATGAGTATTTTGCATCAGTATTTATTGTGGAAAAGGATATGGAAGCTATAGAATCGAGGGGAATAGATGGTGACATCTTGAAAAGTGTCCATTTTTTAGAGGAGGAAGTGCTGGATGTCTTGAAACACACAAACATGTAAAAATCTCCAGGACCTGATCAGATGTACCCCACAACTCTGTGGGGAAACTAAGGAAGTGATTGCTGGGCCTCTTGCTGAAATATTTGTATCATCGATAGTCACAGGTGAGGTGCCGGAAAACTGGAGGTTGGCTAATGTAATGCCACTGTTTAAAAGGGTGGTAAGGACAAGCCAAGGAGTTATAGACCAGCGAGCCTTGCATCGGTGGTGGGCAAGTTGTTGGAAGGAATCCTGAGGGATAGGATGTACATGTGTTTGGAAAGGCAAAGACTGATTAGGGATAGTCAACATGGCTTTGTGCATGGGAAATCATGTCTCACAAACTGAGTTATTGAAGAAGTAACAATGAGGATTGATTAGGGCAGAATGGTAGATGTGATCTATATGGACTTCAGTAAGGCGTTTGACAAGGTTCCCCATGGTTAGCACAGTTAGATCTCACAGAATACAGGGAGAACTAGCCATTTGGAAACAGAACTGGCTCAAAGGTAGAAGACAGTGTGGTGGTGGAGTGTTGCTTTTCAGACTGGAGGCCTATGACCAGTGGAGTGCCACAAGAATCGGCGCTGGGTCCACTACTTTTCTACATTTATATAAATGATTTGGATATGAGCATAAGAGGTACAGTTAGTAAGTTTGCAGATGACACCAAAATTGGAGGTGTAGTGGACAATAAAGAAGGTTACCTCAGATTACAACAGGATCTTGATCAGATGGGCCAATGGGCTGAGAAGTGGCAGATGGAGTTTAGTTTAGATAAATGCGAGGTGCTGCATTTTGGGAAAGCAAACCAGAGCAGGAGTTATATTCTTAATGGTAAGGTCCTAGAGAGAGTTGCTGAATAAAGAGACCTTGAAGTGCAGGTTCATAGCTCCTTGAATGTGGAGTTGCAGATAGATAGGATAGTGAAGGAGTTTCATATGCTTTCCTTTATTGGTCAGAGTGTTGAGTACAGAGTTCAGAGATCATGTTGTGGCTGCACACGACATTGGTTAGACCACTGTTGGAATATTTTGTGCAATTCTGGTCTCCTTCCTATCGGAAAGATGTTGTGAAACTTGAAAGGGTTCAGAAAAGATTTACAAGGATGTTGCCAGAGTTGGAGGATTTGAGCTATGGGGAGATGCTGAACAGGCTGGGGCTATTTTCCCTGGAGCCTCGGAAGCTGAAGGGTGACCTTATAGAGGTTTATAAAATCATTAGGGGAATGGATAGGATAAATAGATAGTTTCTTTCCAGGTGTGGGCGAATCCAGAACTAGAGGGCATATGCTCGGGTGAGAGGGGAAAGATATAAAAGAGACCTAAGGGGCAATTCTTTCATGCAGAGGGTAGTACATGTATGGAATGAGCTACCAGAGGAAGTGGTAGAGGCTGGTACAATCGCAACATTTAAAAGGCATTTGGATGGGTATATGAATAGGAAGGGTTTGGAGGGATATGGGCTAGGTGCTGGCAGGTGGGACTAGATTGTGTTGGGATACCAGGTCGGCATGGATGGGTTGGACCGAAGGGGCTGTTTCCATGCTGTACATCTGTATGACTATGATTCTAATGTGCTGGGGAAGCTCAGCAGATCTGGCAGCATCTGTAGACAGAGAAAGCAAGTGAATGTTTCAGGTATAGTATGACCAATTCTTCACATTTAAAAGGTAGTTCCAAGGACAAACCATCAGGGAGTGAATTAAAAACACTCACTGTTATCACAATTAGAAGAGATACCAACATTTACATATGTAAAGAGACAGGCAAAGAAACTGTTGAGTTGCCAACTCTCATTACTCTTTCTTGAGATGCAAATGTTTCTAGTAAGACTGCCATTTATTGTCTCTCCCTGGAAAATGAGTGACTTATTAAGCTACTTCAGAGGGCAATGAATTTCCAAACCCAGGCAAATGGGACTAGTTCAGTTTAAGGAACTGGGCCAGCATGGATGAGTTGGACTGAAGGGTCTGTTTCTGTGCCTGTATGGCTCTCCAACTCTATAAAAGTAAGATTGTGGACTGAAGTAATTTACAAGCTAGGTAAGGAGGGTGAATATTTCTCAAACAGCTGAGTTTTTGTAACTATGGGACAAGAATATCAACAAGTCGTGAACAATCTGAATTCCCATTGGCACATTCATCAATCCTCAGTGCTACTTGTTCATCTAGTAAAGCATTCAGGCAGGGGGCCCAGAAACCTACTGAAGGTAACAAATCTTAAGAGACACGTTAAACAAACAGGAAAAAGATGTTGCAGTATTTCAACACACCATTCAATAAACAAATTCACATTAATAATTCATCTCTGATTGTGTAAACTGGAACAATTTTGTTCTACATGATTGGAAACTGGGCCGTGGCAGTCATAAAAAAACAGAATAGCTACCAGTCATAGTCATAGAGTCACAGAGGTGTATGGCCTGGAAACAGACCCTTTTGGTCCAACCCATCCATGCCGACCAGATATCCAAACCCAATCTAGTCCCACCTGCCAGCACCCGGCCCATATCCCTCCAAACCCTTCTTGTTCATATACCCATCAAAATGCTTTTTTAAATGTTGCAATTGTACCAGCCTCCACCACTTCCTCTGGCAGCTCGTTCCATACACGCACCACCCTCTGTGTGAAAAAGTTGCCCCTTAGGTCTCTTTTATATCTTTCCCCTCTCAGCCTAAGCCTATGCCCTCTAGTTCTAGACTCCCCCAACCCAGGGAAAAGACTTTGACTATTTATCCTATCCATGCCCCTCATAGTTTTGTAAACCTCTATAAGGTCACCCCTCAGCCTCCGACGCTCCAGAGAAAACAGCCCCAGCCTGTTCAGCCTCTCCCTATAGTGCAAATCGTCCAACTCTGGCAACATCCTAGTAAATCTTTACTGAACCCTTTCAAGATTCACAACATCTTTCCGATAGGAAGGAGACCAGAATTGCACGCAATATTCCCAAAATGCAGCACCTCGCAATTATCTGAATTAAACTCCATCTGCCACTTCTCAGCCCATTGGCCCATCTGATCAAGATCCTGTTGTAATCTGAGGTAACTTTCTTCGCTGTCCACTACACCTCCAATTTTGGTGTCATCTACAAACTTACTCACTGTACCTCTTATGCTCGCATCCAAATCATTTATGTAAATGACAAAAAGCCTGTCCATTATAATTTATGACGCTCTTTCTCAAAGAACAATAGGAGTTTGTGCAGTCAGACCCTTCCATTGGAAGTGGACCACTGTATATGAAGCCAGACAAACGTACAACTCTGAATGTGAGTACATGGGTCCAACTTATCGGCTGAGTTGGAACGTTCGAAATGAGAGAAAAAGCTAATGAATTTGTCTTTATCGAGTTCTTAACCTAGTGATTCCGACTGTGACCCCAATTTGAAATTTAAAACCTGTTGGCACTGCTCAGTGAGAAGTGGGGAAGGGAGAAGATCTACAACAGCAAGAGGTGGAGTGTCAGCAAATGCTGTCTTGGAGCTTGCAACCCCAGAATTTTAGTTCACGGCCACACCTGGTGTCTCGACTCTCACTTTGGGAAGTCTTGCCTTGGACACTGGTGCCCAACAAAATGAGTTCTGATAAAATAACGAACAATTGTTTCTAGTAGCAGGCAGATCCATAATCGGGGAGGACTCCTTTAAGATGATTGACAGCCGGGCAGGAGATGAAAGTGAGTTGCTATGATCTGGAACACGTTGCAAGAAACATTGGAGAATAGGTTCAATAGTAGTTTCAAAAAGGAGTTGGACATAATGCTTGCCTGGAATGAAGGGGTGGGAAACTGAAAAAATCTGGCAGGAGTCAGAAGCCTGGAATGGGTTTCTTCAGCGTTTGTACAGTACAATAAGTGACCTTCTTCAGTTCCATCGATAAGTTTTTAGTGTGATAATAAAACTGTGAGCTGCGTTAAAAATTGAAGATAGGATCATTACTTTCTCACCAGTTTATTCATTCACAAATCTATTTTAAACTTGGTGTGATTTAAAGCCCGTAGAGTCTGAGCCAGGCAGATTTTATATTCCAATTGCGAGAACTTTGCTCTGTCATAAAAGCTGACCTACAAATGATTCTGGATTTGATACAAATGACTTAACTATCAAATTATAAAGGAGATGTCAACTCATCAAGATTAGAGTTAGGTTAATTACTGTACTGGATGTTGTCAGGTTTGTTACCTTGCTGCCCTGAAAGCAAAGGTGACGTTTTCAAATGTCATGGGTTTCTCTAACAGACAGTGTAACCTGTGAGTATTCAGAAGCTGCAAGCTCAGTTAGTCTTTGACAAAGCTCAACTTCCCCGTTCCCTGTAGCTTTTTTTTAATGAATGCGCTCATAAAGGAAACAAATTCCAATCATAACTAAAGTTCATTCTTAAAAATGGCACTTGTTTTCCTATTGTAAGTGAGTGAACGGTTGCGAGAAATCATGTAATTAATTTATTCAGACCGTTAACCACAGAACAGAGAGCAATTGGATTTATATAGCATCTTTTACAACATCAAGATGTCTAGCTGACAGCCAGTGAAGCACTTCTGACATGTGGTTTTTGTTGTTGTGTTAGAAATGTGGCAGCCAGTATGCACAGCAAGATTCCATTAACAGTGCTTGATAATTGACTAAGTAATTGGATTTGAGGCTGTGGTTGAGCAGTAAACTTTGGGCAGAGATATATATCAGAGGTATGACATTGTTCTTGACTTTATACATTTTTTTTTTACCTGCTAAAATCTCTCTTTTTGCACCTGAGCCATCTTTTGGTTGAGATACTGCACCTCCATTCATGTGTAAAAGATCCCATGGCACTGTTTGAAACAGAATAGAGACCCTAATGTCCTGGTCATTATTTGTTCCTCAATCAGGATGATATCAGCTGCTCATATATCCTATTGCTGTTTGTACAAGGAGTTTGTTTGTAAATTTTCTGCCACATTTCTGAATTACACCAGTGAGCTTAACGTCGGTGGTGGGCAGGTTGTTGGAGGGAATCCTGAGGGACAGGATGTACATGTATTTGGAAAGGCAAGGACTGATTAGGGATAGTCAACATGGCTTTGTGCATGGGAAATCATGTCTCACAAACTTGGTTGAGTTTTTTGAAGAAGTAACAAAGAGGATTGATGAGGGCAGAGCGGTAGATGTGATCTATATGGACTTCAGTAAGGCGTTTGACAAGGTTCCTCATGGGAGACTGGTAAGCAAGGTTGAATCTCATGGAATACAGGGAGAACTAGCCATTTGGATACAGAACTGGCTCAAAGGTAGAAGACAGAGTGTGGTGGTGGAGGGTTGTTTTTCAGACTGGAGGCCTGTGACCAATATGCTGCATTTTGGGAAAACAAATCTTAGCAGGATTTATACACTTAATGTTAAGGTCCTAGGGAACGTTGCTGAACAAAGAAACCTTGGAGTGCAGGTTCATAGCTCCTTGAAAGTGGAGTCGCAGGTAGATAGGATAGTGAAGAAGGCGTTTGGAATGCTTTCCTTTATTGGTCAGAGTATTGAGTACAGGAGTTGGGAGGTCATGTTGTGGCTGTACAAGACATTGGTTAGGCCACTGTTGGAATATTGCATGCAAATCTTGTTTCCTTCTTATCGGAAAGATGTTGTGAAATTTGAAAGGGTTCAGAAAAGATTTACAAGGATGTTGCCAGGGTTGGAGGATTTGAGCTACAGGGAGAGGCTGAACAGACTGGGGCTGTTTTCCCTGAAGCGTCAGAAGGTGAGGGCTGATCTTATTGAGATTTATAAAATCATGAGGGGCATGGATAGGATAAATAGACAAAGTTTTTTCCCTGGGGTGGGCGAGTCCAGAACTGGAGGGCATAGGTTTAGAGTGAGAGGGGAAAGATATAAAAGAGACCTCAGGACAACCTTTCCATGCAGAGGGTGGTACGTGTATGGAATGACCTGCCAGAGGATGTGGTGGAGGCTGGTACAATTACAACATTTAAGAGGCATTTGGATGGGTATATGAATAGGAAGGGGATATGGGCCACGTGCTGGCAGGTGTGGACTAGGTTGGGTTGGGATATCTGGTCAGCATTTCATGAGTTGGACCGAAGGGTTTTTTCCATGCTGAACACCTCTATGACTCTATAAACTCAAAAGTACTGCATTGGCTGCAAAGAGTTTCAGGGTGTCCTCTGTTAAGAAAGGTGTGACATAAATGCAAGAATTTCTTTCTGATTTTTGTGTCATTCCCTGGCCAAGAATGAATTATGAGAATAATGCCCTAGGTTGCTATGAAATTCGGCACTGGGGCTATATATGGGGAGTCCAGCCTAACAGACCTTTATTACTGGAGAGAAATTGGAGTTAACATTCCAGTGATCCTTCCTCAGTCCTGTTGAGCTTTTCCAGCAATTTCTGTTTTAGTTTCTGATTTACAGCATCTATAGTTCTTTCAGTTTTTTATTTAGACCTTTATTATTTTTTCCGAGTGTAACCATTTGTATCCACTCAGCACTAACCTCAGGCAATAACTGAAGACCAAGTAATAAAAGAGAACAATTTAAATCTAATAATAGCGAGGTAAAATTGTTTTGTCTATATATAATTTGTATTCCACATCCCCAAAAAATGTTTTCCTATATTTTTCTCATTGTATTTTGTTTTAAGTTTGAGAATAATTTTACATGTACTTCAGTGTGTATTGCTTCACCTAGTTGATGGGATAAAGTGAGGACTGCAGATACTGGAGATCAGTCGAGTGTGGTGCTGGAAAAGCACAGTGGCATGTGAGGAGCAGGAGAATCGACGTTTCGGGCATAAGCCCTTCATCAGGAATGTTGAAGGGTTATGCCTGAACTGTTGATTCTCCTGTTCCTCGGATGCTGCCTGACCTGCAGTGCTTTTCCAGCACCACACCCTCATCTAGTCGATGACAGACCTCTGATGTTCAAAGTAATGGTTTCTGAATGAATTCATGTTCATGTCACATTGAGCTCCACCCTTTCCAACGATGCCACCCACAGTCTGTCCTGGTCTAGTGTTCAGATGTAGAAATTGTATCTGTACAAATTCCCTAAGGTCCTAGTAATTATACTTGGCCGATTTGTACTTATTCCTAAGATGTACTAAGCGTGGTTATTTAATAACAGTTCCACTTCTGTAGTTTTTCCATGGGGGTGCATCTTCTACCATAACCCTCAGAGAGGCCCAAAACAAAGCAAAGACATAACAGGATTGGTGGCAGTGAAATAGCCCCTTGTCCAATTGCACAAAATATTTAAGGCAGTATCATAATTACCCAGTATGACCATCTGGGAAAATACTACAGCCTTTAAAACCCATATTTTAATTGGGTCTGTATTAAATCCTTAATGTATTTTGAAATTTGAGATAAATTTCTATTCTGAGAAAAGCAACTCCTGTTTAAACTTATTATGGTATGTTTTGTGCAATTAAACAGCTGCAGCACAGCAATGTTTTCAAATATAAGTAACGACGGGAAGGTATGAAATAAAGCAACTTTTAAAAAAAAATGGTTTACTTCAGTGCATACTCTTTCCCCTTGTGAGTGAATATATTGGGGTATACAGTGGCAGCTATGGAACATAGAACATTACAGCGCAGTACAGGTCCTTCGGCCCTCGATGTTGCGCCGACCTGTGGAACCAACCTGAAGCCCATCTATCCGACACTATTCCATTATCATCCCATTTGCCTGATTGTATTAGATCTCAAGATTCTGTGCATCTGAATAGCTCATCAATGATAAACATGCTGAGGAACTCCGATGGTCAGCTCACTTTAATGACCAGGGCCTCCAAGCCCTCCGTTTTTTCCTTTCCAGACGTTCCCAACAGTACCCCTCCACCGACACTCTCATTCGTTTGGCCGAACTGGTCCTCACCCTTAACAATTTCTCCTTTGAATCCTCCCACTTCCTCCAGACCAAAGGGGTAGCCATGGGCACACGTATGGGCCCCAGCTATGCCTGTCTCTTTGTTGGCTACGTAGAGCAGTTGATCCTCCGTAATTACACCGGCACCACTCCCCACCTCTTCCTACGCTACATTGATGACTGCATTGGCGCCACCTCGTGCTCCCGCAAGGAGGTTGAGCAATTCATCAACTTCACCAAAACATTCCACCCTGACCTTAAATTTACCTGGACCATCTCTGACACATCCCTCCCCTTCCTGGACCTCTCCATCTCCATCAGTGACGACAGACTTGACACTGACATTTTCTACAAACCCACCGACTCCCACAGCTACCTGGATTACACCTCTTCCCACCCTACCTCTTGCAAAAATGCCATCCCGTATCCCCAATTCCTCCGCCTCCGCCGTATCAACTCCCAGGAGGAGCGGTTCCACCATAGAACACACCAGATGGCCTCCTTCTCTAGAGACCGCAAT
>NC_057728.1:13273110-13277863 GCF_004010195.1 Chiloscyllium plagiosum
CTCCCCCCTCTCCTCCCTGACCTATCACCTTCATCTCCTTCCCCACTGACCTATTGTACTCTATGCTACTCTATCCCCACCCCCACCCTCCTCTAGCTTATCTCTCCACGCTTCAGGCTCTCTGCCTTTATTCCTGATGAAGGGCTTTTGCCCGAAACGTCGATTTTGCCTGTCCTCGGATGCTGCCTGAATTGCTGTGCTCTTCCAGCACCACTAATCCAGAATCACTTTAATTATATATTCTATTAAATAGGACTTATGATAAACATGCTAAAGAACTTATGTATCTGTAAACTGTAACAAAGAATTACTAGAAAAGATTTGGAAAGTTTCAACTATATATCTGGAGGAATGACTCCTTTCGCATAATGCAAAGATTCTTGCAACTTTTTAAACTATAAAAGTAAGTTCAGAAAAGCATGTTTTCCAAATTATGACAGCATATTTGCTTCTTGACTGTATTTTGTATTGGAATGCACCAGTATAAATTGTGGTGTGCTTAAAAGGGGGAAAAGAAAAATCTGTTTACACAAAGATTAATGAGGATGTAGACTTTTCATTATTTGAGATTTATTCCAGAAAAGTTGTGTGGCCATATCATGGAGTGCAGGAAAACCTTAAAATTCTCTTAAGTCATGACCCGTTCCTGGGAAAGTATTTCACGTTAGCATGTCAGTTTGATTGCCACCTTCACCCTGATGCTGCACACTGCTTCACACAGTCGATAGCAGATCTCTGGTGTTCAAAGTAATGGTTTCTGAATGAATTACTGTTCGTATCACAATGAACTCCACCCTTTCCAATGGTGCCACCCACAGTTGTTCTGCTCTCGCTTTTGGAGGGTGCAATTGCATGATGGTGAATACAGGAATTGTCTGATGGCTTACAAGCCATTATGTTTCTTTTCCTCTCCCCAAATGATCCAATCCACAATGGAAGGAACAGTCTTGCCTTGTTTCTAAATTGTTCATTTCTCAGCTAAAAAAATTAGTTGAAACATTTGTTGAAATTACCAGGCACAACAATGTTACGTATGTATAGCATTTTTAGTGTAACTGTTGTGGGGAAAATCACCAGTCTCAGAGTCAGAATCAGGATTCAACGACAGAGTTTGTTGGGCAAAGAAACCAGAGCTCCGGAGACAGAGAGAGAGAGATGCCCAGCAGCACGGCTGTCAGCTGCAAGCCTTCTCTCAACCTTGGAGCACATGTCACGATATTTTATACATTAAGATCTTTTATCTTAAACGCTCGGGTCCAGCTGGTTTTTGGAATACGGAATTTTTCGAATTTCAAAATAAGTGACAGTTCGACAGTGAAATTTTTAAAAAGTCTTACCGGACAGTGAGTACTACAGTCCCTGAGCCAGAATTGAGGTCTGCCAGTGTTAGGCCACGCCAACCCATGTCGCATCTGAGTGACATGCATCAAGTGGGTGTGGAGTTGGGTTAACTGTTTGTATGCCAAGCAACCTTGTTAATGAGATAAAAACTTCACAAAATCTTTGGATTTGGGAGCTTTTTGGATTTTGGGATTTCAGCTGAAGGGTTGTCTACCTGTATAATAGTCCAAATATCAAGTCTTTGTTTGTACAGCATGGTTTGTTTACAGCAAACACTACACAGTCATTGTCTGTTTCAGAGGACTGTTACAGAGTCATTGTTAGTTTCAGCAGCTGTGCAGAAGTCGATTGCTGCAGTAATTGGTCGTGATCATTCTTCCTGAGAAGGAAGATCGTTTTCCATTACTGTAAATCCAAGGTATTAATACTTGTATGCAAGCAGTCTTGGTAGTTAACATTTCTATTCAAGATGGACTCAGACACTTCGGCGGACAGTAGACATTACTGATGTGTATTCTCTGTCACACCCGCCTTAAACTAATTATCTATGTTCTGTGTCTACTGTGCTGGTATCCTGTTGGCCTCAGGCAGAATCTGTGTATGCTTCACTGTACCTTTCCATGCAATGGCTCAGCCGCCATCTTGTGTGCTAAGTGACCAACTTATGGCTCAGCGGCCCCGTGTCAATTCCCACTTCATAAAAAAGAGTCCCAAAGTGCTTCACTGGAATGTTGTAAAACAAAATCAGATATCAAGGTGATAAGGTGATATTACAGCAGATGTCCAAAGGCAAACAGGTATATTTATTTGATTTGATTTATTATTGTCATACATACCCTAAGTACACTGAAAAGTTATGTTTTGCATGGAGTACACATAGATCATAACATACAAAGTTCACAGGGTGATAAACAGAGCAAGGAATACAAAGTTATGGCTGCAAAGAAGCAAGATCAACATTAGATTAGAATTAAGGTTTAAAAGTGTGGAACGATTGTCAGAAATGTGAGGATAAGGTCTGGTGTAGAGAGCTCACAGAGTCACCCTGTGTCTTAGATCCAAGGGATTAGAGGAATATCGTAGCAAAAAGAAGTGGAGAGATGTAGGGAGGGAACTTCACATCTGAGGAGCAAGGTGACTGAAGGCAGACTCCAATTATGCAATGACTATAGTGAGGGATGCTGAAGTTTACTATAATGAGCGATACTGAAGAATTTGATGAGTGTATTTAACTTAGATGATTGTGAGATTGTAGGTGATTACAGAGATGGAGAGGGGCTGAGGGCATACAGGGATTTGAAAGAGAATGAGAATTTTAGAGCCGAGACTTTGTGTAGTTGAAGCCAACATAGGTCAAAGACCTATACAGTGAAGGTGTTCATGACTTGATGCACGAAAGATGGATTGTAATAGTCAAATTTAGAGGTAAATGTTTTAGGATTTCAGCTGAAGCTTGGGCTGTGTTGACAATGTTTTAGAAATGAAAATAGATGATATGAATAACAGCATGGTTATGGTCAGAAACGTATCCAAATTCTGACACCAAAGCTATGAACACTCTGGTTCAGTGTCAGAGAAAGGAGATACAGAGGACAGCTGATGCTGGAGAAGTCAGAGTTAATGAAGTGTGGTGTTGGACAAAACACAACAGGTCAGGCAGCATCTGAGGAACAAGAGAGTCATGTTTCAGGCTTGAAATGTGACTCTCTTGCTCCTCAGATGCTAGTGAAGAGCTAAGGAATTGCTAGGGAACAGAGTCTATAGAGAGGCAGAAGACAATGAAAAAAGTGGAGAACGTATCATGATGGGAAAGTTATTATTTGTGGAAGAGACTGAGGATTTTGAATGAGAGGTGAAAGAGATGAAACGAGATAGTGCCTGCTCAGATTCCCTTTAAATTTGGTGCCAGGAGTTTGAACCCCATAAGGTAAAGGCACGGATGAAGGCTTTCTGCCTTCTCCTGCCACAAATTACTCACAGTATGTGGAGAATCACATAATGACACAAGAGAAGACAACATGCCCCTAAGAGGAAGTGATGCTTATATCGACATCAAACTTCAGCGGTGTAGCAGAAGATGAATTTTAACAACAAAATAGGTGACAGACATTCCTTGATTATTTTTGCAGGGCAATGCGTTGACTGATCAGTGTCAACCTGCCTGGTGCAAATTTTAACTGTCAGTTAACTGTCAGCCATCATAACCTGGGGCATTCTCCATAGCAACACCTCTACCAATTAGACGCTGCTTGCCAATGAATCTGTGCTCTCCTCTCATACAATATGAATGTTATTAGGCATTCCTTCTGAATTGTCTTGATGAGTGAAAGCTAAAAAGTTTTGACAAAACACTTATTTTTTTCAGTTTTGTTCAAACTTCATAGAATCAAACAAATAAAAATATAAAGTAATATATCGAGGAAGTAGAATGACTTGTGTAAATGCTAGCTCTTAATTACAAAATGGAATCCTGAGCATAAAATGGATTCCCTATCCTGACAGCATTTTGTAACATTGGAGTTGAATTGCTCTTTCATAAAGCATGAAAGCATTCAATGAAATAAGGTTTTGATGATAGTTGGCAAGTTGGAACTCTACAGCAGTTGTAGACTGACATCAACAAGCTCCCCTTCTTATTTTGCCTTCAGTTATAATTCAAACAATTGAAATGAATGTCTTCACCAGGTAGTGTCACCTGTGGGTACCTCTATCTTTGTTAACAGTAGGCAAGGACTTCAACAAATTATTTAGAATTTTACTGAGCAGAGAAAAGAAAACATGTAATTCAGTGTTGATATACTGAATGGCTAAGGAACCGTGAAATAAAATGAACACTCTCATTAAAATGAATGCAAGGAAACAGTTTCTAAAACATTTGGATATTGACACAATATGCACCGGTTATTTAGCTTTGAACAAAAGATTTCAAAAAAACAATTTTTTAAGGATATGTGGCCCAAATCCTTTCTAAATGAGAATTTTGCATCAGTTTTTACTGTGGAAAAGGATGGAAGATATAGACTGTAGGGAAATAGATGGTGACATCTTGCAAAATGTCCAGATTACAGAGAAGGAAGTGCTGGATGTTTTGAAATGGGTAAAGGTGGATAACTCCCCAGGACCTGATCAGGTGTAACCGGTGGGAAGCTAGAGAAGTGATTGCTGGGCCTCTTGCTGAGATATTTGTATCATCAATCGTCGCAGGTGAGGTGCCGGAAGACTGGAGGTTGGCTAACGTGATGCCACTGTTTAAGAAGGGTAAGGACAAACCAGGGAACTATAGACCAGTAAGCCTGTCTTCAGTGGTGGGCATGTTGTTGGAGGGACTCCTGAGGGACAGGATGTACATGTATTTGGAAAGGCAAGGACTGATTAGGGATAGTCAACATGGCTTTGTGCATGGGAAATCATG
>NC_057728.1:13278048-13371541 GCF_004010195.1 Chiloscyllium plagiosum
CTTGACCAGATGGGCCAATGGGCTGAGAAGTGGCAGATGGAGTTTAATTCAGATAAATGCGAGGTGCTGCATTTTGGGAAAGCAAATCTTAGCAGGACTTACACATTTAATGGTAATATCCTAGGGAGTGCAGGTTTATAGCTCCTTGACAGTGGAGTCACAAGTAGATAGGATAGTGAAGAAGGCGTTTGGTATGCTTTTTTCTATTGGTCAGAGTATTGAGTACAGGAGTTGGGAAGTCATGTTGCGGCTGTACAAGACATTGGTTAGACCACTGTTGGAATATTGCGTGCAATTCTGGTCTCCTTCCTATCGGAAAGATGTTCTGAAACTTGAAAAGATTTACAAGGATGTTGCCAGAGTTGGAGGATTTGAGCTATAGGGAGAGGCTGAATAGGCTGGAGCGTCGGAGGCTGAGGGGTGACCTTACAGAGGTTTACAAAATTATTAGGGGCATGGAGAGAATAAATAGACAATGTCTTTTCCCTAGCTTGGTGCAGTCCACAACTAGAGGGCATTGGTTCAGGGTGAGAAGGGAAAGGTATAAAAGAGACTGAAGGGGCAACGTTTTCATACAGAAGGTGGCATGTGCATGGAATGAGCTGCCAGAGAAAGTGGTGGAGGTCGGTATAATTGCAACATTTAAGAGGCATTTGGATGGGTATATGAATAGGAAAGTTTTGGAGGGATATGGGCCAGGTGCTGGCAGGTGGGATTAGATTGGGTTGGGATATCTGGTCGGCAGGGACAGGTTGGACCGAAGGGGCTGTTTCCATGCTGTATATCTCTATGACTCTACTAGCAGTAGTTAGATCACAACATCATGCAAATGTCTGTACTTAAAACACATGTTCAAGTTCTGCAAGTTTACATAAAATGTCCCGGACAGTGATTGAACTGAACTCTGAGCACATCTACATGAGAATAAACCACTTTTTCTCAAAGAATGCATCATTCATGTTCAATTTCTATTGTTGTGGATACTTAAAGTATCTAAGGAAAAGGTATGTGGTATTAAAGTTATGAAAATAAGATTTTAAAGTGTAAACACCATGGAAAATTGAACAGCCATTCTGAACTATGAGACGTCAATGTTCATTCAAATCCAATCATGCTTCAAAACATATTTATAAAGACTGCAAATATTTATTCATTTGTATTTTCAGTTACCAGTAGGCATGAGTGTAAAGTTAGGAACATTTTTCTTATTCTTTTTCACTGCAAGTAATAAACACAAGACAATAACGTTCTACATTGCCATAAATTTTTTCTAGTCCTTTATATGTCTAAGACTGTTGCATTTCTTTAATTGCGTTATTTTGCACATCCCTAACCTTCATTGCTCACCATAGGCACGAGCATTAGTTTCCATAAAGGTTGGGACAAAGCAGACAAGATCACATCAGAAAGATAATAACTTTTTCAAGTGTTTAGAGGCCAGTTTTCTACACCAATAGGCCTAATTTTAAGGTTGAGTTAGTTTGAGTTATTTAAGATGCTGCCAAATATATACTAGAATAGAACAAGAAGCCAATTAGATTTAATCTTAATTAGCCAGAATTAGGAAACAGCTGAAAGATGTGTGATTATTTATATAATGGCAACCGTAATGTGGTTTGCATTGCCCTTAATGGGCTTTGCACATAAATTAGTCAATTGGAAATATGGATGATTTAATGCTGGGGGTTAATAGATGGAAAAAAACCACCATGGGTGATTGAGTAATGGGGGAGAAACCTGTGCAGTTGTCTGCAAGAGCACTTCTGGATGTGAGACGAAGGGAACAGCAACCAGAGTGTGAATGAGTTGACGGATGAAACACCCCCGACATGTGAAAACAAAAATCCCAGGCACAGGTCACTTGCATCCAATAAAGGCAAAATACTGTAGGTGCTGGAAATCTGAAACAAGCTCAGAGAATGCTAGAGAAATTCAACAGGTCTGGCAGCATCTGTAGACAGAGAAACAGTAAATGTTTTGCCCAGTGTGACTTTCTTTCTCAATACTTTTTCAGGCTGTGAAAGAGAAGTTTGCAGATGCTTGAACTGTACATACTTTTAACCAAGCTGCTCAACTTATAGCACACCTCTGATTCAGGAGGTCAAGAACTCAGGCCTCCTGGCCCAGAGTTAGGCCCAGTATGACAATCTCACGAAAACCTGAACTAGACACTTTTGAAGATTTTCCATTCACAAAACATTGCTTTAGAGCAATGTGAACAAGTGAAAGCAGGGAATATAGTCAACTTAGCCGAATATCTTTGTCAGAAAATTACAAGCTTCTGTAATTAAGGCTTGCGTGGTTAAGCACATTGAAAGTTTCCAGCTGATAAGAAAGAGCTGATATGGATTAGTGAAGAGTTATCATCATCATCATCAGCCCAATGAAAAGAGAATGATATTGAGCAGAATTCATGCTTCAAGCCTATAATGGGTAGGTCTTGCCTGACAAAACTGATTGAATTATCGAAAAGGTGACTTAACTGGTGGAGAGGGAGTCGTCTACAGATGGAACTTATAAAGATTTCTGGAAGGCAATTGATACTGTACCTTATAAGAGGCAGTTAGCTGAAATTGAAGCTCATTAAATTGAGGATAAACTATTGATTAGATTAGGACATTATCTGAGTGGATGGAGAGAGAGAGAGAGAGAGAAGATCATGGACAGGCATGCAAATTGCAAAATGAAACTAGTGGAATCCCACAAGAATCTGTGTTGTGGCCTCGATGACTCATTGCATTTGTGGATAACTTAGAAACACTGTCAGTCAAACTGCATTGGAACATTCTGGCCCACAGATAGGGACAGGATCACAGGTTCTTGTGACACAGTCCTCGTGAACCTAGGGCCTGGGTTTAACTCCCACCTACTTGACAGACATTTGAACAAGTTGATTTAAAGAAAGTCCTCTCTCAAGTACAATGGAAAAAACCGACGTTTCATTTAAAAAGGGATGTGAGCATATAAGAAAATAATGGGTGAATGAGATGATGGGCCTGGAGAGTCACTTTGCTCGAGTATGTAGGAGTCCTTCAGTATATTCATCAATAGCTGAATTAAAAGAACATACTTATTAAATAATGCTATTATATAATTCCAAAATATTTTTCACTGAGTAAAGCAATCGTTATGCTTCACAGGTGTGAGCAGCAGTGAGAAGTGGAAAGCCAAGGAAAAGTAAAGACATTAACCAGAGAAGTCGTGGACTACATAAGCAATTAAACCAATTAAAGGAACAACACAAATAAGAAAGAAGAGGAGGTGTCCCTTTTGTGGTACAGTGGTAATATCCCTAGCCCTAAACCAAGAGACCCAGGTTCAAATCCCACCTGCTCCAGAGGTGTATAATATCATCACTGAGCAGTTTGATTTGAAAAATAAGTTAAATAAAAAACAAAGAATGAACATAGTAAGCAGAGGCAGCTATGTTCCAATGGGAACATTAGACCAGACAGCTTCATCAGAGTGTGATAAGGAGTAAGGAAGGATTGGGTTCAGGGTAGGATAAGAGTAGGGCTTTTTTTTAAAGCAGCAATTGTCAGGCTGTTAATGCCAATGGCAAAGATGGCTACAAAAGTCGGGTAAGAGGTTGAGAATTCTATTGCAAGTGCCTCACCTTCTGACTCCTTAAAGCCTGTCCACCATCCACAAGGCACGAGTCAGGAGAATGCTGAAATATTCCCCACTTGCCTGGATGAGGGCAGCTCCAGCAACACTCGAGAAGCTCAGAACCATCCAGGAGAAGGCAGCCAACTTGATTGGCACCCCAGTGACAACCTTTAACATTGACTTCCTCCCACACTGATGCACAGTGTCAGCAGTGTGTACCAGTTACAAGATGCATTACAACAACTTACCAAGGCACGTTAGGTAGCACTTTCCAACACATGACCTCTGGCACCTATAACGACAAGAGTACACCAGCACCAACAAGTTCCTCTCCAAGTCAGACACCATCCTGACTTGGAACTATATTGCTGTTCCTTCACTGTTGCTGGATCAAAATTCCTGGACTCTCTCCTGGATAATACTATGAATGCACCAACACTATATGAACATGACAGCAGTTCACCGCTGCCTTCTCAAAGGGTAATTAGGGATGGGCAATAAATATTGGTCTAGCCAGTGACTCCCACAATATGTGAATGAGTAAAGAAACAAGTTTCAGTTTCACTTAATAAAATGTAATTATTGCTGTCAATATAGGTCAGTGTTGAATTTATGACTGTTGTGGTTTATCGAACAGAAATGGCCTAGTCAAGTTTGCTAAGGAGAGGAAAATAAGTGGTATTGTATGTTCTGTAGATAGACATATGAAGTTACACAGAGATATGGTGTGATTAGTGCTGTGTCACAGCACCGGTGACCTGGGTGACTGTGTGGAGTTTCCATATTCTCCCTGTGTCTGCATGGGATTCCTTTAGGTGCTCTGGTTTCCTCCCCCAGTCCAAAGATGTGCAGGTTAGGTGGATTGGCTGTGCTAAATTGCCCGTAGTGTTCAGGGATGTGCAGGTGAGGTGGATTAGCCACGGAGAAATGCAGGGTCACAGGGATAGGGTAGGGGATTGTGAACTGAGTGGAGGCTCTTCAGAGGGTCAGTGTGGATTCTGGGCGGAATGGCCTGCTTCCACACAGTAGGGATTCTATGAAATGAGTCTGTGAACTGGAGTGTTGAGGCAAAATTGTGGCAAATAGATTTTGAGGTAGGCAAGTGTAGCATCGTGTGTGTGTGTGTGTGTGTGTGAGAAATTGGGTGTGAAGTGAGAATGGAGAATGAGTGAGAGACAAGGAAAGGGAGTGGAAAACCTGAAGCAGAGAATAATTAGACCATAGGGAAGTCTGCCTATCCTGGCATAGCAATCTGACAAACCCCGTTTCAATATCTCTTCCCTCATTAATTAACACTGTGAAATAAAATTCAAAATGAATTATTGAAACTGACAAAAAGATACTCTGTCATGCACTCAGTAATTCAGCCTCATTGCACACGTTATCTTCTGGGATAAAGTGACACATCTATCTTTCATTAGCTACACTGCAAAGATCATTTCACTTGAAGGATACCTGAATATGATCATTATTCAACTTCCCAGTGGTTCAGTCACGTCGCTTTATATATTATATAAAAAATACAAAAGGAAAGAAAGTCACAGCTGTAAAGTTTTATTTTCTGCCCTCTTCATTAACAGCAGAAGGTTTTGTTAAATTATTTTTACCCTAATTGTTGGGAAACACCGAGTACGTGCTGAAATATGGAACAGAAGGATGCACTCAGCAGTTTAGTTACGTGTTCCAATTCTAATCCATGTTACTTCTCCTAACCTAAGTACACGGGCTTGGTTGCTGGTGGCTCCATTTCTGCAGGAGTTGCTCTAATTTCCACTCCAGGATCTCCAGAATCTCAGCTGACACCCCAGCACTATACCCAGGGACCACCGCACTTATCAGTGGTGCACCTTCATGAAGATATCAAGGCAGTGTTCAGAAGAGAGCTTGGGACCTATCCCAGTGACATAGTCAACATATATTCCTCAACCGACACCTGAAATAGATGAATTGGTCATTCATTTCTTTGCTGTCTGTGGGCGAATGGTGTGCACATTAAATTCTGCAATTCCCAACATTGCAAGTGTGATTAAATTTCAAAATATTTAATTGACCTGTAAAAGTGCTTTGGGACACTAAATCGCAGAATTTCTTTCTACTCTTTTAAATAAACAATAATTGCTTAGGCACTTAGTGAAACTCAGCTGGCACGGTGGCTCAGTGGTTAGCACTGCTGCCTCACAGTACCAGGGACCTGGGTTCAATTCCCACCTCAGGCAACTGTCTGTGTGTAGTTTGCACATTCTCCCCGTGTCTATGCGGGTTTCCTCCGAGTGCTCCAGTTTCCTCACACAGTCCAAAGATGTGCAGGTTAGGTGAATTGGCCAAGCTAAATTGCCTGTAGTGTTAGGTGGATTTGCCAGGGGTAAATATAGGGGGGTGGGTTTCTCTTCAGAGGGTTGGTTTGGACTTGTTGGGCCGAAGGGCCTGTTTCTACACTGTAGATAATTTAATCTAACTTGTTACACTGATCATTCACACTGGAGTTGACATCCTTGACTTGAGTATTGTTCCTACTTCAGGTGCTGGCGGTCCTATGGTAAAAAACAAGACAATTTGCATTTATAAAGTGCGAAGTAGCATTTCACACATATCCCTCTAAACTCTTCCTATTCATATAGCCATCCAGACGCACGTCCCATAAAATGAATTGCTATTGAATGGTGGTTACTTGAGGGAAGTACTTTACACTAAAAGGGGCTTCATGCCAGACTGACCACCTCATTTTAGGATGAGATAATGCTTTTGGTTTTTCCAGTTGACTTGCCATGTGCGTTGTGAATATTATTATTAGGATTACCAGAAAACAACATTATTTGCACCGGAACCCAGAACCAGAAAGGTCTTTTCCCTGGAGTCCAAAACTAGAGGGCTTAGGGTGAGAGGGACAAGATTTAATAGGGACCTAAGGAGCAACATTTTCACAGAGGGTGATGTGTGCATGGAATGAGCTGCCAGAGGAAGTGGTGGAGGTTGGTACAATTGCAACATTCAAAAGGCGTCTGGATGGCTATATGAATAGGAAGGGTTTAGAGGGATATGTGTGCAATGCTAGCAAATGGGATTAGATTAATTTAGGATATCTGGTCAGCATGGACGGGTTGGACCAAAGGGTGTGTTTCCGTGCCGTACAGCTCTATGACTGTGACTCCATAAATTGACACACGATTCCATCAGGAGAAAATGAAAATTATCCTGAAGGTAACAGCCAGAGAGTAACTTTCATAATTATCTATATTTTCTTAACACTGTATAGTTTCCAACCTTTCAAAATAAAAAGGCTTTAAATAATTGCATAATTGCACTTGTGTTCTTTTTGGTGCTAATTCAATCCCACTATACTTAAATCAACATTGACTTTGGTAGTCTGGTACTGAAGAGCTATTGTTTTTTTAGGCTCAGTTAGATCAAGCCACATACACCGTGTTAATGATAGTGTTGTTAACCTCTGATTACATGTTAAATCTGGAATGTGAACCATTCTAGCCACTTTTTACCTTCTGATAAAGTACAGCCTGTTCTAGCCTTTAAAAAAATTCAAACATAGGATGTGAATCTTGCTAGCAAGGCTAGCATTCATTGTAGATTGCAGAGAGAAGTGGTGATGAGCTACCTTTATGGACTGTTACAGTCAATGGTATGTATGGATGCCTACAGTGCTATTAAGAATCAATTCTTGGGATTTTGAACAAAGAGGGAACAGTAAGTGATACATTTTCCAAATCAGGACAGTGTACAATTTTAAAGACGAGGTGCAAGAGGTGGTGTTTCCACTTGCTGTGTAGATGGTGACGGGTTTGGAAGTTGCTGTTGAACAAGTTTTATGTGTCATCGTGCATCTTGTAGGTGGTTCACACCGTTGCCAATGTGTGCTGTTACTGGAGTGAATCAACGTTTAAGGTGCTGGGGTGAGAGTCTGAAATAAACGACAAATGTCAGTAGTGGCAACCATGAAACTTCAGATTGTTGCTTTAAAAAGAACTTTTAATTCACTAATGTCCCTTAGAGAATGAGATTCACTGCTGTTACCCAGTCTGGTCTTCATTTGACTCTGGTCCTGCTTAGCCTATTGCATCCAATTGATAATCAAAAAGAAGTTTCATCCAATTATCCATTAAGAAATTAATCAGATGCACAAATTCCAAGAAGTTGAAAATTACAATGAGACCAATTGCTCCATATTTTTGGCCTTTTGACTAAAACATTATTCACAACATTTAAAAATGCAGTTAAAAGGCTCGGTGTAATTCATCGAAAGAAAATGGCAGCAGATACAAATATCCGGGCAGGGGCTTGCAGCCTCTTTTGCTCCTGTTGGTCATGTGCCCCCCCCCCCCCTCACCATTCTCATTAATAATGAAAGGGCACAGGGTGAAGAGCTATACCCACAAAAACAGAAATTGCTGGAGAAACTCAGTGAGTCTGGCAGCATCTGTGGAGAGAAAACACTTTGCACTGATGCAGTGATTTTCCATCTTCAGACTCTGTAGCAATACTTTTATGTCAAGGTCTTTCCTAGGTAGTGTGCATAGGGAACTGTTCTTCTCTCAGATGCATAGCCTATTAATGACATGCATCTCCAGTTCCAAGATCAATCCAATTGCCCTAGCTGGGAGCATCCTGTCTTTTATTAGGACTTGCTCTGGGTTTGGGACGTGGTTGCATCACATTCTCTGGTTAGGAGTAGCAGCTGCCATTTAGGGATCCGCTGATCAGGAATCTACACCTCCTCCCATCCAGATTTAGACTGCTAGCAGGGGAGACTGCTCTGAAATGGCCAAACTCCAGGACACGCTGTTGGACTGCAGTAATTCAAGAAGGAAGCTTACCACCATCTTCTTGAGAGTAACTGGATATGGGCAATAAATGCTGCTCAGCCAGCGACGCCCAGCTCCCACAAAATGAAAAGAAAATGTGCCAGTGGGTGGAGGAATGGGCTGTGTGACACTCCAGATAATTGCAGGGTCAATGTTAGTTTGTGGCCAAAGCCATCCAGAGCCATGGTGCTCAGCCCCAAGAGCACTCAAGGTATTGAGGCAATTCAAGCATGTGATGGACTTCCATCAGAACTGAGACCCTTTGGTTATTTTCCTCAAAAGCTCCCTTGGAGACGCACACTCCATAATTGTCACTATGGCAAGAAAATTCCCTCGGTATTTTTCTTGCCAGTGTGGAGGTTTTTCTGTATAGATTGCTGCTGGGCACCCTTCACTTCCTTACCTTCAGCCACATCCCAGTGTTGCACCTTGCCATCCAGCAGTGATGTAGGCCTGCGGTGAAGGAATCTTTAGGGGTGAGCTCTCCCCCTTACCACCAGGGAGCTGGAGTGGAGAATGGTGCATGGAGCATGCATGTACAATTGTAAGTAAAATAGGTGCCCAAAACCCCAGGCCGCATGTAAGTTTTTGTGGTTGTGAGGAGTCTGTGGACCGTGCATATATGAGTTGTGGCAGGCTTCAGCCCCTGTTTATAATTTAATGGGGCTGTTTCCAAATTCTGGATTGCAATCCAGCCCTATGCCCTTGATTTTGAGCTTTGGACACTTACTGAGCTAATGGAACAAGTAAATGAATAATGTGATGCAGGGGAAATAAATAGTTTTAGGACTTGTCAGCTATAATATGTTTCTCATCTGCATCCATCTTGTGATCAAAGCTTATCCTTTATATATTACAATCCACTTCCCAACAACATGTTCAACCTGTTGTTTTTGGGGCTGTTTCCAAATTATGGATTGCAAACCAGACCCCCACCCTTGGTTTTGAGCTTTGGCCGCTCAGTGAAAAGATGTACAGGCAGGTTGGACAACTTCCTTTGGTTAAGAGGTCATTTACAGGTCAGGGAAGTTGGCTGTGGTGGAGGTGTTTGCCTATGCCTCTTCCCTGGCTATGTCTATACCTAGGTGTCCTTGAAGAGATGTCTGCCAGGGCACTTTAATCATTCCATCACTGGTGGGCACTGCAGGAGTTGGCATGTAACATGCCTCCGCCAGAATGATATTTTAATTCGAATTTGATAAATTTCGTTTGTGAATTGATTTTTGCTACAGTGCTTTTTCGGGGCTATCAATTCTAACTTGGTTCAGTTTTGAAGACTGTTGTGTTAAAAGAGTAGAAAAGAGGATAATGATTCTTATGGTGCAGTGGTGGTGTCTAAGTTCCATTCAAGGTGTACTGGCTGTAGAAGGTACACCACATAAATAAAAAGGATCTGTGGGACTCTGCCAAATACCAGTGCATTGGCACCCAGAGCTCAAAATGACACACAGAAGGCTGCTCAGTGTGGGGGGGCACAGCATATAAAAGCCAAGATGCTTTGCCTCTATAAAGTGGCTTGACTCTGCTGTGGCAATAGTTCTAGGCATCAGATGGACATGAAGAGGATACTTAAGTACAAGGGCAGCATAGAGGTTATATAGCAGATGGAAACAGAAGATGCCCTATGTTTCTGTCTCTCTGGCTCCACCCTTTGTTTAAAACCTCACCCAAAAGACAGCCACCTCTGGCAGTACGGCACTCCTTCAGTACCGTTCCAGAGGCTCTGCCTTGACTTTTGTAGCTGTGGCCTGAAATGAGACTTGGACAAGAGAACAACCAGCTAAGCTATGGCTGACAATCACAGAACCCCTACAGCATGGAAGCAGGCCATTTGGCCCATCCTGACCCACCTAGTAGCATCCCACCCAGAACCATACCCCCATCCCATCCTGCATTTCTCCATGGCTAATCCATACAGCCTGCACATCCCTGGACACTACAGCCAATTTAGCCTGGCCAATCTGCACATCTTTTTGAACTTTGGGAGGAAACTGGAGCACCCGGAGGGAACCTACGCAGACAGAGGGAGAATATGCAAACTCCACACAGACAGTCGCCCGAGGGGGGAATCGAACCGAGGTCTCTGGCACTGTGAAGAATCAGTGCTAACCACAGAGCTAATGGAACAAGTAATTGAATAATGTGATGCAGGGGAAATGAATAGTTTTAGAACTTATCAGTTATATTGTGTTTCTCATTTGCATCCATCTTGTGATCAAAGCTTATCCTTTTTATATTACAATCCAATTCCAAACAACATGTTCAACCCGTTGTTTTTTCTCTTCCAGAGGTGCTTACTGAAGCATTAGTGCTTTGCTGGATTGGATTTGTAATTTGTAGCCATACATCAGATTTACCAGATGTATTTTCTGCCTTTGTTCCTGCAGTTACATTTCAAGTTAAAAGCTAAATTATCTGATTACGTTCACCATACTGTTATCCTGACATAGTGGTATTATTTTGAATCAAGGCTCATATATTTAAGCTCTGCACCAGGGACTTGAGCATAACCTGGGCTGGAACTTCAGTGCAGTACCTGAGGAAATGTCTGTCAGATACTGCACTGAAATCCTTTCTCCCTGTTTGAAGAGATGCAATTTGCCCCTGTATTCTACAGGGTCATTTTCCAGATGGCCTAGCTAACCTTTTATTCCTCAATTAATACCACAAACTAAACATATCGGTTGGAATTTTCCCAGCCCATGAGCATTGTGAGGAATGGCGAGAAATGTGAGAGAATATGTGAAAAATATAGAAAAAGATTTTTTTTCTGTTGAGGCTGAGGACAAGTCCAATTTTCCCATTTAAGTTTCAATGGCCAGGTGAGAATCGCATTAGTAAATGGCGAGGATTGTATTTATACATAGGGGTCCCTAATTTATGCACATCCGAACACAATTCAGTTCAAGAGTGTAGTTTTAAAGAAGTGAGGACTGCAGATGCTGGAGGTTAGAGTCAAGAGTGTGGGGTTGGAAAAGCACAGCAGGTCAGGCAGCATCCGAGGAGCAGGAGAGTCAACGTTTCAGGCAAAAGCCCTTCCTGGTGAAGGTTCTGACCTGCTGTGCTTTTCCAGCACCACACTCTCCATTGTAATTTTAAAGATCGGACATGCAAATGTTTCCTCATGCTTATAAATGGATACTTTATATTGTCTTGCATTGCGTTTTGACCTGCATACAAATCCATTTATGAAAGACTCAAGGACAGAACCCACAACCCAGGGGACTGCCAACACATTTGCACCTCAGTACTTGTCTCAGTTATTTACGGGTTGCGATTGTCCCAAGTATCTATGAGAAAATAGACAGTGCCAGTTCCCAACTTGAAAGTCTGAGCAGGTACCTGGTGTCACCAGCATCTTGTCCTGGTCTCTGCCTTGTAGTTCATGCCCTAACATCTCAGGGCATGCTCTATTTGCAGTGAGCGATCCAACCTCTGTCCTCAGAAGTCAGCATTGGCAAAGCATCAACCTCACCAAATTATCATGGATTACTTCATGATGCAATTCAGCGCTGCTGCACTTTGGAGCTCCCCAACAGATTACATTGCAATGCTCCTGCTAGGCCATTCTATGTGCAGGAAAATACACCCATTTCATGCATTAACATAGGGTGCATCTCTAATTAACTTTCCTAGCTTTGTATGTCTTTGGATGCTCCCAGCATCTCTGACTTGCCTTATGTTTTATTGGAGACCGAAAGCCAGGCAGCTTGGCATTGTTTGACAGCACTGAACAGTGACTGGACAGATAGACATGACTGATGAGGACAGCATGCGATGGGGGTGGGAGTTAGTGGTGGGTGGAACGCGACGCATAAGGAGGGATCGTGATAATGAATGGCACTATGCTATGTCCATGCACACTTACAGCATGAGCAAGTTGTTTATGCAGCAAGTATATTGCATGTGTTTCAATTAGATGGTTGTGCCTTAATGTTGAAGGGGACTAGTCCTTAGTTGAATCAAGAGTGAATATGGCAACTCCATAGGAATCACGTACTCAGTCAAAGCCTTCACTGATGGGCCTCTTTTCCAACAGACTGACCACTGGGACCTCCAGGACCCCAGTCTGTGAACTGGGCAACGACCACTCTCTTCCTGTCATCTCCTTTGAGATTGCAAACAAGCGATACATTTGGAATAGTTGTTCCTGACTTGCTGTGCTTGAAATGGTGTCCTATGGTGTTACTCTAGCCAAAACTGCCACTAAGCCAAAATATGAGGTGATTCAGCCCATTTTGTTTGTGGGGTTGCTGCATTGAATAACTGCTGGTGAATTTGCCTCCAGAATCACATTACAAAAGTAGTTCATTGCCTGTAAAACAGAATGCAACATTTTAATGATGTGAAAGACCCGATCTGAATGCAAACATTTTTTTAACTTTTAAAACTGGGACCACATCCTGCTAAATTGTCACTTTTTCGATATCAGAAAAGCATTTTACCATTTTCCCTCTTTCATTTCCAGAATTATTTGTGTCACTCCTCCATGAATTTTATACGATATATCAAGAACCCGGCAAATTATGGAAACAGTTTTCAATTATCTCTCAGCTTAGTTTTATGAGCAATTTTACTGGAGTCATTTTTTCAATGAAAAAAAACATTCACTGTAGGGGACTTGACATTTGCATTTGGTTAAATGGTACCAGATGAGTAATACCATTTTAGGAACAGAAATAGACAACGAGAGCAAAAAGTAAGTTTTGAAAACAAATGCTTTGTTAAATCTTGCTTTAATTACAGCATACCTTCCACAAGACCCCGATGAATTGGGATCATTAAATGGAAGAGGTGCTAAATAAGCATCTGACTCTCTACCTATGTGTTACCAAATAACTCAATTAAGTGAGACTGTTTGGATCTATGTACGATCTAATTTCCTGTTAGCGATTTTGTCTATTTTCATGTCAGCGAGGTATAATGCACAGGTGTTTAAAAACAGCTTATGTTGCTTGTGCCATTTAATAGCAAATGTCTCCTCTGACCCTGAACAGCTGTGTTACAATCTATAGAATATTCTTCAGTCAGTATAAAGGCAACAAGCCAAACCAGACAATCACGGCTTCTGTAGGAGCAATTCAAATTGACAGAAGATGCAGATGCTCATGAAGAAGGAAACTAAAGCAACAACAAAGAGTAACCACTTGGTATTGTCACAAATTTAAATGTCAAATTGTTCATTTCCCAAGCAGAAAATGAGAATAATCTGAGTTCTCACCACAGACTGTGTGGTAAATCCAGAACTCCAGCTGTTCGAGGTAACATTTCTTGCAGATTTAAAATGCTGAATGCCATTTTGTTGTGTGAGAAAATTGGAGTCCGCTTGCTGGAAGAGCTCGCAAAAAGCTAGTGAATTAATTAACTAATTAAATAACTGCATGTCACATCAATTAAGCTGCTATAGAAACACATCCAGCAGAGATCACAGATGCCAATTCACTTGTGTTCTTCAGAGAGAAGAGCAAATGATTGAGAATTTTGTCTGTTGCATCAGTGGAATCAAAATGAAAGAATTTTAGCACATATATCTGCAAATGACATCAGGGCCAAACATTTCAGATGACTTAGTGATTGGAGTTTAAGACTGAGCTTTGAAAGATCCAATCGAGATAAGAGCAGTGTTATAGTAGACTATGACATTTCTTGGTGAATTCCGTGATTTCCTGATCCTGACTAATATTTAATGAGCACTGAAGACAAATGCATCACATTGGGAGAGTAGATTCAGCTCACCTACAGCAAGAGGTCCAACCATTTCCACCAAACTTTAACAGTAGCATCTGTTATTTGAAGATAAATGGACAGCTCAGTGTATTAATGTCTTTCATTTCCACTGCCTCCAGAAGATTATATCAAAAAGTAACAACGCATTACAAGTGACCTTAGTGCATGTGTGCTACAATGTGCATTCTTCCCTCACTGGAGAAAATAAGTGGCAGGAAATGTTCCACGGGAAAGTAGGATTGAGGCCATTTGACCCTGTGAGCCAGTTCTGCTATTCCAAGAAATCGTGGCTGATCGGGTTGTGACTTCAATTTCATGGTCCATAGTCTGCTCCATCATAAGCCTTTCCTCCCTCGTTTATCAAAAATCTAACACTGGCTTAAATAAATTCAATGACCTTGCCTCCAATGTTTTCCACAGAACTAAGATCCCCTGAGAGAGAGAGAAAAAGAAATTCTCCTAATCTCAGTATTAAATGGGAGATCTTTTCTTCCTAAACTCTGTCCTCTACGTTTGCTCTCTGACACAAGAGGAATTGTCTTCTTAGTATCCACCCAATAAAGTTCCCTCAGAATTTTAGATGTTTCAACCAGATCACCTCTCATTCATGACAGATCTACTGGATAAAAGTTCACATGTTCAAACTCTCTTGATAAAATAAGTTCTTCATTCTGGAAATGAGATAAATGAACCTGACTTGAGCTACATCGAGAATAAATGCATTTTGTTTTCAACTAAGCATAGGTGAAAATTGTACACAGTACTTCAGAAATAAGCTCACAAATGCTCTTTACAACTGCATTAATACCTACGTACTTATATTTTCAATTTCCTTTCCAATAACCCCCAAAATTCTATGTGCTTTCCTAATCACTTGCTGAACCCATGCTATCTGCTTGTGATTCATGTACCTCAACACTCAGGTCTCTCTGCACCATGGACTTCTTTCCATTAAAATAGTATTTTTTTCTCTCATTGATGCTAAAGTGGACAAAATCACATTCTCCCACATGATAGTCCATCTGTCATTCTATTCCCATTAATTTGCTCTATCTGTCCCTTGCAAGCTCGCTACCTCTTCTTGACAATTTACTTCCTCACCTAACTTGGTTTCATTAACAAATGTAACTATCATATACAACCACCTGACAAAGGATCAGCGCTCCGAAAGCTAGTGCTTCCAATTAAACCTGTTGGACTATAGCCTGGTGTTGTGTGATTTTTAACTTTGCACACCCCAGTCCAACACCGGCATTTCCAAATCATCGTTAAGCTTTGCTTCCTTCCAGCCGACCATCCCTCTATCCATGCTCACACCTGGACAATGTGCTCTTCAATTATGTAGTAACCTCTGATGTGGCACTTTATCCAATGACTTTTGGAAATCTAAGTACAAAAAATCTACAGGTGTCCATTTATCCAAGATGCTGTTACTTCCTCAAATAAACTCAAATAATTAAGTTGAAGTCAATTTCCATTTCACAAAACCATGTGGACTTCCTGATGACATGATTTTCTGTTTTTTAAAATTATTTTGCAATTGCAAATCTCAAAAGCCAAGTAATAGTCTTCTCATTTGTAAAGTTTAAGGTGATTATTCCTTCTGTAGAGGGGACGTTCCTTGGTATTGTGCTATATTATTTGTAACTCTCCAACTTATTTCCATGTATCCTGTCATAAATTCCTTAATAATTAATGCTCTCAATTTTCTAATGACAACTTTAGACAAAACGGCTAGTGTCTCCTGCATTTTCCATCATTTCCTTTTTTTGAATAAAATTGTCATATTATCTATTTTCCAATATTATGGGATCTTCCAGAATCTCTGGAATTTTGAAATAGTATAACTAATACATGTGTTATTTGTGCTGCCATCCCCTTTGTCCCAATACAGGGAACTTGTCAGTTTTTAGTTGTAATGGTTTTACTTTCTCACTGTTGATGGTTATTGTAAAAGGTACCACGCTTCCATTGTTGATGCTGAAGTATCTTTGAGGTTTTCTAAATCTTTTACAGTAAAGTATTTTTATTATACATATCCTCCATCATTTCCCTGTTCTCCATGGTCAGTTGAGTGTTTGGTTAACAAAGTACAAGTCCAGCACACTTCAATGACAACAATACCTTCCAAATGACTATGATCAGATTCTGAACTGCACCAGCTACAATGTACCCAAGACAAGTTGTTGGTAGGTTAGGCAGTGCCCCTGCCTCACAGTTAGAGGGGCCTTAGTTCAAGTCCCATTCCAGAATTTGATAGCCACAGACTGGGTTTTGTGATGTAGCCAAAAGGGTTCAAGACGTTTGCACTATTCACCAAAAGGAGAGAAGACTGTGATCTGAGTGACTGTATTATAGTGGCAGGGCAAAAAGATGCTAGGTTGCTCTTTAGACTCAGTCCAACATCCAGGTGGTGTGTGGAACATCTGCTGGATGGATGTAACACCTCCCAGGGATGAAGTAGTTTTATTGATTGTCCTTTCTGATGCTGGACTAAAATATTGTCATCAAGATTTACCTTCTGCATAAGATGATAGACCAAAGGACAAAAATGTTACTAAGTCCAAAAACATGTGCGACTATGCGTAAATTTCCAACAACTATTCTAGCTTCTCATCAGTAATAGATGTAGGTGACCTTTATATCAAATGAATTGAAGCTCTGAAGGTCCACTGTTGACATAACCTTCATGGCTTGTGAACAGCAGCTAGTTGCTGCAGGCAGCTCATTAGTCAAAGGACCACACTATTCAGAATTACAAATTGAAATTTGCTCTCTAACAAAACTATCCTGATATTAAAAATTGCAGGTTAGTTGAGATCGAGAAGGTAAATTTGGAATGTTTGGCAAGGAGAACGCTATTGCATATGTTCTATTGCGAAATTTCCCCAAGGATAAGTTCCTTAAATATCTTTGAGACAACCCAAGGATGGAATTGTTCAGTATTTAATCATGTAACATGAAGAAGGTCATTTGCCTGTTGCTTATGTGCTACCTCTCTGAATGGACTATCCAATTGGCTCCACTCTCCAGCTCTTTCCACACAGCCCTTTAGTATTTAGCCATCTCAAATATTCCTCCAATTTATTTTTTGGAGTCACTCATAAATTCACTTCTACCACTCTCTGTCAGAAGTCCAAATTTGAAAAACTCGTTGCATAAAATAAATTCTCGGTATCTCCTCTCTAGTCTCTTACTAATTTTTTAAAATTTATGTCTTCCTGTATTGGCCGTCCTCTATTTCAGAAAAAAGCTATGAAAGTGAAGACACATCAGACCAGCACTGTTACGTATGTACATTACTAGCTGCCATTTTTCCAATATATTGGGCAACAATTTGCTGGATTGTCCTTTGGACATAGTTCTTTGTTTGTGATGGAGATGGTTTGTATGACTTTGGTTTTCGGAAGTTCCCTGGGATTAACTTTTTGATAATTTTATCTGTCATCCTTTCCACTTCAGGGAACAGAAAACCAATTATTTGTCAGTCACTCATTTTAAATACCTATCACTTCCATCAAGTCATTTAACACATTCAGAATGTTCTATCGGGATCAATTAAAATTAGTGAAGGTTTTTCCACCAATCATTTTTGAGTTGAAAGTAGTATTATTTTATCCTTTTACATTTCAAAACTCACTTTTCTTAAAAGAACACCCAGAATTTTTGGAAAAGACATTAGGCCCAGAAGGGTTCATTATTATTCACAAAACAGCCACATTTTCTCTTTTCAACCATAGGCATTCAATACTTTGTGCATCAAATTATTCTGCAACACTGTTATTCTCATATCATTTTATACTCCAAAATGAGTCTCCAGATATTGTAATTTTGGAGTAAATTTGAGCAAAATTACTTGAGTACACTCTTTATACAGATAAGCTACTATCCGTGTGTTCAGTTCCACATCTACCCATGTGTACATCAGTATCTAATCCATTTTGCTCGATTATTTTAATACTGTAATTGGTAAAATGGAAGTTTCCATCATCTCAGAAATTTCTGAAGCACAAAGTGATTCTTTGTAAAAATATCAACCTCCTCAAATTGTTTAATTTCTTCGATGTAGTTGTGACCTCTTGGAAAATGTATTCTCGAATAAAAAAGATACAGCCTATTGGGCGGCACATTATTTTGGACCTGAATCTGCTTTGCAAATATTGCGGTGGTGTTTTATGCATGAAACCAACAAGAAGAAATCCTTAATTAACTGACTGGTGGTGCACAACCTTTGTATGATTGACTAGTAACAGATATATGAAAATGTCACTGTCCCTAGCTATTTCCGAATTGTCGAATTAGATATCTGCATTGTTTGCAAAGGTGAATTGCAATGGTAATGTACATTTTAATTAGGAGCTGAATTTTCACAGAGATTTAATGTTACCAAACTCTTAAGCTTTGCCTCAGGCCTTCCTACAGGAGATGTTCGCTAATACCAGTCAGAAAAAAAGGTTATATTGTGAGCACAAATGGTATAGACTGTGCTTGTATTTCCTTGAATGGAGAAAACTAATGAATGATCTATTTAAAGTTGGGGAATTCCAGAACAGAAGATTGGGGGCAAAATTGATGAGAGGGAGCAAAAAGTGTAGAAGGGAGATAATAATCTTAAAATAAGAGCTATGCTATTCAGGGGTAATCTCAGGAAACACACATCTTCTTGGAAAGGATACTAGGGATCTGGAATTTTTTTTTAACCAAGTGTTGAGGCCATGTTAACTGAAAAGTTCAACGCGGAGACTGAAAGGTATTTGTTTTCGGTATTGAAAGATATTTATTATACAGAGGCAGTAAGGTTACACAATGAGTGGATGGAGTTCAGGCTGAGATCAAATTGAGTGAGTTTAGTAGTCTACTCCCGTTCTTCTGTGAAAGCTGAGAACTTTTGTTGACCCACTCAGACTTGCATTGTAGAGACGAAAGATTTGATGAAAATTTATCATGTTACTATTAAATAAATGTCTGGGTTTATACTGTGCACAGAATGTGCTTTCAGATCCATCAAACCAAGAGAAAAGGGTTACACTGAATACTAACAAGACAATGCTGACAATAGGACATGCAAACACATAAGCATACCTTTGTGAAGCACAGCAGGTTATTATGTGCTGTTGACATTGTTTTCCTTGTACAGTATATTAAGTATTCATGAGAAAATTTCCAATTGAAAAACTTGCCGTTTGCCTTGGGGGTCCTTGATCAGAATAACTTTTCTGTCGAATAATGTCTTGTGTCACCAGTGGGGTTTACAGTGCATGCTTTTACTTTTCAATACAGAACTCAGGCATTTTTACACCACTGTTATGCTTTGTGGTTCTGCAGCTGTCTTATCATATTATGTTTGAGTCCACAAGTCATTAAGATCACGGTTACACGCACACACACAAAATTAGGCAAAGAAACCAGCTGATTATGGTGAAAAATATTAGACACACTGGCATTTTTAACATAGACAGGCTCTGGGATTAAATATAATACTCAAGGTAAAATGCAATTATTTACATTTGTCCTTCTTTACTAATTCTATCCACAACAATGTTCAGAGGTACCTTAGAGTCAGATTGTTTGTAAAAAAATGTTTAATTGAGACCTCTAATTTGAACTCCTCCACAGTTCAATAATACTAATATTTTCCAAGATCCCCATGCACCAATTAAACCTATTGGACTATAACCTGGTGTTTTGTGATTTTTAACTTTGAATATATTGGAGTTTCTGACTGTTGACACATGAGATACAACTAAAAAGTGCTACAATTAATTTATATTTGTCTTTCATTCTGTTCACAGGACACCAGAGCTGTAATATATTGATGGAAGTTAAGTCTCAGTTTGAAAACTGAGCATACCTCAAATTAGAAAAAAATAATTTGCTTTATTTCAAAATTCAAACTTATTCTGGAAAATTTTTGATATATTTAGCCCAAGGCTGGAATTGAACCTGAGTCCCTAGTGCTTGAGACAGCTGCCTATTCTTCAGTGAAATGCACTACGTAGCCCTTGGGTTACTTACAGCCTGTAAGGTTTTTCTGTGACCCATTCACTGGTCCACCCTCTTGTCCCCAGTCCTTTCATCACCTCTCACTCACTGCTTTGTCCACTTGCTGCCTGTTCCACACACTGTTCCTCTCCAATCCTCCAATCCACAGCCCCTATTGGCTCCCTGACTCACCTCCAGCTCTACCTTCCCTTCTACCGAATCCTGCTTCAGGTGAGGTTATATGATTTATATGGGAAAGAGCATTTCAGTACACCACAGGAACAGGCCTTTTGGCCCACCACGAAATTACCTGGAGATTCTTCCATTTTGCTTTTTGCTAAGTGGCCCTCCAACTTTCCCTTAAAACCTCACGACTCTGAATCCAAAGGTCAAGCTTAATGGAACCCTCAGCCAGTACAGGAATTGAACCTATGCTATTGGTGTCACACTGCATCATAAACCAGTCATACAACCAGTCATACAGTGCTAAACCAACCCCATTAGTTTCATTTAGTGCATTTTCATGTGATCATTTTTTTTAGGAATACATTAACGATGCTAAACATGAGATAGTCATAAATCAATCAATTTAGATAGAGCCCGTGTAACAATTTAACATAAATATTACAAAGATTATCATTCATTGCTATAAGTTTAAAAAATGTTAACAATTGCAAATAATATGAGGCAGAAGGCAAAGGGATATGTTATGCTCTATGTACATTGAACATTGGTTAGATCACATTGTTCATACTGTATACAACTACTAATTTATATTTTAAAATCATTTCTTGCATTTTACATAGCTTTTGGAAGGAATAAGTCATTATGAATCTATAACTATTTTTAAAAGTTAGCCGAACTCAAATTTTCCCATTTCCAAACTTTGATCTCTATATTGACTCTGGAGTATAGAGTAATGCAGCCCAACAGCACTTGATGAAGTCCAGCCAGATCTGGCGAATTATGTTGCATTCCCTGAAATATTTCTGGAAAATTGTCCTGCTAAGTGCAATATGAAAGGTTTTGACAAAATGTGTGCCTTTTCAAGAGTACTATCTCAAAGTTTGAGATGCCATTTGTAAATAAAATAGCAAATTGCTTTGAGCCTTCTTCTAGCACCATAGAAATATGTAGACTAAAGATTTTCTTAATCCAGAAACTGCTCTAAACCATGCATTAATACAAACAACCTGCACCACCAAGGTAAGTTGAGTATTTGCCAACCAATAGTGAATGGTCCAGTTACCATGACGGTAAATTACTCCATGCAGTGTTGCAATACAATTTCACTATACAAATACCAAACTTAATTGTACCAGATCAGCAAGAAACCAAGAGAGATACAGCACAATCTTATATAAATCATAGAATCTCTACTGTGTGGAAGAAGGTTATTCAGCGGATCAAATCCACACTGACCCTCTGAAGAGCATCCCACCCAAACTCACCCCCACTATCCTATTCCCACAGACCCCATGGCTAACCCACCTATCTCTGGATACTGTCGGCAATTTGCATGGCCTTTCCAACTAACCAACACATCTTTGGACTGTGGGAGGAAACCCACGCAGCCACAGGGAGAATGTGCAAACTCCACACAGACAGTTGCCTGAGGGTGGAATCAAACCAGGGCCTCTGGTGCTGTGAGGTACCAGTGCTAACCACTGAGCCGCCATGCTGGGCAATTAATTGAATGGTGAAAATACTAAGTTTCTTTCCTGGATGTCAATTTTTAAGACTCCTTTCTATTCTTACCATTTCAAATTTTTCTTACATTATCTTATGAACTGTAAATGTAATTTTTTGCATATATCTTTTTGAAAGATCTTTATTTTATCCCATCGATCTTTACTTATTGTCCAGTTTACTGAGGTGTGCAGGAAAATAGATAGAATGTAGCATCATATGAATGTTCTCTTGTTACAAGCTTGAGTTTCTTGTCAATTATACATCTTTCATCTTCCTCACAAAATTACTTCTGGCTACCTCTATCCTTCTTCTGACTTCTGCACTATATCTACCATCTTATGTTACCATTTGTCCTAAATATCCTATCTTTTTTACTTGTTCCTGTGTGACACCGTCACCTTCAATTTTCTCTCACGTTTGTTCAAACATATTCCTTCTAAATGTCTTAGTTTTGATTTTCAGTGTTCATACTCAATCCATATTCTAAAGATTTGACCTTTCCACAGATAATTTTCCTTTATAAAATCATGAGGGGCATAGATATGGCAAATAGAGAAGGTCTTTTCCCTGGAGTGGAGGAGTTTAGAACTAGATGGCATAGGTTTAGGGTGAGAGGAGAAAAATTTAAAAGGGACCTAAGGGGCAACATTTCACAGAGAGGGTGGTGTATGTAAGGAATGAGCTGCCAGAGAAAGTGGCAGAGGGTGGGTATATAAATAAGAAGTGTTTAGGCGGATATGGGCCAAGTGCTGGCAAATGGCAATAGATCAGGTTGGGATATCTGGTTGGCATGGACGAGTTGGACCGAATGGCCTGTTTCTGTGCTGTGCATCTCTATGACTCTATGACTATGACAAAGCTTGTGAATTCAGAAATGCAAATGTTATTGCTATTTGGTTTGCTTGGAATTCCATCAATTCCCTGAATATTGTTTTGTTGGAGTCCCATGATCCTGAATATCATTTTATAAAATTCATTCGTGGGATGAGAGCATCGCTGGTTAGGCCAGCAGGCAATTAAGAGTCAGCCACATTGCTGTAGATCTGGAGTCACATGACAGCCAGACCAGGTGAAAATGACAGATTTCCTTGCCTAAAGCACATTAGTGAGCCAGATGGATTTTTCCAACAATGATTTGATGGTCATCAGCAGATTCTATGTCCCTTTTTTTTTACTGAATTTAAATTACACCATCTAGCATGGCAGGATTTGACCCCAGCTTCTCAGAGCATCAGTTGAGTTTCTGAATTAATAGCCAAACAATAATACCACTAGGCCATCACCTCCCCCAGCTTTGTCAATGTTGTATGGCACTGATTTGACATGGTCTTGATCTCATGTTCCATTTGTTTAAGTATTGGGATGGTCAAAGCCGTTGGTCTGGATTTATGTGGAATAGCAGGGGCTTTGCAGATCTTTGAAAGTGGTGGGAGGGACCAGATTTAGAGATCATATCCCCAGTTCTGCTTGAGGGAAACCCAAACTCAGCAGGACCATTGAAATCCAACAGGTTCCAGGCAGAAAACTACCTTTCCAAAATGGAGTTAAAAATCACACAACACCAGGTTATAGTCCAACAGGTTTAATTGGAAGCACACTAGCTTTCGGAGCATCGCTCCTTCATCAGGTGATAGTGGAGGGCTCGATCGTAACACAGAATTTATAGCAAAAATTTACAGTGTAATGTAACTGAAATTATACATTGAAAAATTGATTGTCTGTTAAGCCTTTCATCTGTTAGAATACAGTGATAGTTTCACTTCTTTCACTATATTCTAACAGATGAAAGGCTTAACAGACAATGAATTTTTCAATGTATAATTTCAGTTACATCACACTGCAAATTTTTGCTATAAATTCTGTGTTACGATCGAGCCCTCCACTATCACCTGATGAAGGAGTGTCGCTCCGAAAGCTAGTGTGCTTCCAATTAAACCTGTTGGACTATAACCTGCTGTTGTGTGATTTTTAACTTTGTACACCCCAGTCCAACACCGGCATCTCCAAATCATTTCCAAAATGGGATTGTTCTGCACCCAAACTGACAAAATATTTGGCAAAATGACTTTGGGTCATGCTCGTGACATCATCACACAGGAATGCTACAGTATGAAGGGTGGACAGCCAACGAGATTGAAAACCCATATGCAAAGTGGCAATGAACTGCTGCTAAGCTCACTAATAGCCCAGTGAACAGTAATAAAAATGTTAGGATTGCAAAAATGCAAACTAGGGAGGAAAAATATCCAGATGAGTAATTTGATCTTTAATCAGTTTGCTTGTCTTGGTGGGTTTCAAGGCATTTTAAAGGGGATCAATTGATGGACCTCTGCAAATTGGCTGTTGGGAGGTGTGAGGACCCCTGAGTGGAGGGCTGGTACTTATTTACACTTACAAGGATCGGAGGTCACAGGCTCATTTCTGCAAGTGCTGTACCTGTGTGCTGCAGCTGATGTGTTCCTCAGAAAATGTGGATAATGGTCAACGTGGGAGATACAAACTCCATGGTGGAAGATGAGGAGGAGGCGGCGAGGGACAAGGCCAGACGTTTCAGTATAGGTGCCGGCAGAATGGCTAGATACTGCTGCAATTATTTGGGTTGAATGGTCTGCAGAAAGCGATATGATGGAGTGGAGCCTTACGACTGTTCAAGGAGGCATTTTGTGGTCAGCCAAGTCCGTGTGACACACTTGCAATACCAGAGGTGGAATGGTAAAGAATGCTAAGATCTTTATAAGTCAATAGTAACATCTCTTTGTGACACTATGTCGAGAGAGAGAGCCTTCAACTGCAAGGGCGGTGGCAGGGGTGGGGGATTTCAGGGGACATTAAATGGCAGTAGCTCTAAAGGTGACTATGTCCTTGAGTTATTTTCAGAATACATCTTTTCAGGTTTCTCATGATCACACTAAAGGCGTGATCTAATCTTTAGCTCAAAATTGCATTAAGTTGCAACATTCCAATGAGTGAACAATTCATTGAGTTTGCAAGGATCTGGAAAAAAACAGTTGGAAGTAGTGAGGGGTTTTGCCGGAATGGCAGATTTTCCAAGGATTTGGAGTGTCATTGACTACACGAGTGGTTTCATCAAGGCAGAAGCAGACCAGCCCTGTAGATGTTCATCAGCAGGAAAGGCAATCATTCTGTTATTGTCCAATTGACCACCAACAACAAATACTGCAAGCATATGCAGGCACTCAGGAAGTAGTCATGCTTCATACGTCTTGAGGATTTCTCAAATGTCAGACATGCTGAATGGACCTGATACTTTGGAAATACGTCTGCTGGTGGACAAGGACTATCCCTCAAAGTACGAGCTACTAACACCCATCAGGGAACCAGGACTGAGGCCGGATAAATACAAAGCCAACCATGGCACATTGCGGGTTATCACTGAGCAAAACTTGTGTCTGCTGAAGATGAAGTTTAAACGCCTGAACAACCCAACAGACGCTCTATATTATGATCCATCCAGTGGGAGTTGTGGGCTGTACTCTGTGCAATTAACATTGCAGAGAGGGGATGCCCTGAAGGAAGATCAGGTACAAAGTATCATTGAGTCTTTTGATGATGAAGCTCTCCCTGTGGAAGTGGAAAGATCACACATACAGAGATTCAGGGCCCTACAAAAGAACTCCTGGAGTGTATTCCTCTGAACAGCCTGCAGCCAATTTACATTCCTGCCATGTCACCTCCCCAGGGAAGTAGTTTTACATGATTGCTCATCACAATTCCCCTAGTGATCTAATAACCCTGTTTACATCTTCATTCACCAGCACCTAACAATCCAAATGGAACTTATATACCTTGTCTTTCTCAAAAATAAATAAACCACTGAACCCAAATATGATGTGATTGTATCAAAAATATACTTAACATATTTTCTTTGGTGTCTTGGGCACATGTGGATTCTAATTCCTTACACTTCAGGGTGGCAAACCCGAAACGTCGATTTTCCTGCTCCTCGGATGCTGCCTGACTTACTGTGCTTTTCCAACACCACTTGATCTAAACTAATGATTGTGGCTTGCCATTTCAGCCTATGTTTGCCCAATAATGTCTTTCTCACTTGTGATGATCTGAGAAGTTTATTCCTTTACTTGCAGAAGTGTTTGAGGGACAATACCAGGGTTGGTCACCTCCATCCTTTTTGCTTTTATCTGAATGGTAAGTGTACTTTTGCCATTGGCTGCTATGAGATGCAATTTACAGCCTGGAGGAACATGAGAAAAGGGTCATTATTGTTCCTTGTTTCTCTCCTTGTCCCTCTTCTCTCCTTTGGTTCCCTTCTCTCAGCTTTCTATAATATTATGATTAGGCAACTGCTCATATTTCCCTCTTCCCTTCTTTGATACTAGTGCCACCTTTCCAGATAAAGGTCCTCTCTTCAGGTTAAACATACGAGTAAATACCTCCAGGAAAATGTCCAAAAGTTCTGCAGGGTTTATGATCTTCCTGTGGTAGACTGCTGCACCTGACCTAAACCCCCCAAATCCCCCCAAGGCCGTACCTCTCCCCAGTTTCCCCCCATCCATATAGTTCTCCACAATCTTTCTGCGATTCCAATTCTACACTCCCGCTCATCCTTGATTTAATTGTTCCACCATTGGTAGCTGGGCATTCTAGGCCCTAACATCTATAATTCCATCCTTTCTGAACATACTGTGTCTTTTTAATTCAAGAAAATAGGTGACAGTCATTCTCTGAGCGATTCCCTGAGCAATCAGAGTCAACCTGCTGGTTTAAAGTCAAAACAAAGCCTGGTGGCTAAGTGTCAAGCATGATTAACTGATGCACTCTCCATGACAACACCACCATCACCACCTGCTTGTCAAATAATGAGCACGTTCCTCTTGTACAATATATCTGTTGATTTTCCCCTTGATTGGCATTTTTGTGAATTGTTCTGAAGAGTACCAGATGAAAAGTTTTGACAATATGTGATCTTTTTGGCCATGTTTTTTTCCATTCGTGACATCAATGCAAATGATTGTTGTTGTTGTTGTTGTTGTTGTTGTTATGAGCTTGAGGCATGGAGCAGTTACAGCAGAGGAGGGTCATATGAATTTCTGTGTTTGTGCTAGTTCTGGTTAAAAAACAATTCAACTACTAGGGAGATTTGTTAACGCTGCTCGGGAAGATTTAAACTAGTAAGGAGGGGGGTGGGGGACCCAGGGAGATACTAAGGAAAGAGATCAATCTGAGACTGGTACAGTTGAGAACAAAGGCGAGTCAAACAGTCAGGACAGGCAGGGGCAAAGCAAAGAACAAGGTAGGACTGATAAATTAAACTATTTATTTCAATGCAAGGGGCCTAACAGGGAAGGCAGATGAATTCAGGGCATGGTTAGGAACATGGGACTGGGATATCATAGCACTTACAGAAACATGGCTCAGGGATGGACAAGACTGGCAGCTTAATGTTCTAGGATACAAATGCTACAGAAAGGACAGAAAGGGAGGCAAGAGAGGAGAGGGTATGGCCTTTTTGATAAGGGATAGCATTACAGTTGAACTGAGGGAGGATATTTCTGGAAATACATCCAGGGAGGTTATTTGGGTGGAACTGAGAAATAAGAATGGGATGATCACCTTATTGAGATTGTATTATAGATCCCCTAATAGAAAGAGGGAAATTGAGAAACAAATTTGTAAGGAGATCTCAGTTATCCGTAAGAATAATCGGGTGATTATAGTAGGGGATTTTAACTTTCCTCTCCATCTAAATCCTTGACACTATGGCAGTCCCAGTCTATGTTTGGAATTTGTAAAGTGTGTACAAGAAAATTTCCTATTAAGTATGTGGATGTAGCTACTATAGAAAGTGCTAAAATTGACCTACTCTTGGGAAATAAGGCAGGGCAGGTGACTGAGGTGTCAGTGGGGGAGCACTTTGGGGCCAGCGACCATAATTCTATTAGATTTAAAATAGTGATGGAAAAAGATAGACCATATCTAAAAGTTGAAGTTCTAAATTGGAAAATGGCCAATTTTGACAGTATTAGGCAAGAACTTCCAAAAGCTGATTGGGTGCAGATGTTCGCAGATAAAGAGATGGCTGAAAAATGGGAGCCTTCAGAAATGAGATAACGAGAGTCCAGAGAAAAATATTCCTGTCAGAGTGAAAGGAAAGGCTGTAGTTGTAGGGAATGCTAGATGACTAAAGAAATTGAGGTTTTGGTTAAGAAAAAGAAGGAATCATATGTCAGGTATAGACAGGATAGATCGAGTGAAGAGTATAGAGGCAGTAGGAGTATACTTAAGAGGGAAATCAGGAGGACAAAACGGGGACATGAGATAGCTTTGGCAAATGGAGTTAAGGAGAATCCAAAGGGTTTTTACAAATACATTAAGGACAAAAGGGTAACTAGGGAGAGAATAGGGCCCCTCAAAGATCAGCAAGGCGGCCTTTGTGTGGAGCTGCAGGAGATGGGGGAGATACTAAATGAGTATTTTGTATCAGTATTTACTGTGGAAAAGGACATGGAAGATATAGAACGTAGGGAAATGGTGACATCTTGAAAAATGTCCATATTACAGGGGAGGAGGTATTATATGCCTTGAAACACATAAAAGTGAATAAATCCCCAGGACCTGATCAGGTGTACCGTACAACTCTGTTGGAAACTAAGGAAGTGATTGCTGGGCCTCTTACTGAGATATTTGTGTCATTGATAGTCACAGGTGAGGTGTCAGAAGCCTAGAGGTTGGCTAACATGGTGCCATTGTTTAAGAAAGGTGGTAAGGATAAGTCAGGGAACTGTACACTAGTAAGCCTGACGTCGGTGGTGGCCAAGTTGTTGGAGGGAATCCTGAAGAACAGGATGTACTTGTGTTTAGAAAGTAAAGGACTGATAAGTAACAGATGACATGGCTTTGTGCATGGGAAATCATGTCTCACAAACTTGAGTGAGTTTTTTGAAGAAGTAACAAAGAGGATTGATGAGGGCAGAGCGGTAGGTGTGATCTATATGGACTTCAGAAAGGCATTCAACCAGGTTCCCCATGGGAGACTGGTTAACAAGGTTAGATCTCATGGAATACACGGATAACTAGCCATTTGGATACAGAACTGGCTCAAAGGTAGAAGACAGAGGGTAGTGGTGGAGGTTTGTTTTTTAGACTGGAAGCCTGTGATCAGTGGAGTGCCACAAGGATCAGTGCTGGGTCCATTATTTTTCATCATTTATATAAATGATTTGGATATGAACATAAGAGATATAGTCAGTAAGTTTGCAGATGACACCAAAATTGCAGGTGTAGTGGACAATAAAGAAGATTACCTCAGATTACAGCAGGATCTTGATCAGATGGGCCAATGGGCTAAGAAGTGGCAGATGGAGTTTAATTTAGATAAATGTGAGGTCCTTCATTTTGGGAAAGCAAATCTTAGCAGGACTTATACACTTAATGGTAAGGTCCTAGGGAGTGTTGCTGAACAAAGAGACCTTGGAGTGCAGGTTCATAGCTCCTTGAAAATGGAGTCGCAGGTAGATAGGATAGAGAAGAGGACGTTTGGTCAGAGTATTGAGTACAGGAGTTTGGAGGTCATGTTGCAGCTGTACAGGGCATTGGTTGGGCCACTGTTGGAATATTTCGTGCAATTCCTATCAGAAAGATATTGCGAAATTTGAAACGGTTCAGAAAAGATTTACAAGGATGTTGCCAGTGTTGGAGGATTTGAGCTATAGGAAGAGGTTGACTAAGCTAGGGGCTGTTTTCCCTGGAGGTTTGGAGGCTGAAGCATGACCTTATAGAGATGTATAAAATCATGAGGGGCATGGATAGGATAAATAGACAAAGTCTTTTCCCTGGGGTGGGAGGGTCCAGCACTCGAGGGCATAGGTTTAGCGTGAGAGGGGAAATATATAAAAGTGACCTAAGGGGCAACCTTTTCACGCAGAGGGTGGTATGTTTATGGAATGAACTGCCAGAGGCTGTGGTGGAGGCTGGTACAATTGCAACATTTAAAAGGTATCTGGATGGGTATATGAATAGGAAGGGTTTGGAGAGATATGGGCCAGGTGCTGGCAGGTGGGACTAGATTGGTTTGGGATATCTGGTCGGCATGGACGAATTGGACCGAATGGTCTGTTTCCATGCTGCACATCTTTATAACTCTAAACACTAGTTCCACAGCTTTCATCATAACTCTCACATTGTTCTCTTGCTTATCCACTCTTAAGTAGCGCATTCCAGATCCTAATCACTCACTGCACTTAAAAGTCTTAACTTATGTCCTCTTTGTTTCTTTTGTCATTCACTTTGTATAGGTGTCTTCTGGTTCTCAATCCTTCTACCGATGCAAATGATTTTACCATCTCATCTGAACATTGAAATGCCTTTATCAGATATTTTTTCAATATTCAAATCTGAGGAGAACAGTGGTTGCTTGATCAATCTAAAAGAACATTCTCATCCCTCAAACTATTCTCTTGTTTTGTTTTCTATGAAGTGGACAATGTTCAAGTTGAGACTGAACTATTGTTTTATAAAGGTTCATCATAACTTCCTTGCTTTTATGCCCCGTTGTAAAATCCAGGCTCTTGCCTGCTTCGTTAAGATTTCTCAGTTTGCCTTCTCGTAATGATCAATTAGAGCACTAACACACCCAGATTGGATGCTCCTGCTCCCTCATTAGAATTGTGCTGTTTTCAAATTTTGTAATTGTCTTCTGCACCTAAACATGTGGGGACAGTGTAGTTCAATTCATTAGATGGTTAGATATTTCAGACTAATACCAATGATATAGGCTCAATTCCCATTCGTGTTGAAGGCATTTATCTCCTTACACTACCCCTGAGAATGGAAGGCACTAGCAAACTCCCACTGACAAAAAAACATGGCTCAGAATGAAGACAATAAGCCTAGGAGCTGCCTTCAGGCTGTATGAAATTGGACTTTTATGAAATGATACTCCTTTTCGAGAATGGGTATGGAAATAGTTATTAAGAATTGATTTGCACAGCTTAAGGCCACCTCAGCAGAGAAACAGTTTCAAAGGGAGGACAATACAGTTTCAATCTCAACTAACAGGACTGAAAGTAAAGGAATAGCCAGGACTCCTACTTCAGGTAATGGCAAACAATAAAAAGTGTATTGATTCAACTGGGACAGAGAAATAGTAAACAGGTGAATAAAGGGACAGGTTACAGTGCATGGCGCATATGTGAATGCACGGAAATAAATTAAATGAGCTGCGGGCATTAGTTCAAATTGGAGATTATAATATAGCAACCATTACTGAGAAACGTTTGCAGGATGGTCAGGATCGTGAATTAAATACATCAGGTTATAAGGTTTACAGGATGGGCAGGATAAATAATAGATGTGGTGGAGTAGCCTTACTGATTACAAACAATATTTCTTCAATGGTAAGGGTGGATATAATGAGGGAAAGCATATGAGAGACTATATGGGTGAAACTGTAATCAGATAATTGTGTACAAACCACACTCTGAAGTGCTAGACTTTGTATAAGTGCAGAAATTAGGTAATTGTACAGCAAAACCAGACTAGCATTAATGGGGGATTTTAACTTTAACAAAGATGGGGAGAGGCAGACTAGTATCTGTCAGAAAGGTAGTGAATTTCTGGAGGGTGTCTGGGGTAATTTCCAACAGCAATATGTACTGACTGGAAGAAGAGGAAAGGAAAACCCATCTGGTTCACCAATGAAATGTCGGGAAGAAACTCTGCCGTCCTTCCTTACATTAGACTTAAAGTAACTTCAGATTCGCAGCCTCTGAAATTGCCTTGTGTGCCTCTCTGTATTGATGAAGGCAGCTCACCCCTACCTTCTTGAAGACAGTTTGACTTTCACAATGGTTTCAATATCAGTGCCATGCCACCTGAATAAAAAAGAAAACATTTGAAATGCTATTCTTCACGAATTAAAAGGTAAATATAATGTATTCTACATATACCAGTAATATTAAAAAAAGGCAATACTGAAGCTCTTGCCTTTGCTATTTGTTGGTAGCAATCATACTGTTACATTCCTTTAACAACATTTTTGATATTGTGTACATGAGGAACTATTGATTTTGGTTTTCTTCCAGTACAATTATTAGAAGAGCCTCAGAGCTCTGTGATAAAGTTGAGGTTCAAAGCTAGAAGCGTAACATTGACAACTGACATGGTACGAAATGGTTAAAGTCCTGTAGAAATAAAAATCCAGAGGCCAGAAATTGCTTTGCGGAGATTATGCCTCATTAGACTTTGTTTCAGTCTCAAGGCTAAAGGCTAATTTGTTTCAGAAGAGAATGATGCTGTGATACAAAGTTTTTTGTTTTCTTTTTTTTTGCAAAGTCACTTTCTTCCATCAGACGCCTCTTCTTCCATAGAGAGGGCTTCTGAAAAAGCAATATTTAGGAAAGTTATGAAAGAACTACAATTTATCATTAGTGGGTAAGTGATTTCAAATCCATGACCTAACATTGAAAAAATTTCTACTGTGAGATTGAAACATTTTTGATAGGTGAGAGTATTATAGGATATTCAGCCAAGGCAGTGAATGGAAATAAATTACAGATCAACATTGACTTAACTGAATGTCTGAAAGCCTTGAACACTTAAACTGTGTTACTGCAGTTCCTTTCTTTTGTGAAATGATTCTGTCTCCTATCTTAAATACACAGATGGATATATAAGAAGCTGTTGCCTTGCTGTTACTCCCACAAATATGTTTCACATTTCTACATATATCTTGTGAGTCTTAATGATAGTGAATGTCCAAAAACAAGGTAATAATTCTCTGTATAAATTATTTTGTGCATTTGGATGAGGCACCTGTCCTCATGCATGACTTTCCTTATACCGTCATTGTCCTGGTATAGGAAATATGTTTTCATTTAATCATTCATGGAATGTAGGCACCATTGCCTGGGACAGCATTTAATACCCCTCCCTAGTTGCTTTTGAGAAGGTGAAGCTACCTTCTTGGACCACTGCAGTCCATTTAGCACAGGTGCACCCACAATGCCATTAGAGAGGGATTGTCATTCTCTGACCCTGAAGGATATATTTCCAAGTCGGGATGGTAAGTGACTTGGGAGGAAACTTGCAGGTACTTAAGCAAATTGCCCATCTACAATCTGACTATTTGCCTGATTGAAGCAAATATCATTGTTTGATTTTGTGAACTAGTGTATGCTCTTTAAGGTTTGTTTTACAGATGCATCCATTGTAAATCTTTTCGTAAAGCTCTGTTTTCAGGCTGATAAAGGATTGGTCTAATAGTAAATGAGTCCTAATGAAGAGAGCAAAGAATACATTGTACAATCTTGTGGAAAGTAGTAATCAGTAAGATTATTTGTTTTAGAATTTGTTGGGCGGCACAGTGGTTAGCACTGTTGTCTCACAGTGTTAGAGACCTGGGTTCAATTCCCACCTCAGGCAACTGTCTGTGCGGAATTTGCACATTCCCCCCCACGTCTACGCAGGTTTCCTCCCACAGTCCAAAAACGTGCAGGTTAGGTGAATTGGCCATGCTAAATTGCCTGTAGTGTTAGGTGTAGGGGAATGGGTTTGGGTGGGTTGCTCTTCAGAGGGTCAGTGTGGACTTGTTGGGCTGAAGGGCCTGTTTCCACACTCTAAGTAATCTAGTCATGGTGCAAAAGTTTTGTTAAAAAAGGGTGCTAATTATTTACTGTACCTGAAATTAGGTCTTCTATACTTGCTTTGAATGTATATCTTTCAACAGCTGTATTATTGCAACATTTCACTTATTGGAAGATTTGTTACATACAAATCAAATTAGCAGATGTTCTCAGTCAGTACATAACTTGGTATGCAACATCCATTACCAATTGTAATTGATGGGATTTATAGTGGATAACTGAAATTGTGGAGTGATTATATATCTCAGATTTTGACCTTGCACTTACACAATACATTGGACATCCAGATAAGGGAAGTCTAACAAATGAACTCAGAGGCCCCAATGAAAGAATTCTGGCAAATAACCCAGAAAGAAAATAACAGTTGTGCCGATAATTAGCATTCTATGAGAGAAACCATAGTGAGGGATTTGGAAAAGCGTAAAGGTTTTTATCTGTGCCTGTACCCCAACCAGCTGCCACTGCCTGCCCCACTTACAAGTGGGTTCTGCCTCTTTGGTAAATTGTCAAGAATGCTGAGCTGTTTCTGATAATCTGACCTGGAGTCAACAATAATCTATATTTATAGAATACTTTACAATGGATAACAGCTTAAAGTTCTTCACAGAAGTGTAATCATCCAGAAATAGACACCTGGGAGGTTGGGTCAGTTGGGGTGGGTTTAACTCTTTGGTCTGGTTGGGCTCTTACTTGGTGATGTGGGGATCAGCTTAATGTGTCTCCATGAGTTAGTTTAGGTTTTTATCCTCAACAGTTTCCTGGGTGTCATGTAGCATTTATATTAACTGGTTAGTATCTTTACCACAGTCTACCGCAGAACAATATTTTGTGCAGGATTAGCCAAAGACCATTTATTGAATTTTAAACAATCGGCTTATAAACAGTTAAGTACATGCACAGGATTAGCAAATCCATCTTTCTAATTTTAAACAAGCCTGTTGCAATCAAATGAAGAGGTAAAAAGGGGAAAGCCATTCCATACCTCCTCACCAGGTTGTGGCAGAATACTCCCGACAACCATATCTGGCTGCTTTATTGTGAAAAGAAAATTGAGTGAGGTTATGTTTCCCATGATGTACATTTTTCTAATTGTAAGTTTAAAATGTTCACCGTTGGAACTAAACAGAATTACTTGTGCTGCTGCTAAATGAAGAAATGATAGACGCACTTCAAAATCACTGAGGGCTGAAGTGTTGAGATAGGATTTTGCTGCATATAAACTGAGATCTTTCATAAACCATAAATGTGATAAAAAGCAGTTCCAATATTCACCACAGGTATTATGGTGAAGCGAAGCTAAATCCAAAAGGATAGTTGATGGACAGATTATAAATCCTGCAGGACTTTACTAGATAATATTATGATGTCTAACATTATTCAGTGTGGCTGATGTATCCTTGACTAGTCATGCGTTTCTCTCCCTCATTTAGCCCTCCTTCACATTTACTTGCACATCAATCTTTGCAATAAGCAACATCGTATTTCCTATTTATGTGTTCACTAAAGAATATTGAAAACTTGCTTAAAGTGATTGGGTTTTTGAGATGCTTTATACTTATTTCCTTCACTCAACAGCTTTCAGGTGCATGTAGCTGTGCTGCTTTGAACATTGAGGAGAAAATGAGGACTGCAGATGCTGGAGATCAGAGCTGAAAATGTGTTGCTGGAAAAGCGCAACAGGTCAGGCAGCATCCAAGGAACAGGAGAATCGACGTTTTGGGCATAAGCCCTTCTTCAGATTCCTGAAGAAGGGCTTATGCCCGAAACGTCGATTCTCCTGTTCCTTGGATGCTGCCTGACCTGCTGCGCTTTTCCAGCAACACATTTTTTGCTTTGAACATTGCCCGTTTTCATGCCTTTGCTATGTATGCCATATTGTGCACAATCTACTCTTGACCCCCAAAGGTATATTACATTTCAGGCTGTGCCTGATGTAGAACTAGCAACAGGCAAGCGGTTAATCAGAAGGATAGGTTACCGCAGAGCAAACAGAAAAAGGTTGGTCAGACAGAAGGGTGGAGGAAGCACAGAAATGAAAGAAATGGCATATTGACTAAAGGAATTCTGCTCGGTGAGTAACAATGGGTAGATCTCTCATCATGGAGTCTGAGTCTGGAGGCCAACCAGGAGAGGATATGACTTCTATTTCAGGCTGATCAGCATCTCCCAGTTCACTACTCAAGGTGATTGGCAAATCCCGTTGGACAGGGACCAACATGAAGCTCATCTCTTGACAAAACCTTCTTCACTCCCAAGATCCTGGTGCCACATTTAAAGCGCACCCAGCTAGGCCCTCACTCACTACAGTTCAGGAACATCACTCAGCCTCATTTGATTGTTCAGAACTTGAGTATTACAGGCAAAAAGAGATATTTTGGGAAAGATTTTGGTTTAGCATTCATCAAGAATATTTGCAAGGATTCCAAGTCAAGGAATCTTAGACCTTAGACAAAAGGACTCTTTTTTTGTCAACAAGAAACAGAAGCAGCTCAACAGTCAGTAAAGTAGATAAGCAGGAGGCCTGAAGAAAACAGCAAACCAGGAGATGGAGAAGTTGATGTTTAGGGTGTAACCCTCCTTCAGGACTGGGGGTGGGGGTGGGGGGAGCTGCAGATAAAGGGGGTGGTGGGGGCAGGGTGGTGAAGTAGGGAGAAGTGAAGACAGGCAGGAAGTACAAGTTTTGTGTCTCCAACAGTAAGTAAAGTGTAATCTAAATGGCCCTTAACAGAGGGATATAAGTTAGATATATTTAAATATATGAAGTAAGATACTGAATGTCAAGGTTATAATTTGTAGAAAATGCTTTTCTTTTTGTAAGTTGGTGGATATTTCTCTGGGAATCAAACAAAAGTGTCTTGCAGACAGCAAGGAATGCCGATGGCATCAAATATTTTAACTTTGAGTTTTGATTATGCACATGCAATGATTTTTGATTATTCTTAATCTGTAGGCTATGTATTCATCCATGTACAATCCCTACAACATTTGGTTATTTAAATAATGCAGTAATTTAGCATGGAGGAAGGCAGGCTTTCACTGCCTGATGCAGATTTTAACTGAGCTCCATGCGTTTCAATTTTTCGCTTGCTCCCCAGGGACCTTCCTCTATTTCAGATGGTGACAGCCTGAAAATAGTGTTATTTGCTTCTTCAAAATTATTTTCAAGCATTAACCTTTTATTGTGTATATTTATGTGTGCCAAACTCCTCTTCTGTATGGAGCATTTCCCAGAAATGAACAGGACCCAGTTTAGCGATTTTCTGTACATGCTGGTTTTGCCCTAATACATTTTTCCATTTACAACATGGCTTCACAAAATTGAGACTTCAGTGTTCAGGTTTTTTAAAACCTATCTGGAAATCTTGGGGTGAAGATTCACAGTGCGACTCATTTTATAAAATAAGTTTGAAATAACTGTATTTAACCATTTGTCTTTACAAAGGAAAACAAAGACTTGCATTTATAGAGTCATGTAGTGATAGAGTCATAAAGTGTGGAAATAGACCCTTCTGTCCAATCAGTTCATGCCGACCATAATCCCAAACTAAAGTAGTCCCACCTGCCTGCGCTTAGCCCATATCCCTCCAAACATATCTTATTCACGTACTTATCCAAATATCTTTTTAAATGTTGAAACTGTACCCACTTTTATCACCTTCATCACTTCTTCTGCAAGTTCATTCCATGCACAAACTAATTTCTGTGAAATTCCCCACCCTAAGGAAAAGACACCTACCATTCACTTTATCTACACCCGCCATGATTTTATAAATCTTTACCTCCTACACTCTAGTGAAAACAGTCCCAGCCAATCCAGCCTGTTCTTATTACTCAAACCTCCCTTCCCGACAACATTCTATTGAACCTTTTCTGAACACTCTCCATCTTAATAGTATCCTTTCTATTACAGGGTGACCAGAGCTAGACACAATACTCCACCATTGAAAGCAATTTGCAACCTATAAATTGCTTCAGACATGTAGCCAATATTGCAAGGAGATGGCAGGCAATTTACAGACAGTGAGATGACACAAACAACAATGAATGAATGATAAGAAGATGATCTGGTTTTTTTTGACCGATAAATATTGGCCAGGATAACAGGGAAGCTTCCTTTGCATTCTTTTTAAACAATGCTACGGATATTTTACATTCACGTGATAGCAAATGGAGCCTTAGTTTAACATCTCATCTAAAAGATGTCCCCTCCACCGTCCAGCACTCCTTCAGTGTGACAATGCAATGTCTGCCTAGATTTTGGGCTGAAGTCTCTGGAATGGCTCTAGATTCTACAAACCTGAGACTCAGAGGGAAGAGGGCTACCACAACAGCTAACAGTTTGGTTGAGGGAAAAAATTAAAACAATTTTGTTTTCAAATTATTTAAAACTTACAATGATTAACTTGTCATTTACTGCATGTTTCGTATTTCCAAAGTGTGTTGTTGTTCTGCAAGGATACTCATCTGAAGTTCTTTTATATTTAACTAAACTGTTTCTCGTTTCCACAGAATAAACCCTCCCCCATCAGTACAATGCTCTGTGGAAGTATTGACTTTCTACAACTTTGTAAAATGGAGAAAAACTGATGTTTATACCCTGTTGCTAAATCTGAAATAATTTGCATGGACTTGTGTTTCAGACAATTCCGAGCTATTATGAAGACATACTTTATTGGAAGTAGATTGCTGCGGACAAAATTTTGACAATTCAGTAGTTTTTGAAGTCTTTAGAGCTACAAAGTGGAATGAGGTAGAGGTCTCAGCCATGATGTGGAGAATCAGGGAGAGTCTTAGATTCAGCCCAACAAGTCCACTCCGAACCTCCAAAGAGTATCACACCCAGACCATCCCCACCCTATATTTCCCATGGCTAATGCACCTAACCTACACATCCCTGAATACAATGGGTAATTTTAGCATGACCAATCCACCTAACCTGCAAATCTTTGGACTGTGTTAGGAAACCAGAGCACCCAGCGGAAACCCACGCAGACACGGGCAGAATGTGCAAGACAGTCACCCAAGGCTGGAATCAAACCTTGGTCCCTGCAGCTGTGAGGCAGCAGTGCTAACCACTGAGCCACTGTAGCAGTGGAACAGACAGTGAGCATTAATTGTCCAATTAGGAGCCTAAATTAAAAGGGGTGTTTTAGGGTGGGAGCGGTTAGACTGGTAGAAGAAAATTGCCACAATTAAATTTGGTAACCATGACGACTTTGGGATGGGAGCAGGAAAGGGGACCAGATTCCCATCCACTTGACTAAATGTCGTGTAAGACCAATTTGTCATGGGAGAGGTGCAAGATTCACTTCGAATGTAACCTATTAAATGTGAAGTCCCATGGACACGTTAGATTAATGCTGATTTGCCATGTATTAAACAAAAGGCTGGATACTATGGTACACTTTCCATGCACTAAAAATATTTGACCATGGCTCCAACAATTGGTGGAGTAACAATATCAAAAGAGACAACATAATTTTGGAGGGGTTGGATTGGTAAAGGAAAATCGCCACAATTAAATTCAGTAACCATGACAACTTCTAAATTGTCAGATGGCAACTTCTACTGAGTTATAAGTTGCTTTGAAGATGACAAGGTAATTGCGACCTTAAGCACAGAATTATTACAGTGCAGAAGGAAGCCATTTGGCCCATTGTGACTGCATCAGCTCTTGAAGTGAGCACCATTACCTAGTGCCGATCTCCTGCCTTTTTCCATATCCCTTCCAGACAAGTAATCATCCAATGCCCTCAGTTGAACCTGCCTTCACCTCCCTCATGGGTCAACAGATAGTCAGTCAGTCAGTCCAATCCCATTCTAGAAGCAAACTCCAGGCTGGCAGTACTGTGGGAACATCACACTGTTGGAAGCACCATCTTTTGGATCGTAGACATAGCACTGAGGCCCCTGTCTTCCCACATACTGTGACAGTAACTCCCAGTGACCTGGCTAAGATTGACCCCTCAATCAGCCTCTCTAAAGCAGATAATCTGGTCACAATCTCATGACTAACGTTTGGGATCCTGCTGTGCATAAATGGGCTGCTGAGTTTCATTCTTTATAATAGTAATGATGCTTCATTGACTACAAAGCACCACTGGGTGTCCCTGAGTTTGTGAAGAATACTATGTGAATTCAAATTCTTTCTTACTTCCAACACACTTTCAGGCAATGCATTCCATACCCTAACTGCTCGCTGTGTGAAAATGTTTTTTTTCTCACATAACTCTTGCTTGATTTGCACATCACTTTAAACCTATGCCACCTCATTCTTTTTTTATTTTACGAGATTGAACAGCTTCTCCTGATCTATTCAGTCTGCTTATCATTTTGAAAACCCCTGTCAAGTCTACTCTCAACCTCTTCTATCCAGTGAGAATAGTCCTAAAGTCTTCAATCTATCCCCATAACTGAAATTTCCTCCTCTTGCAAACCCTTCTGCGTTACCTTCGTTGCATTCACATTTTTCCTATAATGTGGTGCCCATGTGTTCCCAAAAATAAGATCTGACAAGTGTCTTGTTCAAAAGCTTTCATATTATGTCACTTAAGAGGAGCACGCATGGTATAGTGATATATGAAGTGCTACTTTGGGCTAATAATGCTACCTTTGTGTCAGTGCTACCACTGAATTGCGTTAGCTCATGGTACATGAACCAATGACATGACCACAACTGGAACACTCAAACTGAGAAAACAATATCTCTGCTCCTTCTGGCAGATTCCAGTACATCCACAACAAACATTGCAGAAACATTAGTTAAACTCAGGAAGGTGATCCGCCAGTGAACTGAAGGATGCACTATGTAAGACGTAGGTCTGTGTCAATCTGATGAAGGGCTTTTGCCAGAAACATGGATTCTCCTGCTCCTCGGATGCTGCCTGACCTGCTGTGCTTTTCCAGCACCACACTCTTGACTCTGATCCCCAGCATCTGCAGTCCTCACTTTCTCCTGTGTCAATCTATTCAAGGGAAGGAACAGACATTGGAAATATAAGTGACAACAATGAACATCTTTTATTTCACCAAATAGGGGAAAAAAATGAGCTTGAAATACAAATAACTGGTTAGCACCTGGCCAACTTCTGCCATAACATTAAACATGGATAAAAATAACACTAGTTAATTTATGGAATATTTTCAATTATGTTCAGGATTCAGGCAATACATAGAGATTGTGAACAGGGAACTGTTATGTAAATGTCTGCATATGTTTCCCTGATTTCCGCATTAACAATTTTATGATCATTAATATTCTGATTTTTAGGTTTGGCTGTTCTGCTTTGAAAGGGTCTCTCTGTGGAAGGAAGCTAAGTCAGTTTCTCTGAGCTAAAGATCACCTCAGCCATAGAGATAAATGTTAATTCTGGAACCTCTTTGTAAGGAACATCACAGATCTCGCCAAGAGGTCTGAATGACTGCATAGCAGAATAAATTAGAGTCGGCTTATTGTCAGTTTCCTATATTACAAGAATCTCTATCCTTCAAAACTACTTCATTCACTGTAAAGGGCTTTGGGGCTGGGGTCATGAAAGCAATTATATAAAGGCAGACATTTTCTATTCACTTTCACCTAATGATCTAAGTTTAAGATTCAAAAATAAATTCACATGAACTGAAATGCTGCTTCAGGAAACTCCAAAGAATTCATTTTTCTTGCCATTATTGTAAAGGTAACATGTTTCTATCATATTAGATTAATTTTTAGAGATTTTGGTCCATGCAAAAATTTATGTTGCTACAGTTGGCAAAAAAATTGCTTTGTTTCAAATAGAAGGCCATTCAGTTTTGGTGAATTGATTGACTGGATAAATTGGGAAGTTAGTAATTGGGTGGAGGGGCTAGGTTTCAAGATTGGATATAGAAAACTGTTACTAGAATTCTAGCTAATTGTCATGATATTTAACTGTAAGCCCACTGTCATCTCCACAACGTAATTATAAATGCTGAGGGTAAAGCAATATGTAATATTTAATGAATTGATGGTTCTACATTATTGATATCAAAGACTTGAGATAACAATTCACATCATTTGAGACCTGGATGAATATAAACCATCCACACATGATTGACAAGATCATACCAATCAGATCGAGAAATAATTAGCATTATAGTTATGACTGGTGTGCTTTTCTTTAAATTAGTTGTAATCGTGGAAAAATTAATACAATGCAACTTTATAATGAGAGCTTCACTATCATTTCAAATCAAGAGTTTATTAAACATGATTTATGCTTGATGAGAAGCAATAATATTCTGCCACTTAATTCATGAATGGGATTGCAATAATTAAAACATGTATTTGCATCCAACAAGTCAACTGAGTTAATCCAGAGAGGCAGACATGAGTAGGTGGGGAGAGAAGTTTGTCGTTCCTCACATTCTGTGATGTTTGCCTCTGTAACATGTATACATTGGATTTGGCAGTTTCCCTGCTCAGAGGTTAGCGTAGTTGAAAGGCTTGACTTCCAGCCAGACATGAAGCATTCTGGAGTAAACTGCACTCATGTGCAATTTGCAGGATGCTGCCCTGGGCTAGAACAGTTAATTGACATTATGAATATTGCATTCCTAAAAGGTTGCTCACACTCTTAATTACCAGACCTAACTTTTCCAGGCGTGCCTATGTGCAATCCAGAATGTTGCTAAAGACAACTGCGTTTTAGATCAAAGATGCTGTTGGAATGTAGAGTTACATAAATGGATTAGGAAATTCTGGGGTTTTGCAAGTTGCTGAAATTCGTCACTGTTATGAATATTAACAAGTGTGTGTGTGTTATAAGTAAACCAACAATATTATTTCAGCAAGAGTTATTATCGAGGATTACTTTTTTTTAAACTTAGCAGCAAGTGCCACTGCTAGAACAGGCATTCATGTAAGGCAGGGCATCGTGATTAGAGGTGGGGGAAGATGATGCACTGGTAATTCCATTGTCAAGGAGCAGACCATTTGGGAATCTTCTGTGAATATGAAATCGCTGTAAAGAAGATGCATCCCTATCCTCCCCACACAATGCCACCACAGTTCACCTGGTGGTCTCACCACATTGTGTTAGGTCCTCCTGATATAAGAAAAATGCCCATAGAGATGCGAAGTTGCTCTTAATTGACCTCCAAAGTTGATTGGCTGCCATGTGGGAAGCAGTGCCATCATGTTTTGCACCACTGGCATGATGGCAGATGCAAGTTTTCTTCCCCTGCCTTTCCCCACCATATTGTCATTCCTCCCAGCTCTTGCCCATTCATGATTGGACTTGGAAAATTCAGCCTATACTCTTGCATTTTGTTAAGATGCAGAACACTGAGCTTATCCTTTGCACAACTGGAAATTTGTAGGAAATTACAATGACTGCTATTCTGTGTTGTTCAATAACAGGGAAAGATTCACAAGACACTTTAGGTCATGTTCAAACAGTGTCAAAGGTTAATTGAAAATTCTGACAATTAGTTGTACATCCTTGGATTGAAATTATCAGTATAATTATTCAATTATTCAACCAATTATTCAGTGGAAGCTTCACTTAAAGTAACTCGAGACAAGCTGGAAATCTGATTCGTTATACAGTATTAAGATTGTCGTACAGGAACATTGGGGAATTTTGACAATGGTCTTATTACTCAAAACACTTCTCTCTCGGAAAATGTTGCTCTGTTTGCATTTAAAGATGAATTGCACCTAGGTCAATTTAAATCTAGAAAATACGATAAGCAGCTCTGAATATTCCTCTTTAAAACTTCTGAACTACCTTTTCCTCTGAGATTCACTGTTATGAATTGACCTCAAATATTCAGCTTCCTACAAGTGGCAATGCTGTCAGTTCATAGCCTGCTACAGCTTCCTCTTCAGTTCCTGTGTGATCACCCAAATTTTAGTCTCTTGCTATTGTTCAACAGCATGATTCCCCTCTCTTTGATCATCTATTAATACAGTGTAGCATCTATATGTATTTAGATGATTCCTGGTTTTACCACTTTATGCCATATTTAATTTCTGATCGTTATGGGTGCAATTTTACCGGTGAAACACCCTACCCATAGCTTTCATCAGGGCACCATAAGCAAGACCAAAGCTATCCTCCTCTTGGCCTCTCTACAGATGTTGGCAGGCATCCAATCCTACCATTTTCTAGTGCCTGCAGTATTTTGCTTTTAACCAAAATTGTCCATTTTTCTTTCCACAAGAAACTACACATTCCAACATTTGATTCTTCTGCTGTTGCATTAATGACAAGATCAACTCCTCTCAATGCTAAAGTTCTGAAAGGGACAACTGCAGAGATAGTGGATGTATCGATTATGATTTTCCAAAATGCTCTAGATTCTAGAACAATCCACTCATCTCTTTTCAAGAAAGGAGGGAGAGAGAAACCAGGTCAGTTAGCTTGACGTCAATCAGGTGAGTGATGGAATCTATTGTTAAGAAAGTCTGAATTATGCACTTAGAACAACAACAGGCAGTCAACATGGTTTACAAAAAGGATATAGTGTTCAAAAACAGTATTAGATTTTTTTTGACGATGGAATTGGATAAGATGAAGCAATAGACTTGAATACTTGTAGTTCAAAAAGATGTTCAATAAGGTAGATTCAAAAGGTAATGTATAAGATAAAGGATGAAAAGGACATGTTCAGGTTGACAGGTTGTAGGCGGTGGGCTCTTGCAGAGACCCATGTTGCGGCCTCGGTTATTTAACATATACATAAATCACTTCGACAAAGAGACCAAGAGTGACATATCTAAGCTTGCTAATGATGCAAAGCTAGATGGAAACATAAACGGCAATGAGACACAAGGAGACTGCAAAGAAATATAGACAGGTTAAATGAGTGGGCAACAATTTGGCAGTTGGAGTATTTTGAGAGAAGGTAAGAGGCTAGTCACATTGGTTTTAGGAGTAGCAAAGCAGATTATGTTCATAGAGGTGTGAAACCTGTGAACATTGATATTCAGAGAGTTGAGTGTATTTGTAGAAGGAACACTGAAAGTTAGCTACAGTAAACAATTATTCCAAAATGTTTGGAGTACAATATTAAAAAAGTTTTCTTCCAGTTGTATAGGGCTTTGGGGATACCACACCTGGAGAATTGTGCTCAGTTTTGGTCCCCGTATCTCAGGATGCTCGTATTTGCTTTGGAGACAGTACAGCAAAATTTTACTTAATTTATTCCTGGGAAGAAAATGTTGCCAGATTACAGAAGGCTGTGTGATGTTTAAAAGAATGAGAGGTGATGTCATTAAATCTAATGGGTTTGACATGGTAACCATGGAGATACTGTTTCCCTTGGCTGGGGAATCTAGAGCAGGAAGGGCTCAACCTTTAGATAAAGGTTGAGTATTGCTACAAGGAGAAATTACTTTCACTGAGAGGCTTGTGGATCTTTGGAATTCTAACTCCAGAGGGTTGTCAATATCCATCATTGGATATATTCAGGCTGAGATTTTTGTTCTCTCGAAGAATAAGGAGTGACCAAGGAAGTGAGGTTGAGGCATATGATCAGCCAAGGTCATATTGGTGGAGCAGGCTTGAGGGGCATACTGTCTGCTCTTGCTCCAGGTTCTTACATTCCTGTGAAAGAGTCTTGAACCAGTTAATAATATGGAGAAGAATAGTATTAACATGGAGAAAACCAAAATACAGGAAGAGATAAACAGTCTTTTGAAAACAGCAGATAAATAGAAAATTCAATTCAATATAATCAAGTAGGAGGTGGTTCATTTTGGACAGAGAACTAAGGAAAGTATTTGTCCCTAAGAAGGTAAATATGGAAGTGAAATAGAGAAACAAGGTGATTTGTGATTTACAGATACATAATTGGCCTAAATCCTCAGCAGTTATTATTAAGAGTCATGGGAAAAATTACCGAGATTCATTTCTGTACGACTAGAATGCAAAGCAGGGAGGTATGTTGGATGTACATAGAACCTTAGTTAGACTGCATTAGAGTACAGAGTACAATTCTAGTCTCAAAACTGCAAAATCAATATTCAAACACTGTAGGTAGTACAGAATAAATTTACAAGAATGCTTTCAAAGTGAGAAGATGCAACTAAATAGAAATATTGATAAAAAAATCTCAAAAGGGGGTTTGACAATTTTTAAAATTAAAATTGCATAGGACTTTGGAAATACCTCACCTGGAGTACTGTGTTCAGTTTTAGTCTCCATATCTCAGGGAGCATATATTTGCTTTGGAGACAGTACAGCAAAACTTCATTTGATTTATTCCTGGGAAGAAAGTGTTGTCTGATTACGAAAAGCTGAATAAATCAGGTACATACTATGTGATCTTTAGAAGAATGTGAGGTGGTCTCATTAAATCGAATGGGTTTGATGTGGTAACCATGGAGATGTTTCCCTTGGTTGGAATACCTTGAGTGAAATGAAGAAACGTGGTCACATTTTACCAAAAAAAATCTACAAAGTGTCAAATTTGGGGAGTTTTATGAAGGGCTTCGCTCTGTGAGCTCTAATAATTTCTCTCTCAGTTTCCTGTTGCTCATTTAATTATGTCTGCACCATACCTGTATGGTGTCATGCTCATCCAATCATCTGCTCACTAGTGGTAGCTGTACATCTGAAAAACATAAAGACTACCTGCACTGGTGAACTGGAATACTCTGCTGGATCCAATTCACCAAGTTCCATCGACAGACTCTCCAGTATAAAGGTGGGTCTCACACAGAGTCTTCCCTGCCAGAGTTTTCACTGAGTGAATGGCCACCAGGTGTTCATTCTTATCTCCCCTCTGGAGCCCTTCTGGAATGTTCTCTGACTTCAGACAAAGGAATCATAGGGCAAGGGTCAGAGCATCCATTGAGGTTAGGCCAGGTCAGCTTGTAGGTACCCATCCCTTTCTGAGATATGATTACTCCATTAAAACGCAAGTTGCAGGAAAAACTCAGCAACTCTGAAGAATGGTCACTGCACCAGAAATGCTAACACTAATTTCTCTCTCCACAGATGCTATTGGACCTGCTGCATTTCTCCAGGGCTCAGCCCATCCTTGTTTGCTTTTTACTTGGTGGTTACCATGGTCTCTTTGCATTCCATCAGGCCTTGCTCGCAGAAACGGTTTAGCCAATTTTATGTTGGGCCTATTTGCTAAGGCCATTGGTGGAAGAATTGGCTAAATTGCATGTACCCTCTGCCTCAGTCAGAAAGTTGCAGAGTAGAGTCATCAGCCATGGCTGCAGAGGTGAGCTCTTGTCTCCTAGTAACCATCTTTGTAAGACATCTAGCCTTTGAGTCAAAGCAGCAACATGAAAGTTCTCAAGTAGTTAGGCAGCATGGTAGCTTGCAAGGAACCTGACACAGACTTCTAACATGTTGTATTGATAAGCACAGGTGACTTGTAGATCGACCGAATTGGAACTCTTTTCTATTGACAAATTCTGCTAAATTTTTACATGGCGCACTCAATATGGCATATGGACACTTTACAGTTCCCTGCAGCTGGATGAAGCTAGTTCACAATGTCTCCTGCCCACTGCACACTAACGTTGTCATGTGGAAAAGAGATGAAGTGGTGTGATCTGACACAAATTGCATCGCTAACAGCCTTCATGCATTTGACAACTGAGGATTAAGAGGTCTTGAGTGGATCCTTTTAAGTGGCCAGTTACATAGAGGTTTCACACAGCTGTCATAGCCCCTGGGTTAGGATGGACATCTACTCCTTCTATTCACAAGTCCCACCCCAGCAAACAACATAGTTCTGTGGTGGTGTCCTGGGACATCCCTCAGCATCAGAAATGTGTTCATCTGGAGGAAATGATTTCAAAGATGATGGATTCTGGTCCTCCTGTACCTCATTCATCTGAGGCTTCTTCATGCTGCTTGTTCGCCACTGGGAGGATGGTGAGGGTGCATCTGTTCCTTCCCAATGTTTCTGCCCCTCCATTACACCATGCAATAGTAATGATAGCCTCTGCTGTGTCTGAGTGGCAAATTTCCGAAACAAAGCCTGTCCATAGTCACATACAAATGACAGTACACCATAGTCCTCAATACGGTGGGACATGAAGGATTCTGACAAGAATGGCTATGGAATGCTTGAAAATGGAGCTTTGACATAGCGCAACTTATGCTGAGGTATTCAGCACCATTGATGTCAAACAAATACATTTAGGGGATTGGAAGTGCAGTAAAGATTATTGAAATTTTGCCCCCATTTCCCATCCCATGACTACCCACAACCCCCACCAAACAGCTTTTGGAAATCCAAGTATATCATGTCTACAGGTCCCCCTTTATGTAGCACAAATGTTACTTCACCAAAATATGCTAACGTATTCATTAAACAGGAGTTTCCTTTCACAAAGCCATGTTGGCTTTGCCTGATCAAACAATGATTTTTTAAGTAGCCTGCTGTATCCTCCCTAATAACGGGTCTCAGCACCTTCTGTAAGATAAATGTTCACTACTCTATAGCTTCCTGTTTTCTGTTCCCTCTATTCTTGAATAAAGGATCCCTTGTAGATTCTAAGGAACTTTAGAAGATAATGATCAATGTATATACTACCTCTGATTCAAATTCTTGTACGAGTTTTGGATGCAGGCAACCAGGCCTCGGTTTGCCTGCAACCTTTTCCTTTAGTGATGGAGATGGTTTGAAGCTTATCTCTCCCTATCATCTCTTGAATTCCATTATCTTTGGGAAGCTCACAGTAATTACAAACAGCCAGAAAATGCCTGTTGACCATTTCAAGCTCTTCCCTGTTTTTCCTTATCCATTATCCAATCTCGCTTTCTCAAGGACTAACGTGAGTATTATTCACTCGTTTCCCATTCAAATTCTCTGAGAAACACTGATTATTTCTTTAACTTTCTTTTATTCTCTGCTTTCTGCTGTTTATTGTCTCTTTAATCTTTCTTTGCTGGTTCAAAAGTCTGTCTAACCTTCTGACCTTGAAATAATTTTAGCAGGCAGGTAGAGTGTTTCTTTCAATTAAACCACAAATATTACAAGATTCTCAAAGGGCCTTTCTTTCTCACTGAGATTATTCTTTGTGGAAAGTTATTAAACACCTCCTTAAATATCTGTCACTGTTCCTCTACTACCTTACATTTTAACCTAGTTTCTCAGTTCACCATCTTCATGAGCTCATGGTTACCTTTAAAATGGTAGAGTTGCCTGAGGCTGACCAGAACTTAGGGCTGCTCCCACCACAGAGAGACAACTGGTGGTAAGTCACCATGTTTCAGGCAAAGGGGAGAGGCTGAGAAGTGGAGCTCTTCATGGTAACCTCAGTCGGTGCAAGAATTGAACCCATGCTGTTAGCATCTGCATTACAAAGCAACCATACAGCTAACTTACCCCTGATTTACCTTTAAGTTTAAATACTACCGGTAGACAATCCTTCATCTGAAATTCCAAAATCCGAAAAACTCTAAAATCCGAAGTTTTTTCTCCATAACAAGATTGTTTGATAAGCAAACAGCTAACCCAATTCCACACCCACTCAACCCACGTCACTCAGATGTGATGTAGTGGCGTGACCCAGCACTGGCAGGCGTCAATTCTGTCTCAGGGCTCATAGTAATCACTGGTGGGTCTGTTGTTCGGTAATTTTTTAAAAAAAATTCCTATAAAAATGTAATTTCATCCTTTATCCAAAAAATTCTGAAGTCCAAAAGATAGCTGGTCCTGAGGGTTTCTGATAAAGGATTGTCCACCTGTAATCATAAACTTACGTGTTTGACTTTCAACTGAATGAGCGGCACCTTTACTATGCGATTACTGATTAATTCTGTCTTACTGCGCATTAGCAGGTACAGGGTAACCTACTCTTTAGTTGGTTAGAATGGAATTGCTACAGTGTGGAAAGAGGCCATTCGGCCCATCAAGTGCACCAACCCTATGAAGGGGGATTGGAAATCCTGAAGAGCGTCCCACCCAGATGCCTATTCTACCCCTGTAACCTCACATTTAGCATGGCCAATACACCCAATCTGCACATCATTGGACTGTGGGAGGAAACCCATGCAGACACAGAAAGAATATGCAAACTCCACACAGGCAATTGTCCAATGGTGGAATTGAACCCGCGTCCTTTGCACTGTGAAGTAGCAATGCTAACCCCTGAGCCACTCCACAGTCCTGGAATATACTGCTTCAGGAAACCTTTCTAGACTAAATCAGCTAATGCCTCATGATTATTACTGTACATTTCTTTCTTACTTACTTTTTTCCCTGTATCTTCTGTCCTAAAGCATAAGTCCTCCTGTTTGCTGACCTCATCTGTACTGTGCACTGAGGTTCTATTCACTTGTTTTAAAGTCGTCTTCAGCTCTGTAAAATTGGGTTACTCACGGTTGCTGAACTCTGATTTAAAATGCTTCTTTTTGTGAAAACCCCATAATCAGTTGTAATCATCCAACAACACCAGCTTAATACCTTCAAACATGTGAAGCAGTATTTTACTGGAATTATTTAAAAAAATAAAATTAGGTTCCAAACACTGCCTAATTGTATTTGCTCATGACCGGTTTAATGCTCACTGATGTGCAAGTAAATGTAGAAACTTGAATGAAAAAACAAACTACTTCTGAAAACAAACGTAACTCCAAACTCAATTCATTCACACATCAACAACTGCATCCAAAACATAAATCCTTGACCTTCATGTCGACAAAATACTTCCCCAAAAATAGAAGATCGGTCACCCTAATAAGAATTAATGATGAATCATTGTAAACTCTTTCAAAATGAAAGTAATATAATAAGCTGCAAGGAATGCTTTGATTTCATAACAGCCAGAGAGATTCCATGTGCTCCATTGCAATCTGTTCACTCGTCATTAACGTAATGTGTGTAATCGTCCTCATTGTCCTCCTCTAATACTGTCGTACATTTAATGTATTGTCATGGTATTCCATGAAAATATGGGTGAGCTGGAAGGACAAGTGCTTGTGAAGAACGTTCAATCAGTGAAAACATATTATCAATGTGTCAAGGTCTTCTTGCTGACTTTGAAGGGACTGGTGATTTGTGGTGAAGCTATTCACAGGAGTCCTTGTTCAATAATTGGTCAGACTATAACTGTTGAGAACTTTAAGAGTGGGATCCAAATGATTTATATCCTGTGTAGGAGGTTAATCTTCATCACCACCTTCCTCAACCCACTATAAGAAATTAGAATATGATTTAGCAGCTGCACTCCCTTTCTGCCCCATTACAATGCTATACCAGGTGACTAACCTCTTGGCAATGCATCATCTCTCTAATCCTGCTGTGAGAAAAAGCATTGAGTCTTACATTGAAGAAAGGTAAAATTCTATGCGACGGGAGTACAGTTATTTAAGCTTCTGCTTAAAAAGTAGTATACAGTGGATACTGGAAAACTGAGATACAACCATTTCTGAAGAAGGGTGACTGGACTCGAAACATTAATTCTGCTTTCTGTCAGACATGCAAAGTTTCTCCAGCAATTTCTGTTTTTGTTTTCGATTTCCAGCATTGGCATTTCTTATTTTTATTATATCAAAATACAACCAAAATTGCTGACAGTACACAGAGCGTCGATGGGAAGAGAAACAGAGTTAATATTGCAGGAAGGATCTATTGAATGTGGAGGCAGCTATGATTGCAGGTGAGGACAGATGAATTCTATTATGGTTCGGGGAGAGAGGAGAAGGAGAAGTACAAAAATTGTACAGGCATAGTTGGTTAATGTTTAATCAATGGTGAAGGGCAATCTTTCATTATAGGGAGAGAAAAAGACTGGTGTGGAATGTGGTATCATCAGAATGGATGTGATAGAGACAGAAACTGGGAAATGGAAGAGAATCTGAGCAGGCTAAGGGGAAGCACAGTCTTGGTACCTATGGAAATCACTGGGCTTATAGTAAACACTGGCTGGTGACATGTCCTTAGAAATGATGACAGTAGAAAGCTGAGGAGGAAAAGGAAAGTGAACATTTGAAGGTGAACTGTGTGAAGTTTGTCGTAATCATGGGTCAGAACTTCAGTGCGCTGTGAACATTTTCACCTTATATTTTCAACATGGGCATTGCTAAGAGAGGGCCGATGGGGAAACCAGAATAGCTGCAGAGTACAAGTTAATGGGCTGTCTGGAAAGACAGGTTCACATAATGGCACATGAAAGATGTGAAGGAAACCTCAAACAGCAGTGTTTCAAAGGTGGGGTTGGTTCAAAACAGAAATTACTGCAGAAACTCAGCAGGTCTGGAAGCATCCGTTCGGAGAATGCAGAGTTAACATTTTGGATCCAGTGACCTTTTTTCAGACCATTCATGGAAGTCACTGGACCCAAAACATTTACTCTGTTTCTTTTTCCGCAGCAATTTTCACCAGCAATTTTTGCTTCTATTTCAGATTTCCTGCATCCGCAATTCTTTGTTCAACTTTGGTTTTTAACACACTACGAGGTGTGTTGTTAAAGTAAATACTTTCTAAGGCTCAATGCATTGGATATTTTTCTCCATTTTAGATTTAAGGCTGGCTGGCTGTAAATCCAGACCTTGGGAAATCCAATGGTTAAAGGGAGATGAGGATTAATGTGCAGAAGAGGGAAGGGGCCTTTGTTGCAGAACTGGCAGCTCCAAAGGAGCAATCGTGTGAACCCCTAGCTGCACAATTCTACAGACATGATGGACCTACCTCCTCCCAGATAAACCTGTCATTCCATTTCCTCACTCACTCAATTAACACCTTCCCCTAACGCCCTCCAGCATCACCTACCTGGCATTCTCTTATCCATTTGACATTCTACAACTTTACCAACCTGTCCAACCACTTAGCCACCTTACACACTTACTTTCTCTCCTTAACTGTCAAAATGGCTTTGGAACGGTTAAACATTTTACTTTCTGGAATGCAGCAGCTGTTACAGTAAAAAAAAGTGAGCATGGCTTCAGTAAAGATGCACTCTGCTGTAATGCGAGACTGCACCTGTAATGATGGATCCTGCATTGGACGTTCAGCTAGAGGAATCATGGGAAGGCAAGTGAGCAATCTTTTGGCTGATCCAGGTCAGAGATTCTAAACTATATTAAAAGATTGTGCCTAAATAGACCATAAGGTATAAGCGCAGAGTTAGGTTATTTGACCCATCGAATCTGCTCTATCAGTCAATCATGCCTAATTTGTTTCTCAATCCCATTCCCCGACTTCTCCCCGTAACCCTCGATCCCCTCACTAATAAAGAACCTATCCATCTCTATCTTAAATGCACTAAGTAACTTGGCCTCCACAGTCTTCTGTGGCAATGAGTTCCACAGATTCGCCACTCTCTGGCTGATGAAATTCCTCCTCACTTCTGATTGTCCCTTCACTACGAGGCTGTGCCCTAGGGTCAGTTCTCTCCTTCTCCACATCCGCTCCATTCAGATCTCTCAGCATTCTGTAAATTTCCATCAACTCCTCCAGATCTTCTAAACTTCTTCGAACACAGGCCCAGAGTCCTCAACCACTCCTTATATTCCCGGGATCATTCTTGTGAACCTCTTCTCCAAGACTCACTCTGAGGCCAGCACACCCTTCCTTAGATAAGGGGCCCAAAGCTGCTCATGATATTCCAAATGCAATCTGATCAGAGCGCTATACAGCCTCAGCAGTGCATCCATGTTCTTGTATTATAGGTCTCCCAAAATTAATACTAGTATTGCATTTGTTGTCCTAACTACCAATTGAACCTGCATGCTAACCGTAAGAGAATCCTAAACTAGAACTCCTAGATTAGGTTAGATTTTATTGTCATGAATACTCGAGTACAAAAGTACAGTTCACTGAAAATTGTACAGAGTCACCACGCTCTGACGCCATCTTAGAATACAATAGTTAGCATTAAAAACAAGACCAGAAATGAAAGAAACAGAAACAAAAGGAAAGTAAAAAGCCATGGTCATCCTCACTACAGCTGCCATTGGTCTTGAGCTAAGCTCACGAACACCACCAACGCGAGACCAACCAATACTGCGGAGCCGCCTGGAGTTCAGTAGATTAACTCCAAAGCTGAAAGGCTTGTCTTAGGAGAGATTGAGCAGGTTAGGTCTCTGCCCATTAGAGGTTAGAAGAATGAGAGGAGATCTAATTGAGGTCTATAAGATGCTTGGGGAGGGGGGATGAAATGTAACACACAAAGTGGACCTTTCCTGTTGTGGGGTAATCTAGAATGAGAGGTCATAGTTTTTGATTAGATTAGATTAGATTAGATTACTTACAGTGTGGAAACAGGCCCTTCGGCCCAACAAGTCCACACCGACCCGCAACCCATCCAGACCCATTCCCCTACATTTACCCCTGCACCTAACACTACGGGCAATTTAGCATGGCCAATTCACCTGACCTGCACATTTTTGGACTGTGGGAGGAAACCGGAGCACCCGGAGGAAACCCACGCAGACACGGGGAGAATGTGCAAACTCCACACAGTCAGTCGCCCGAGGCAGGAATTGAACCCGGGTCTCTGGCGCTGTGAGGCAGCAGTGCTAACCACTGTGCCACCGTGTGAGGGGGAGGGGTTGGATAAGGGAGTACCAGATTTAAAGTCGAAATGAAGAGGAATTATTTCTTTCAACGGGTCACGAATCTATGGAATTTGAAGAGAGAAGGATGCTAGGATACTGAGTAAATTTGAGGATGAGATGGATAGATTTTTAACTAGCTATGTGTATTATGGAGAGTGGGCAAGAAAGTGGAGCAGAAGCCAAGATGAGATCAGCCATGATTGAATCACATGGTGGGAAATGATCTTACTAAATGATGGAACAGGCTCAAACTCTGCAATGTCTACTCCTGTTCCCAGTTCTTGTTTTCTTATGTTGAATGTGTTGCACATTCTCACCTCAACACCCTCCCCCCCCCCCCCCTCTCAAATTTGTGATCTGAGGTAATGATTATCATTCCCAGACCCAATGGGAACAGTTGCAAACAATTCCTGAGGTTCTGCTCTCAATTGCCCACCCACCTGTTATTCTCGATTAGCCACGGAGTCTGAACCCCATAATTCTTCCATTCATACTGGGCACCCCCAAAGACTGCAGCAGTTGAAGAAGGCAGCTCAGCACCACCTTTCTCCAGAGCATTTGAGATGGGTGGCACGGTGGCTCAGTGGTCAACACTGCTGCCTCACAGCACCAGGGACCTGGGTTCAATTCCTGCCTCGGGCGACTGTGTGGAGTTTGTACATTCTCCCTGTGTCTGTGTTGGTTTCCTCCCACAATCCAATGATGCGCTGGTCAGGTGAATTGGCCATGCTAAATTCCCCATAGTGTTCGGTGCATTAGTAGTCAGGGGTAAATATGGGTCTGGTGGGTTGCTCTTCAGAGGGTCAATGTGGACTGTTTCCATACTGTAGGGCATCTAATCTAAAAAACAGGAGCGGCACTCTGAAAGCTAGTGCTTCCAAATAAATCTGGACTATAACCTGGCGTTGTGTGATTTCTAACTTGCCAACATGTATTCCACCTGCCACTTCTATGCCGACTCCCCAGCCTGTCCAAGTCTTTCTGCAGCCTCCCTGCCTCCTCAACACTACCTGACCCTCCATCTATCTTTGTTTCAGCTGCAAACTTAGCTACAATGTCCCCAGTATATATAATATATAATATAATATAATATAATATATAATGTGAGCCGTTGTGCTTCCTACACTGACCCTTGCATTAATGGCTACTTTCCTGAAAATGACCCCTTTATCTCCACTCTCTGCCTTCTGCCAATCTTCTATCTATGCCAGTGCCTTGCCCCAACACCATGGACTCTTGCTATATTTAGTAGCCTCCTGTGCAGCACCTTGTTAAAAATCTTCTGGAAATCCAAATAGAACCTGTCCACTGGCTCTCCTTTGTTTAACTTGTTCATTATCTCCTTAAAGAATTCTAATAGATTTGTCGGGTATGACCTCCCCTTGATGAAACTGTGCCTACTCCGCCCTGTTTTATCATGCACTTCCAACCACTCTGCAATCTTATCTTAAATAATGGACTTTAAAATCTTACCAATGACCGAGGTCAGGCTAACTGGCCTATAACTTCCCATCTTCTGCCTCCCTCTCCTGTTAAACAAGGGTGTTACATTAGCCATTTTCAGTCCACTGGAACCCTCCCTGACTCCAGTGATGCCTGGAGAAAGTGAGGGCTACAGATGCTGGAGATCAGAGTTGAAAAATATAGCGCTGGAAAAATGCAGCAGGTCAGGTGGCATCTGAGGAGCAAGAGAATCGTCATTTTGGGCATAAGCCTTTCATTCCTGATGCTACCTGACCTGCTGTGCTTTTCCAGCGCCACACTTTTCAACTTCACTGATTCCTGAGAGGTCATCACCAATTCCTCCACAATCTCCTCAGCTATCTCCTTCAAAACTCTGAGGTGTAGTCCATCTGGTCTGTGTGATTTATCCACCTTCAAATCTTTCAGCTTTCCCCGCATTTTCTCCCTGGTCATGGCCATTATGCTCACTTCCGCCTCCAGACTCTCTCGAAGTTCTGTATGCTGCTGTTACCTTCCACCATGAAAACTGAGGCCAAGTATCTATTCAGTTCCTCCATCATTTCTTTCTTTTCCATTGCTATTTTTCCAACCAATATCCACTCTTGCCACTCTTTTATCTTTTACATATCTAAAAAAAACTCTTGAAATCTTCTTTTATATTACCAACTTAATTTTTATTATTAACTAATATAGTCAATTAGATTTTCTTTATTCTGGAAGTAGGTTTGCTCGCTGAGCTGGAAGGTTCATTTCCAGATGTTTTGTCACCCTCCTAGGTAACATCTTCAGTGGGCCCAGGGTGACGAAACGTCTGGAAATGAACCTTCCAGCTCAGTGAGCAAACCTACATCCAGAACCTCAACCTGAACTACAAATCTTCTCAAAAAATTTTCTTCATTATTAAAAAACACTTTTCTTTAAAATTCTTAAATTATTATAATCCTTTCCGAATCCATTCCTATGTAAGACCAGTTCTTAATGCAAGTCCCGTACCGCCCAAGACCACAGCATCTCCATGATATCGTTTTCTTAAAAAAAAAGACAAATATGTAAACACCAGAAGGAATAACATTCCCAGTTTAAGTCTCGTTCACTGCCTCTGGCGTTTTCCCCACTCAGGTGAGTCTGGATGCGATCCTCATTCTGAAGAGAAAGAAGCACAAAACTGCTTCCTAAAACTCCAAGCAAACCTTTGGCAGATTCCCTTCTCCAAACCCTCAACCCTTCCAAATCTTCTGCCTGGAGATCTCTTCCTCCCTGAGATAGCTGATTTGTGAACCTCCATCCGTACCCCCCTCTTTCTCAGGAATGATTTGGAGATGCTGGTTTTGGACTGGGGTGTACAAAGTTAATAATCACACAACACCAGGTTATAGTCCAACAGGTTTAATTGGAAGCACTAGCTTTTGGAGTGCTGCTCCTTCATCAGGTTGCCACAACCACCTAATGAAGGAGCAGCGCTCCGAATGCTGGTGCTTCCAATTAAACCTGTTGGACTATAACCTGGTGTTGTGTGATTTTTAACTTTCTCAGGAATGAAATAGCAATGAAGCCTAGGTGGGATTTTACATCCAGAGCTAGATTCTCCATGTTGTCCTAAGTAATTAAATTGATAATATTGTTACTTTATTCTCAGCTGCTGAGCATTCGTAGCATTTTACTTTTTTTTTAATTTCGGATTGATAGCATCCCTGGTATTTTCAGTGGAGCAGAGAGGTTAGTGGAGGGTATTCTGGGAGTCACGACCTTGGCAGCTGCCAGTGATGGGGCTAAGGAAACCAGTCATTGTTTACTCGATGCTCTCCATGACCAACAGGGATCTTAACGGGATACCATTTGACCTTCATTTGAAACAGTCATCGCTGAACTCTGAGAACTTATTTGCAGAACTTCACTTGTGGCTTAAGGTCACGGGAATACCTTTCATTCCCGTTGATTTCCGGAAAGGTTAACTTCACACCAAAGTGTTGTTTACTGATGGTGGTCATCTCTTTACTAAGGTTGGACCATCATAGAAATAAACATCTAGAATATATTTTAATCGGTGTATTCTCATCTCTATTACAATGGTCCTATCTGAACCTTGACACTGTCTAACCATCTCATTCACATCCGCAAGAACCATGTGCTCACTCTGCAGTACCAAAGTAAATTACCTGAGGTTGCCATCTATCTGACATACAGTTGACATTTCTGCCTTTGTTCTCTCTGGGTCTTATCTTGTATCTTTAATTCTAGCTTGCTGTCTTATATCTCTCCTAATTATATGGTTCCTTCAGTCAATCCAAAGGATGCATGGGTCACACACTGGGCTCAATTTTCTCTTTGTTTTCTCAGCGCAAATATCTTTCTTTTGCAATTTGCCTTTTTCCAGTTTAAATTGCGACATAGAGTGAATTGATACTGTGGTTCGCTTTGTGGGAGATATCCACAGTGAAGCACTACAGTTGCACTCACCAATGCCACATTGTATTTTGGAAGATAATTAATACTTTTGTTCGGGGTCATGCTGTTAATAGGAGTGTACAAGGTATTTCTGTCTCGGCTAGCACTGCACCCTGACATTAATGAAATGTGAATTACAGCTGGTCGCGATATTTCTACAGCTGTGGAAAAGAGCTGCAGGTCTCGTAATAGATCAACATGTCTTAACAAAAGAGTTTGCGACAACAACTCAGATCTGTTGCAACTAAGTTCTTGGTGCCTAACAGTATCGTTTTGCCTCCAAAATGGTAAACGTGCCATCTAGCATTTTGGAGGGGGCAGAAAGCAGTGTCGGCAGATTGTGGTATCAGTCACTATGATTGCTAAATACATGACAAACTCTCTTTTTGGAAATCAATGTTCCAGCTACCATCCCCTCTTTTTTAGCCGAACACAAGCTCAGAGCAGGAAGGAACCCCCAACAAGTCTATTTAAAGGGGCCATCGAGTACTTTCAGGTTAGTTATTGGTTTATTTCTACACGTTCTTGCTGCATTTATGTGCAACTGGTGGCTTCCAGAATGGTTTAAAGTTGTTCAAGTCTCCAGGGATGGTATGGCATGTGCTAACAGTTTTTGTGCTGTCTCAAGGGTTCTGCACAATCCACTTGTTCCCAGACATGGACAGGACATCTTACAGGCTCTTAGATATGTCTGCTTCATTACAGACATGCTCACTGACTCCTGCTGAAGACAACACTGCAACTGCAAAGCAGGGCAAGATCAGCATTGCCAGTGACTGTGAAGGAGGCTGTGCCCACAAGGTTTTGGCCATCTGGTTCCATCCAGGCTTGAGCTAGGCATCCTTGCAACACTTCCCAACTGCATGAGGGAGATTGCTGAAGCTTTGTATTCAAGAACGTTGAATATATTTATTATTCTCTTTTATTTTGTTTGTGAGAAACAGGTGAAGCAAGCTTTCAGCCAATCTGAGATCGTTTCCCCAAATAGAAAGATGGCATGGTGGCTCGAACGGTGACACGGTGGCTCAGTAGTTAGCACTGCTGCCTCACAGCGCCAGGGACCCGGGTTCAATTCCCACCTCAGGCAACTGTCTGTTTGGAGTTTGCACATTCCGGTTTCCTCCCACAGTCCAAAGATGTGCAGGTTAGGTGAGTTAGCCATGCCAAATTGCCCGTGATGTTAGGTGCAGGGGTAAATGTTGGGGAATGAGTCTGGGTGGGTTGCTCTTCGGAGGGTCGGTGTGGGCTTATTGGGCCGAAGGCCCTGTTTCCACACTGTAGGGAATCTAATCATCAACCCCGAGTTACACGACAGTCAAAAGAGATATCGATCCCTTGCCATTCAGCCAGCACCTGGCCGTGTGTAGATCAATGGCCAGAAACCTTGCACCAACCTCAATGCCTTCATTCTGTGGTAGCTTGCTGTACATCTGCATTTGAGCCACCACAAGGAACCAGGGGGTTGCTGCTTGATGACAAGGAATAGCTGCTGAAACATGGGGTTGATCGCTTCAGGTGCTCGACATCACCCAGTTGTACATTTCCACAACTGATGGAGCTATTAAGTAGCTTAGTTATGAAAAGTTACCATATGTTTCCATTATTGGGATATTCTACAAGAGTTCTTAAGTTGATATTTCTCTAAGAAACAAATTTTGTAATGTAGCTTTAAGAACGTACATATGGAATGATAGTTTGAGAACTTTTAGGCTCTAGTGAGTCTAGAATTAGCAGTCAACAGAAGAAAACATTGTAAAACTGATTGGTTAGAAGAACAGACTGAGGGCTAGATGCAGCAGTGCCACTGGTCAAGTCAGATTACTTTGAGGAGGTTTGAGCTACAGGGAGAGATTGAATAGACTGGGGCTATTTTCCTTGGAGCATTGGAGGCTGAGGGGTGACCTTATAGAGGTTTAAAAAAATCATAAGGGGCATGGATAGAGTGAACAGCCAATGTCTTTTTTCCCAGGATGGGGGTGTCCAAAACTAGAGGGCATAGTCATAGTCATAGAGAGGTAAGGCACAGAAACAGACCCTTCAGTCCAACTCGTCCATGCCAACCAGATATCCTAACCTAATCTAGTCCCATTTGCCAGCACTTGGCCCATATCCCTCAAAATGCTTCGTATTCAGATAGCCATCCAGATGTCTCTTAAATGTTGTAACTGTACAGCCTCCATCACTTTCTAAGCCAATAGTAATACCTCTTTGTGACACTATGTGGGGAGAGAGAGCCTTCAACTGCAAGGGCGGTGGCAGGGGTGGGGGGTTTGGGGGGACATTAAATGGCAGTAGCTCTAAAGGTGACTATGTCCTTGAGTTATTTTCAGAATACATCTTTTCAGGTTTCTCATGATTACACCAAAGGCGTGATCCAACCTTTAGCTCAAAATTGCATTAAGTTGCAACATTCCAATGAGTGAACAATTCATTGAGTTTGCAAGGATCTGGAAAAAAAAGCTGAAAAATGTGTTGCTGGAAAAGCGCAGCAGGTCAGGCAGCATCCAAGAAGCAGGAGAATCGACGTTTCGGGCATAAGCCCTTCTTCAGGATTCTCCTGCTCGTTGGATGCTGTCTGACCTGCTGCGCTTTTCCAGCAACACATTTTTCAGCTCTGATCTCCAGCATCTGCAGTCCTCACTTTCTCCATGTATATTGATTCTCAAGTTCAATGTCTAGATTTCTCTCAGCATCCAAACACTCCTCCAGAGAATTGTTGAAACAAGTTGACTTCTTGATCAAAAAATAAATTATTTTTACCCTTTACCATTCCCAATCCACCTAGATTTTTGGTGGTAAATTTGACTCCATTATGTTTGCTTTCCATTTTATGATGAATGCCCCTTTAATTGAACAGATATGCATTTGTGTAACTATTTTACAGGAATATTGCATTGATTTGTAGCTCTGCAAGTCGCTGTATAGTTTCCAGCAGTCCTCCATTTCTCTGTTGCTATGTCTTTCATCACTCAAAAGAGAGTTGGGTTAGTTTGATGTAAAACGAAGCTGTAAATGGTTCATCCAACTACATTGCACCAGATGTTGATCATTTTTAACATACTCATTTCTGGTCTGAACTCCCACCCCAATGCATCTTATGCAAATTTTTTATACTTAAGTTCTTTGCCTATAAAACCAGTACCATAATGTCCATAACTAATTCAGTAGCTGTTGGTTTGATTTTACAATGGTGCTATCAATGTGCAGATGTTCATGTAGACTGTTGTCCCTCCTGATGTCTGCATTCTATCTAAACCCCTAAGTCTATAGTTATGGACAAATGGGAATACAGGCGAAAATGAAAACATTGTTCACTTGTGATTCGAATTAAATGAAGGAGCAGCTTACACTTAAATCTTCACTGTCCAGTTGTGAAGAAAAGTCCCTCTCCACAAATGCTGCTGACCTGCTGAATGTTTCCAGCAGTTTCTTTTTTTTATTCAAAATCTTAACTGTTTAGATTAACAATAGAGCCCTATATTTACATGATCATGATACCACCTTTTGGCTACATTGGCAATGTTCATTCCAAACGTGAGGCACAGGATTGGTAGGCATTTTTATCAAACAGCTGGCTTTTTATTGCTATTACTATTGGTCACTTCTAATTGGCCATAAGGGCAGTATTTTGAATAATAAATACCCTTGCCAGTATACACAATACATAATATTCTCAAAAACAAATTTAGAATTGTCTTACTTTGAATGAAGACGTGTGGGTTTAGAGGCATTTATAAACAAATATTTTGAAATTGTTGTTATGTGCAGGAGTCAACAAAACTTAGTGTTCTTACTGCTTTTGTGAAAAAATAACTACAACACAGAGCCCTCAGATTTGTGTTTGTCACCAGTGAACTCGAGTCAAGCAAGTCTGGGAGGGGAGTTATGGGGAAACATAAGTATGGAGATATATTTACATGGCTGATGCAGACTCTAGCTTCACAGAGAAAGAAAGCTGTGTGCACTGAACCTTGCTGTGAAAATGGGTGAGAATGATTTGCAAAGCTGAGCGTATGGTTCTCACTGTCGCTGGGCAGTAATTCCATTGGCCTGGCACATCCAGATGTGTTGGCACTTGAAGGGACAAATGTAAAATGTGTATGAAAAGCCTTCCCACTCTGAGTTCTTGGCCAGTATATATTTCTGGGAAACAGTGACATCACCAGCAGTTAACCTATGGCAGGCTGACCTCAGTTCTCCACACCCGCTCCTCCTGGCTGCTAGTTGATGCCAAGCCATGTTGTTCTCTTAATGGTATGGCCAATAGGTGATTTACCATTACACTTAATTTTTCACTTGGGTCAAAAGCAGAGATCAACATAGGGTGCCCCCTGGAAATTTCTGAGTGCCCAGCCTTCTACAGAATGGATTTGCCAAATAAAATCTTTCGTTCAATTCAGTGTGTCATAGATCCACATGACAAGCATAAATAGCTGACATTTCCCACAGACTTTAGGACTCAGCTATCAGAACCAAATGGAAGATTCCAAACTTAAACTTATTGGCGGTGTGCCCAATATTGCAAACTTCCCCAAGGTGGCCTCCTAATTAGCCACTTTTGTGCTCACCACCTGTTGTGAAATGATGTTGGTGTTGTCAATCCAGAGGCAAGTGTCACACCCCCTGTGAGAGCTGTTGAAGCAAGAGTAGGGCCAAGGGTAGCTGAAGAGAGATAAGAACAGTAGAGCTAGGAGCAGGAGTAGGCCATCTGGCCTATGGAGCCTGCTCTGCTGTTCAATAAGATCATGGCTGATCTTTTTGTGGACTCAGCTTCACTTACCTGTCCAATCACCATAATCCTTAATTCCTTTACCATTCAAAACTCTAGCTTATTTGCCTTAAAAATGTTCCATGAGGTAACCGCAACTGTTTCACTGGGCAGAGAATTCACAACCCTTTGGGTGAAGAAGTTCCTCCTCAACTCAGTCCTAAATCTGCTCCCCCTTATTCTGAGGCTATGCCCCCTACTTCTAATTTCACCCTCCAGTAGAAGCAGCCTCCCTGCTTCAATCTTATCTATTCCCTTCACAATTTTATAAGTTTTTATTAAGGTCCCCCCCCCCCCATTTTTCTAAATTCTAATGAGTACTGTCGCAGTCAACACAATCTCTCCTCATAAGGCAACCTTCTCACTGTCTGAATCACCCCAGTGAACCTCCTCTGCACCCTTCCAGTGCCTGTACTTCCTTTCTCAAGTAAGGAGATCAAACTCGTACACAGCACTCCAGGTGTGGTCTCACCAGCACCCTGTACAGCTGCAGCATAACCTCCCTGCTTTTAAACTCCATCCCTCTAGCAATGAAGGACAATATTCCATTTGCCTTCTGAATTACCTACTGTAGCTGCAAACCAATGTTTTGTGATTCATGTACGAGGACACCCAGCTCCCTCTGCACAGCAGCATGCTACAATTTTTTGCACTTGAATAGAATTTAGAATTTATTGTCAAATGTATTTTTACAAGAAAAATACCTCTGACGCTCCATGGGAAAACAGCCCCAGCCTGTTCAGCCTCTCCCTGTAGCTCAAATCCTCCAACCCTGTCAACATCCTTGTAAATCTTTTCTGAACCCTTTCAAGTTTCCCAACATCTTTCTGATAGGAAGGTGACCAGAATTGCATGCAATATTCCAACAGTGACCTAACCAATGTCCTGTACAGCCGCAACATGACTTCCCAACTCCTGTACTCAATAATCTGACCAATAAAGGAAAGCATACCAAATGCCTTCTTCACTATCCTATCTACCTGTGATTCCACTTTCAAGGAGCTATGAACCTGTACTCCAAGGTCTCTTTGTTCAGCAACCCTCCCTAGGACCTTACCATTAAGTCCTGCTAAGATTTGCTTTCTCAAAATGCAGCCCTTCGCATTTATCTGAATTAAACTCCATCTGCCACTTCTTAGCCCATTGGCCTATCTGGTCAAGATCCTGTTGTAATCTGAGGTAACCCTCTTGACTGTCCACTACACCTCCAATTTTGGTGTTATCTGCAAACTTACTGACTGTACCTCTTATGCTCCCATCCAAATTATTTATGTAAATAACAAAAAGTAGAGGCCCCAGCACCGATCCTTGTAGCACTCCACTGGTCACAGGCCTCCAGTCTGAAAAACAACCCTCCATCACCACCCTCTGTCTCCTACCTTTGAGCCAGTTCTGTATCCAAATGGCTGTATTCCGCGAGATCTAACCTTGCTAATCAGACTCCCATGGGGAACCTTGTCGAACACCTTACTGATGTCCATATAGATCACATCTACCACTCTGCCCTCATCAATCCTCTTTATTACTTCCTCAAAAAACTCTATCAAGTTTGTGAGACATGATTTCCCATGGACAAAACCATGTTGACTATCCCTAATCAGTCCTTGCCTTTCCAAATGCATGTACATCCTGTCCCTCAGGATTCCCTTCAACAACTACAATGAAAAGTGTCCTAAGTCACCCTACCATGGCGCCCATAATGATAGAAGTCATGGTAAAGTCAGAAGTTATAACATTAAGTAAATATAAGACAACATCCATCGAAGTCTCAAAAAAACAACACGACAGGAAAGACCACTGCTCCAGAATGCCGGAAGTAACTGTCGCTTAGGAAAAGCTCATGGCTGAAGTTTTCAAATGAAGTTACTGTGAATTTGAAGTTATCTATATATACTAATTGAAAAACATGAAAAACAGAAAATAAATCAGGTGAATGGAATAGGTAACCAACGGGCTCCTGGGCTGAGGAATCCATACTATATGCTGTTGTTCCTACCAAAATTGGTGTCCTCACATTGACAAACATTGTACTCTATTTGCCAGACCCATGCCCACTCACTTAACCTATCTATATCCCTCCGTTGTCTTCCAGTGTCCTCTGCTCTGCATACTTCACTCCACCGTGGGCGGCACGGTGGCACAGTGGTTAGCACTGCTGCCTCACAGCGCCTGAGACCCGGGTTCAATTCCCGCCTCAGGTGACTGTGTGGAGTTTGCACATTCTCCCCGTGTCTGCGTGGGTTTCCTTCGGGTGCTCCGGTTTCCTCCCACAGTCCAAGATGTGCAGGTCAGGTGAATTGGCCATGCTAAATTGCCCGTAGTGTTAGGTAAGGGGTAAAATGTAGGGGTATGGGTGGGTTGCGCTTCGGCGGGTTGGTGTGGACTTGTTGGGCTGAAGGGCCTGTTTCCACACTGTAATGTAATCTAGTCTAAAAAATCTAATCTAAACCACTCATCTAATTATCATCTGCGATCTTTGACATAGTTGATTTGGTCCCCAACTCCAAATCATAGATGTAAATTGTAAACAATTGCAGTCCCAACACTGATCCTTGAGGCGCACCATTAGCCACTGATCACCAACCAGAAAAGCACTCATTTATCCCCACTCTTTGCTTCTTATTAGCTAACCAGTCCTCCATCCATGCTAATAGATTACCCTTAACACTGTTCACTGTTACCTTACACAGCAGCCTTTTGTGCAACACCTTGTTGAATGCCTTCTGGAAATCCAGGTACACCACATTCACCAGTTCCCCGTCATCCACCTCACTTGTAATGTCCTCAAAGGATTCCAGTAAATTAGTTAAACATGACTTGCCTTTGACAAACCAATGCTGCGGAGAAAGTGAGGACTGCAGATGCTGGAGATCAGAGTTTAAAAATGTGTTGCTGGAAAAACGCAGCAGGTCAGGCAGCATCCAAGGAGAAGGAGAATCGACATTTCGGGCATAAGCCCTTCTTCAGGAATGAGGAGGGTGTGCCAAGCAGTAGCCTGCTTGGCACACCCTCCTCATTCCTGAAGAAGGGCTTATGCCCGAGACCTCAAACCAATGCTGCGTCTGCCAATAGAACAATTTCAATCCAGAAATCTCACTATTTCTTCCTTGATGATAGATTCAAACATTTTCCCCACTACAAAAGTTAGCACTGCTGCCTCACAGCACCAAGGTCCTGGGTTTGGTTCCAGCCTTGTTGACTGTCTGTGTGGAGTTTGCACATTCTCTCCGTCTATGTGGGTTTCCTCCAGGTGCTCTGGTGTCCTCCCACAGTCCAAACATGTGCAGGTTAGGTGGATTGGTCATGGGAAAATATAGGGTTACAGCAATAAAGTATGGGTCTGTGTGGGATGCTCTTCAGAGGGGCGGTGTGGATTCGATAGGCCGAATGGCCTGCTTCCACACTGGAGGGATTCTGTGATTCTATGATTTGAAGCTAATGGATCGCAATTATCCACCTTTTGTCTACCTCCTTTTTTAAACAGTGCTGTCACATTAGTTGTTTTCCAACCTACTGGAACAGCCCTAGACTCCAGTGAATTTTGGTAAATTATCAAGTGTACATTTGCCATTTCCCTCCGACATCTCTTTTCGTACCCTGGGAGGCATTCCATCATGAGACTTGTCTACCTTTAGGCCCATTAGCTTGCCCAACACCACCTCTTTCGTGGTAATGGTAGTTTCTAGGTCCTCTCACCTGCCATAGCCTCCTTGTCATCAATTATTGGCATGTTATTTGTGTCTTCCACTTGAAGACTGTATCAGCACCTCAGCCATATCCTCATTTCTCATTATTAAATTCCTCTTAACATCCTCTCCTTACCTTAGCCACTCTTTTTCATTTTATATATTTGTAGACACTTCTGCTGACTGTTTTATATTCTGAGCTAGTTTACTCTCATAATCCATCTTACTTTTCTTTATAGCTTTCTGTGCGGCTTACTGTTTAAAGATTTCCCAATCCCCTAGTTTCCCACTAATCTTTGCCATTTTATGTGCAATAGTTTTCAATTTGATGCCCTCCTTTATTTCCTTAGTTAACAGTGGCTGACTATCCCTTTTCCTAAAAGGTTCTTCTTTTTCATTGGTATATGCTTTTGGTGAACACTCTGAAAGAGCAGTTTGAAAGTCATCCACTGTTCCTCAGTTGTCTCCCCAAATAGTCTTTGCTCCCAGTCGCCAAACCCTCCCTCATCCCATTGTAGTCTCCTTTGATTCAGCACAAGACACTTAGCACTGCATTTTACCTTCTCATCTTCCATCTGGATCTTAAATTCAGCCATAACCTGATCGCTCCTTCCTAGAGGATCCCTAACTGCGAGACCATTAATTATTCCTGTCTCCTTACACAGGACCAGATTGATGATAGATTGCTCCCTCGTGGGCTCTGTTACATACTGTTTGAGGAAACAATCATGGATAAATTCTATGAACTGCTCCTCAAGGCTGCTTTGATCAACTTGATTTGACAAATCAATATATAGATTAAAATCCCCCGTGATAATTTCTACATGCATCAGGTATTTCTTTGTTCATTGCCCATCCCACCATGATGTCGTTATTTGATGGCCTATTCTCTAGGCCTTTGAGTGACATTTTCTTCTTACTATTTCTAATTTCCATTCACATCGATGCAGCCTTTTTTTCCATAGAACCTATATCATCTCTCACCACCACCCTGATGTCATCCTTAAATAGCAGAGCTATACCACCTCTCTTTGCTTCCTATCCATCCTTCCCTAGATATTTAACTCCCAGTCATGACCATGCTGCAACCATGTCTCTGTAATAGCCTCTAGATCATACCCATTGGTTTGGCATAACATATATTTAATGCTAGAAGTATTAGGGACAAAGCTTTAAGGCTCTTCAAAATGGAGGGGAAAACCCATCAAGTTGCAAGGGCACAGTTTCCCTGACTCCAGTCTCCTCTTTGAGCCTACAGCTCACATTGCACAATGTTTTGCCACAAGGAGAGCTACCTTCATAGAGATGGCAACCTCTACATATTGGAGTGAGAACATTTCCCAGTGGTGGGACTGTACAGGACTGCTCCCTTCCAGGTCTGCCATCAAGGAACCAGGAAAATTGAGTCCCAGAATTTTACAACTTGCAATGACCCCTGCGATACCTCATTATTCCCCATTGTCTGTTTTACTGTGTTGCTAGTAAGATGACCCAATGCACCTGAGCACTTTATCTTAAATACAAATGAAGGCAGCCAAAATATGCCACTTGTAAAAGAATGGACAAGACCCAAATCTGACACAACTTAAAAAGGAAAACAGGGTAATTTAATTGTGCTGGAGCTACATTTGCTGTATAAACCATAATTAGAGATCAAAAAAATGTTAAACATCAGAATCTATGGGTCCTCTTGCACTAAGCATAATTTCCTACTACAACAATGGGCAATCAATGAAGTGTGCAAGAGTGCATGCAAAGAGCATACCTAAGAATGAGATTTCAATCTGGTGAAGCTACAACATAGGACTACTTGTATGCCAGTACAAAAACAACGAGTGATCGGCAGGGTGAAACAATTCAGCAAAAAAGATAAGCTCTGCATCTCCCCTTATACAATCCTGAATATTGCTAGACAATTAACAATTCAGTGGAGAAGGAGGCTCCACAAATATTCTAATATTCAATGCTGGAGGAACGCAGCATGCCAGTGGACAATAAATGGCTTAAGCTTAGGCGAGTATGTTCAGCCAGAAATCCGTAGTGGGTGATTCATCTCAGCCTGATCATTCCAGCATTGCAGATGACAGTTTTCAGCCATTTTGTTTCAGTCTGCCAGAACCCCTTTTTTAAAAGTTCTCTGGATGAACCTGCACCAAACAGACTGTAGCGGTTGAAGACCTTGTCTCACCATGTCTTCAAGGGCAATTAAGAATGGGTAACAAAGGTTGGATTTGCAAGTGGGGCTCCAATCCATGAAAGAACAATTTAACCGTTTTTTTTAAAACCTCATTACAGTGCCACACCAAACTTTGCAACATTTCAGTTTCTGAATGCAAATTTTAACAAAAAAGTTATTAAAAATATGATAGGATAGAACATTTATTCGGAATTATTCATCATCTACTCCTTTGGAGTACAATAGTGTTCAACTATTTCAATCTAATGGTTTGTACCTCCCCTACCCTTCATTAATAAATTCATAGACTCAGCTCTCTGTAATATAAGATGTGCAAAGAGCGTGCTATCAATGATGTTTGTTCAAAAGTGCAGATAGTATTTGCCTATAAAAAAATATCGTGATGTTTGCCTTTGCTATTTCTCATCTAGTTAATTCTAATCTGATTTCTGGCATGTTTAGTTTGAATTTCCATAGACAATATTAATCTCACACCGCACAACAATACTCTGCCTTGTTCATTTGAAAGAGTCACTATGGGTGGAGCTTTCCTGTTTTTGTTTTAAGTCCGGAAACAGGAACACTTCCTCGAAAGAAACTCGGGAAACCTATCTTGGTCAGAAAAGCTGGACAGATCTTATATCACTCAGGCAGTTGATGAGCTGGTGGTGGCCTTTCTTCCAGAATTACAAAGCTTGAAGCGGGAAGTCTTGCCCATCACAGACATCTAAGCAAATAATGGCTGGCATCTCCAGAACCTGGCTGGACACTGGCAAAGATGTTGCTGTCAGGATACCACCCCTGGGCCTCCAGACAGAAATTCATTGCCACGACAGTTCTGTGCTGTTTCAACATGGGGTGAGAGTGAAACAGGGAACAGGAAGTGAGGGCAGGTTCCATGTCTGTGGTCTTGTGAAAGTTGGCACAGATTAAGCAACCCCAGCACTCATCAATCAATGGGCATACTGATTTAACAGCGGCATAGGCCGTTCAATCTTATCTCACTTGAAGTAGTCTAGGCAGCATGAACTCACTAAGTGACCATCGGTTGATGACTTGATGTGTCATTGATGTAGGAAGGTCAGCCACTGGATGGCTATCATGCTGCAGTGGTAGTGACCTTACCTCTGGGCGAGGAGGCCTGCGTTCAAGTCCCACCTGCTCCAGAGACGTGTCTGAACATGTTGATTAAAAATATCAAGGCCAACCTTTGTGTCCAGGAATGTACTTCCTGAGGTAGCAGAAAGGAGATGAATGTCAAATGACTTGAATGACTGTCACTTAGGAGAGACATTTTCAACTTTTTGGACTGTTAATGTGGCTATTGTGTCCAGGGCGGTTCAGTGAAAGATTGCCAGAAGTTATCTTTAGATTCAATTTTGAATGGTTTTTGAAACAATTGGCAGTGTGTTATAATTCAAAGCATTTTTTTCAAGGCATACAGCACATGCTCCACATAAATATTTCAGAGAAGATTGGCTATTTGAACAAGATGGGCATTGAGGACAAGTGTTTGTTTCCACATGAATTTGAGATGAAACTAGTTGAATTATCTCAGAGAAAAAAGAACACATCAGATATTCTGTACGATCACCAGTACAACTCACTCATTGAATTATTCAGGGTATCCCACAGTATTCATTTAAGTCTTTGAATGATTCAATATTGCTAGAAAATACTCAATGGTTGGGTCCCATAATTCAAAGGGGAAGGGCGAGCCACTAATTTAAATCTTTAAAATCTTACCTCGAGTGTTGGAGGCCTCCATTTCTGTTTTCAGCAGCAGGAAGAGTGGGAGCTTGGACCAGGGGCCTGCCAGGAAAGGTGAATCACTAATTTAAATCTTTACATCTGACATCGGACAGCAGAGGTTTCAGGGAAAGGAGGGACTTCCCCCCCCCGCCCCCATTCAGCTTTATAAGTGAGCGTTTTCTAAACCCAAGACCCTACCTTTGTAGAGCGTCCCACCCATCCACCTCCTCTAACCATAAACACCAGGGACACCTCTCTTCTTCTTTACTTTCTGATAAGGGAACTAGCAGAGATGGCAGTGTAGGGACAGGAATGTTCCTCCTGCATGATGTTTGAGGTGAGGGATGCCATTAATGTCCCATCCAAGTACTTCTGCATCCAACTCTTGCTCCTCCAAGACCACGTTAGGGAACTGGAGCAGGACCTGGATGAACTTTGGATAATTAAGGAGGCAGAATCTGTGATGGATAAGAATTACAGGGAAGTAGTTACTCTGAGGCATGAGGAAAGTTGAGTAACTGCTAGAAGCGGGAGAAAACAGTCAGTGCAGGGATCCCTTGTGGTCATTCCACTGACAAGCAAGTATACCGTTTTGGATACTGTTGGGGGGGGTAACTTATCAGGGGCATGCATTGGGGTGCAGGTCTCTAGCACAGATTCTATCCCTTTTGCACAGAAGGGAAGAGAGAAAGGAGGAGAGTGGTAGTCATTGGGGACTCAATAGTTAGAGGGTCAGATAGAAGGTTTGTTGGGAACAAATGATACTCACAGTTGGCGTGTTGCCTCCCAGGTGCCAGGGTCCATGATGTCTCGGATCATGTCTTTGGGGTCCTGAAGGAAGAGGGTGACCAGCCCCAAGTCATGGTTCTCATAGGTACCAACGACATAGGTAGAAAGAGGGATAGAGATGTAAGGCAGGATTTCAGGGAGCTCGGGTGGAAGCTGAGAGCTAGAACAAACAGAGTCATTTTCTCTGGTTTGTTATCCATGTCATGTGATAGCTGAACACGATGGTGCAGGAGGGAGGGTTTTAGGAAAAATGGATAATTGGTGCTCATTCTGGGGAAGATAGGACCTCGACAAACAGAATGGTTTTCACTTGAACCAGAGGGGTACTAATATTCTGGGTGGGAAACTTGCTGGTACTATTCTGGTGGGTTTAAACTAGCTCAGCAGGGGGTTGGCAACCTGTGGTGTTGCTCCAGTACACAGGAGGATGTGAGTAAGGAGGACATGGACAGGATTTCACGGTCACAGGAATGTGCTGGCAGACAGCAAACTGGTTTGAAGTGTACGAGGTAAAAACAATGACTGCAGATGCTGGAAACCAGATTCTGGATCAGTGGTGCTGGAAGAGCACAGCAATTCAGGCAGCATCCGACGAGCAGCAAAATCAGTGTGTCTACTTCAACGCCAGGAGTATTCAAAATATGGTAGGTGAGCTTGCAACATGGATAGGTACCTGGGACTTCGATGTTGTGGCCATTTCTGAAACATGGATAGAGCAGGGTCAGGAATGGATGTTGCAGGTGCCAGGGTTTAGATTTTTCATTGAGATCAGGGAAGGTGGTAAAAGAGGGAGAGGTGTGGCTTTGTTAGTCAAAGACAGTATAACGGTAGCTGAAAGAAGTTTTGATGAGGACTCGTCTACTGAGGTGATATTGGTTGAGATTAGAAGTAGGAGAGGAGAAGTTACACTGCTGGAAGTTTTTTATAGGCCTCCGCAAAGTTCTAGGGATGTGGAGGAGAGGATTGGCAAAACAATTCTGGCTAGGAATGAAAGGAACAGGGTGGTCATTATGGGGGAGTTTAACTTCCCCAGTATTGACTGGAAATGCTATAAATCTAATATGTCGGATGAATCTGTTTTTTTTCCAATGTGTGCAGGAGGGTTTCCTGAAACAGTATGTCGAAAGGCCGACAAGAGGGCAGGCCACATTGGATCTAGTACTTGGTAATGATCCAGGCCAGGTGTTTGATTTAGTGGTAGGTGAGCACTTTGTAGAGAGTGTCCAAAATTCAGTTATATTTAGCTTAATGATGGAAAGGGATAGCTACATGCCACAGGGCAAGAGTTATAGATGGGGAAAGGGCAATTTTAATGCGATTGGATGAGACTTAGGAGGCATAGAATGGGGTAGCAAAATGCAGGGGATGGGGACAATTGAAATGTGGAGCTGGTTTAAGGAACAGATATTGCGTGGCCTTGATAGATATGTCCCTGTCAGGCAGGGAGGAAGTGATAAGGTAAGGGAACCATGGTTTACTACAGAAATTGTATCTCTTGTTAAGAGGAAGAGGGAGGCTTATGTGACATTGAGACGAGATGGTTCAGATGAGGCGATGGAAAGATTAGATTAGATTACTTATAGTGTGGCCCAACAAACCCACACCGACCCGCCAAAGCGCACCCACCCAGATCCATTCCTCTACATTTACCCTTGCACCTAACACTACAGGCAATTTAGCTTAGCCAATTCACCTTTCCTGCACATTTTTGGACTGTGGGAGGAAACCCACGCAGACATGGGGAGAATGTGTAAACTCCACACAGTCAGTCGCCTGAGGCGGGAATTGAACCCAGGTCTCTGGCGCTGTGAGACAGCAGTGCTAACCACTGTGCCATCGTGCCGGTGGAGAGTTACAAATTAAGTAGAAAGGATTTAAAGAGAGAGTTAAGAACAGCAAAGAGAGGACACGAGCAGTAGTAAGTAGAGTAAAGAAGAACCCTAAAGCCTTCTGTAGGTATATGAGGAATAAAAGAATGACTAGGGTAGGAATAGGTCCAGTCAAAAACAGAAGTGGGAAGTTGTGTGTGGACCCTGTGGGGATTGGAGAGGTGCTAAATGAATATTTCTCATCTGTTTTCACTCAGGAAAAGGAGAATATTGGAGAGGAGAAGACTGGGATATGGGTTTTATACTAGAAAGGATTGAAATTAGTAAGGAGGAAGTGTTATCAATGCTAGAAAACGTGAAAGTAGCTAAGTCCCTGGGCTGGATGGGATTTATCCGAGGATTCTCTGGGAAGCTAGGGAGGAGATGGCGGATCTTTGAGTCGTCATTGGCTACCAGAAGGCTGGAGGATTGCAAACATTATGTCCTTGTTCAAGAAGGGCAGTAGAGATGACCCAAGTAATTATAGACCAGTGAGCCTTATGTCTTTTGTCAGAAAAGTTTTGGAAAGGATTATAAGAAATAGGATTTATAATCATCCAGCAAGCAACAATTTGATTTCAGATAGTCAACATGGTTTCATCAAGGGCAGGTCATGTCTCACAAACCTCATTGAGCTTTTTGAGAAGGTGGCCAAGCACATGGATGAGGGCAGGGCAGTTGATGTGGTGTACATGGACTTCAGTAAAGCCTTTGGACAGTGAAAGTCTTTTTCCAAGGATGATGATGTTGGCTCGTACGAGGAGGCATAGCTGCAAATTGAGGGGTGATAGAGTTAAGATAAATGTCAGAGGGCAGGTTCTTTACTCAGAGAGTGGTAAGGGCTTGGAATGTCCTGCCTGCCAATGTAGTTAACTCAGCCACATGAGAGGGCATTTAAATAGTCCTTAGATAAACATATGGATGATGATGGGATAGTGTAGCGGGATGGACTTAGATTAGTTCACAGGTCAGCACAACATCGAGGGCCGAAGGGCCTGTTCTGCACTATATTGTTCTATGTTCTATGTTCTGTTTTGTAGAAATGATGACATACTGGGGACTTCCAATCTTCTTCAGTGCTGAGCTCACCCCGGAAACTGATTTACTTGCAAGAAAGGTGAACAGTTATTGGGGAGGGCAGGGGTGAGGAAAGAAGGGAGCAGAGCTTTGGAAGGAAGCAGAGAAGTTACAATCTCCTGTTAAAAGACCAACACTCAGCATCCACTGTTACAGATTTTAAAATTACTTTGCAGCAGTATTAGTGGCTGGGATTTCACAGCATTGCATTAGCTCTGCTTATTACCTGGAAAATCAGAGGCACTCGTGCCAAATGTCAGATGTGGAAGTCACAAGCACATTTTACATTGGGCAGACAGTTAATTGCTTGCAATAGTAATCTCTACTCCTGTAAGACAGGATACTTCACCTCCAAGAGCCACCAGCCCATGAGAGAAACAGCAATTCTCCAGCCCCTGGAGTGCCACTGGGAGTGGTAGTCATTGCTGGGACTGCAGGATGCCCCAGAGCAGAAGCTATGTCAGGGACGAGAAAGCAGGGAAATGGGGATCATTGAGGCTCATCAGGCACTCAGGTAGGGTCTGCCAACTTGGGCAGCTCTTGAAACTAAGCGTTTAGGAGTTGGGAGGACATGTTGCGGCTGTACAAGACATTGGTTAGGCCACTTTTGGAATACTGCATTCAATTCTGGTCTCCCTCCTATAGGAAGGATGCTGTGAAACTTGCAAGGGTTTAGAAAAGATTTACAAGGATATGGCCAGATTTGGATGGTTTGAGCTACAGGGAAAGGCTGAATGGGCAGGGGCTGTTTTCCCTGGAGCGTCAGAGACTGAGGTGTGAGCTGAAAGAGGTTTATAAAATAATGAGGGGCATGGATATGGTGAATAGCCAAGGTCTTTTCCCTGGGTTGGGGAAATCCAGAACTAGCATAGGTTTAGGGTGAGAGGGGAAAGATTTAAAAGAGACCTAAGGGTCAACCTTTAACTGCAGAGGGTGGTGTGTGTATGGAATGAGCTGCCAGAGAAAGTGGTGGAGGCTGGTATATTTACATCGGTTAAAAAGCATCTGGATGGGTATGTGCATGAATAGGAAGGGTTTAGAGGGATATGGGCCAAGTGCTGGCGAATGGGACTAGATTAATTTAGGATATCCGTTCGGCGTGGATGAGTTGGACCGAAGGGTCTGTTTCCGTGCTGTACATCTCTATGACTCTCTGACCAACCTTGGCTATAGGATGCTCATTGTGAGCCGCCTTACCAGGATACTGCAGCTTGGCCATTGTGTTTAATTGTGCAGTTTCCCCCACGTGGTGCAGTGCCCATCATTGCTGTTAATGTAATTGAATATGTGGGTGCCTTGGGAAGGTAGGTCCACCGCCATCTTTTCCAGATCTGGTAAAATCACATCAGTGATGAAAAGACAACAGGTTGGTAGCCACTGCCACCAAATGTTCTCCCCAATCCCTCACCCTCCAGCTTTATCCGTGGGTGTGAGGGAGGGAAATGTCAATTCCATGTTATCATGTGTGTACAAATTTTGTACTAACTTGCTAGTGCTCACATTACAGGATGGAAAATGTAGTAATGGGTTCTGTCTCAAATGACACTGTAAACAGTGAACATACTCATAGTTACAATCCAAGTACAATGCAAAACCTCTCCAAATTTGAAGGCATGGCCGATAAAATAGATCTCATTTTCCCTTAAGTAAATATCTACTCATAAATAATTTGACTTTCATTGAATCATTCTTGTTTTTTGTTACACATACTCCTTTCTCTCGCTATCTGAACTTATTGACCTGTAGCTTGTTTATACTCTGCTGACTGAACAACAACAGTCTTTCCTAACTATAATCTTACATAAAGAGGAAATTTCATCTGAAGCTCCGTGAGTCCTGACTCTCATTCCAATGTGCTCTGCTATTATCTTGATATAGGCCCTTTTGCCAATGTACACTAACAGTATCAGAAGTACTTTTTACTCGACATCTTTCACGTTGCTGCATTTCACCCCCAACATTTCATTATGAATGTTTACCATTTTTGCTCCACTTTCTTCCTACCCCCCAAAAAAAGCTGGATGAACTCATCTCCAACTGCTTTCTCTATTAGAACATCGAACTGTGCATGACAGGAACAGGTCCTTCAGTCCACGATGTTGTGTTGAACATTACACCAAAATAAACTAATCCTTTCGGCCTGCCCATGGGCCATATCCCTCCATTTGTTTTTGCATATTTATGTGCTTATCTAGAAGTCCCTGAAATGCTCCTATCATTTCTGCCTCCAACCCCACCCCTGGCAGCGTGTTCCAGAGTCGTACCATCTATATGTCAAAAAACTTGCCCCTCACATCTCCTTTGAACTTGCCCCCTCTCAGCTTAAATGCATGCCCCCCTGGTATTAAACATTTCAACTCTGGGAAAAACTCATAGAGAATGGTAGGATACAAGTGTTTTTTTATCTTTTACTTGTGGGATTTACACTTTGGTGCCACACTTTGGAGTGGCAGCTGCTGATTATGACTGGTCAATAGGCTGAACAGATGCTTGTGTGCGTTTACGGCTTGCTGATGAGTTTCTCATGTAGTCTCCAGCTCAGCAGGTCACTAGTTTCCGTTATTAACACTGTCCCCTTTGGAATTAAGGATGTCTTTCTTTCTGACTAGTTTCTTATCAGCAACTTAACCGTGGTTAGATTCCCTATTGTGTGGAAGCAGGCCCTTCGGCCAACTAGTCCCCGCAGACCCTCCACAGAGTAACCCACCCAGACCCATTCCCCCTAACTAATGCACCTAACACTGTGGGCAATTTAGCATGGTCAGTTCACCTGACCTGCACATCTGTGGACTGCGGGAGGAAACCAAAGCACCTGGAGGAAACCCACGCAGACACGGGGAGAATGTTCAAACTCTACACAGACAGTCGCCTGAGGCGGGGATCGAACCCAGGTCCCTGGCACTGTGAGGCAGCAGTGCTAACCACTGTGTCACTGTGCCGCCCTGTTGTACTTCCCATTGGTGTGTCTTAAACTGAGGATTGAAATTTTTCTCTAGGCATTTCAAGCTTATACTTTTTTTATTAGATTAGGTTACTTAGATTAGATTACTTACAGTGTGGAAACAGGCCCTTCGGCCCAACAAGTCCACACCGACCCGCCGAAGCGCAACCCACCCAGACCCATTCCCCTACATTTACCCCTGCCCCTAACACTACGGGCAATTTAGCATGGCCAATTCACCTAACCTGCACATTTTCGGACTGTGGGAGGACGCGGGGAGAATGTGCAAACTCCACACAGTCGCCTGAGGCGGGAATTGAACCCGGGTCTCTATGCATGAACGTGAAGATTCATTTCATAAATTTGTCTTCTTTTTCATTACATTAGATTCATTAGATTCCCTACAGTGTGGAAACAGGCCCTTCAGCCCAACATGTCCACACCGACCCTCTGAAGAGTAACCCACCCAGACCCATTTCCCTCTGACTAATGCACCTAACACTATGGACAAATTAGCATGGCCAATTTACCTGACCTGCACATCTTTGGATTGTGGGAGGAAACCGGAGCACCCGGAGGAAACCCACACAGACACAGGGAGAATGTGCAAACTCCACACAGACAGTTGCCCGAGGCTAGCATTGAACCTGGGACCCTGGTGCTGTGAGGCAGCAGATGCAGCTGTGTCCACAACCACCCTGACTGAAGCTTCAATATTCTTTGTTCTGAAGTATTGAGTCTTCTCATTGTATGACTGGAGATTTCTTTCTGAAACCATATTTGTTGATATCACAGCTTCTTCAATTACTTTACCAACGGCAGAAAATTTTAAACCGTCACTTGCTTTCATTAGTGACTGTCCTAATTCAAGGTTAGCTTCTTGCTTCCCCTCCGAGATTTAGCTTTCTACACAGGAGGAGGTTCTTCATTGAACTAGAACACCACCTTCTGTTGTTGCAACTTCTTGGCAGGCTCTGTACAATAAGCAGTCGATTCTAATTCTTCATGAAGAGACTAGTCCTTGTCAAAATCGACCACCATGCTTTCAAGATCAGAGTACTCTGGTGCCAAAGGTGCAGGAACGTCTGAAGTTTCAGCCAGAAGTAAATGAGTAACTTGTGTGCTGAGTTCCTTCTCTGTACCAGTTTGTGAGAGAGACACACCCTCTGTTAGCTGACCAATAACTCAACTGAATCATGTACAATTACGTAAATTATTATTGAATCCCAATAAAGTGGTCATTAGAAGCATCCAGCCCAAGCTAAATCCAACATCCACCTGTCTAAATTTTCAATGGATTGCGAACGATAGCCAGCATCAAAAAGGCTTTGAGATTTCCTTAACCTTGGTATCAAAATCTGATCAAATAAACTCATTAAGCCTTTTTGAGGAGCTCTCATCCATTTAATCTTAATTATTTTTGCCTACTCGTTAATCTTAATAGCCCCTCATATTTTAATAGACATACTTCAGTTGTAGACACATCTCATGTTGTCCCATTCCATACTGAGTTGTTAAAGGCTACAATGGGAAAACAAACTGGTCCTGGGTTGGAGTGGGTGGAAATTGACAACGAAATGGAAATGAAAACCAGTGATCTCAAAGGAAGGGTTCCTTATAACTTTCCTGTAGTTAATGACTACCTGAATAGAACAAAACGGAAAAATCACTGGAGTATTTTTTAAAACATTATCCATTCAGTTGAGGTACATCCAGTTCTAATTAATCTCCATTGTGAGAATATTTTAAGATGATTTAAATGGTTTTGGTCTCCTAGTGTCCTTCCCCTTTGCATTTTAGTTAGCAGTCTCTTTAGCATAGTGCTAAGCATCACATATTACATTAAAGGATAAAGACTGCCTCGCACACATAAAGTATAATCCACAAGGATTCCAGAGCAGAGGCAAAGGCCATGTTAATTAGAAGGTAAAAACCTAAGTACATGGCTCAGCAAACATATAAGTACTGTTGCAATATGATGTCAGCAATTATATTTGTGGAATTTAACACAGTGAGAGCTATATTTTTATGCTAATAGGCAAAGCAGAATATCTTCACAGACAAAAATATGATCCCGACAACCTCACCTCAACAAATGCTGGATAACTATGCATTACCATTGCTTTGCATAATAAGTGAGCAAAACATTGACAGACAGAGCACAATGCGGGAAAATGTAAAGTTGTTCAATTTGGCAGGAAGACAAGAAATCAGAATAATATTTAAATAGGGGGAGACTGTGGAACTTGGAGGGATCTGGATGTCCTCACTTGTCAATGTTTAAAAATGAGTATGCAGAAACCCACGTGATTCGGAAGCTCATAAAGAGCAGCCCACCCAACATTCATAAAGAAATATTTACGGGTCAAATGAACTTTTTAAAAGTTCAATTGATCCTAATCTCATGCTGTCTGCATCATAAGTGGACAGCGTATACAGACGAGAGGCAGTAGGCAATTCATTTAGTTTACAAACGTAAAATGGTTGGAGGAAAGTTGGGTACTGTTGTTGAAGGGTGTACCTTGCCCTTTGGGGGCATTACCTGAGAAGATAGCACCTTCTTCTTTTCCTATCTGTCCATTTACAAGACCATCCTCCCATGCTCAATGCCCATACCCTCTGGACTTGTCTTTCTTCAGGATCCTTCGGGTTTCCTGCATATACTGACTCACAGTCGTAGCGATGTCCAATGTGGTCTGGCACTGCCAGCACAGTTGGAGCTGCCAATCAATCAGTCAGCTCCAGCAGGCAAGACTTCTACCCAGTGAGGTGCCCAGCTCCCACTCAGAGCTGGTTTGGCTCTTCCTCAGCACATTCTAGCCGCAGGGCATCCTGCTGAAGGGTCAGGAGGCTATGCCAACCTTTCTTCATCGGGAAGCCAGCCATCCATCCCCTCTTCCCTCGAAATCACCCCACCCTCAACTCCACAACAAACAATTCCTCCCAGGTAATTTGAATCCCACCTCTGGGCTGCAGTGTAGTTTATGAAAGGATACAAGTGTCTTGAAAACTGATAAAAAAAAAAGTTAAGTCTAAACATTCTTGGATGAAGAGTTTGGCAAATTACGAAAGGTTGAGCAGATTGGGTTAATACCCTTCGGAGTTTAGAAGAATGAGAAGTGAGCTCATTGAAACAGGGAAGATCTTAAAGGGACTTGACAGGGTAGATACCAGGAAGATGTTTGCTCTTGTGATGGAGACTAAACTATGATGCAGACTTTAAAATTAAGGGCTCTCTCTCTCTCATTTAAGGTTGAGGTGAGGACAAAAGTTTCTTTCAGTTGGTCATCAAGCTATGGAATTTCCTTCCCCAGAGATCAATTGAATATATTCTGGGCTAAATAAGGTAGCCTTTTGATTGACAAAGGAGTCAAGGGCTGTGGGAGACAGAAATGAAAGTCAAGTTGGGGCCCCAATCAAATCGTCCATGATCTGATTGAATGATAGAGAAGATTTGAGGAGCCAAATAGGTAACTCTTATTCTTTATTCCTGTAATCAATATAAATATGGAAGTCTTTCTTTTTAAAGGAAGCAGAATGTTGAGGCTCCAGGGTGTTTCGCCATTGGAATAAAGCACTGACCTATCAACTTGAGACATGCTGCGATGGGTTTTACGGTTCTGGAAATATAGGTCTAATATTTTCAATAGAGAGTCGGACCATGTACTGCTCCTAATCCAATCATCTCATGGACTATTACAATGTAGATGGAAGACCCACAATGTGCCCCAAAGAGTGGGGATGGGTCTACTGAAAACTTGTAAAAGCCTAAACACTAAGCGTGACTTCACCATAATCACATTCTGGAGGGTGGGGAGGGGGTGTGGAGGGGAAACCATTTCGTTCATTGATGACAACAGATTAGCAATGAGGTTGATATAGTGAGTAGTTAACAATTCTTCAAGGGATCCTGCTTCTCTTTAGGGAGAAACACATCAAGGCTGTGTAAAGTAGTTGGAGGCTTTTGAAAGCTGAATCTGGGCTCTGATACTTTCACCTATTCTTTCTCAAATCTCTGGGGGGCTCTGTATGTAGAAAATTTCAGAGCCTTACATAGCAGTGTGTATGACAAAATACAAGATGTTTCCAATACCTCAAGCAGTGTTCTAGAGGCTGCATAAACATTAAGAGCTGTAGTAACCTTTATACCTATAAATAATGGTGGCCTGTGCTGCTTTGAGTTTGTAGCTGTGACTACCGTATTAATAGACTTCTAGTCTGATCTCTATAGTGAAGGAAAGACATATTAAACATTGGTTCTCATTATAATCAAGGGAAGACAATGGTTCCTTAAAGACCTTCAGCTGATATGGCCTCCTGCTGAGATCCCTTCTTTCACTTCTCCATCTCTATCAGATTGTGCTGTTTTCTGTGACCTCCCTTTGAGAAAGTTCTGTTAGCCATCAATTATTTGGTGCATATTAGAAAACTCCTTTTCCAAGGTACTTGCCAGAAATATCTGCGTACATTTCTGATCCTATTTGTGAGCAGAAGGATACCAATAGAACATAAAACAAAATATGCTGCAGGACCGTCCTTCAATTCCACTGTCCCAAAATGTTTAGACGCATACTTTGATTGACATCAATAACCACTAAAATAAGAGACTTCATGACCTCAGGATACTAGAGCCTGTACTCACAAATGAGAGCTACGCAGAGTCCTGTACCCTCCCCTGTGCTGGGTCTGGTAGAGAGGTGGCATTTAATCGGTGGTAATTTGGAGCCCCTCTGCTTTCCACATTCACCTCAGTAAGTTTGAGTCCAAGTCAGTACGAACCTCATACCCACTGAAAGGCCCACTGGCATTGGGCAGGATGGGGAATAGGCATGTTGGAGCCCAAGGTGTGTTGACTTGTGGCCTTCCAAAGGTTCTGATTGAGGGATCTGGTATTGTTGGGCGGCCAGGGAGACACCAAGATCCACTCCCCTACTCCTGCTGCCGACCCACGTTTCTGCCTTCTCAGTATTACTCAACCCACCACCCCTTCTTGCTATGGCTCAGATCTCAGCAGAAGCTTTGTGGGTGGCACGGTGTCACTTTGTGGGCGGCAGGGTGGCACAGTGGTTAGCACTGTTGCCTCACAGCGCCAGAGACCCGGGTTCAATTCCCGCCTCAGGCGACTGACTGTGTGGAGTTTGCACGTTCTCCCCGTGTCTGCGTAGGTTTCCTCCGGGTGCTCCGGTTTCCTCCCACAGTCCAAAGATGTGCAGGGTCAGGTGAATTGGCCATACTAAATTGCCCGTAGTATTAGGTAAGGGGTAAATGTAGGGGTATGGGTGAGTTTCGCTTCGGCGGGTCGGTAGGGACTTGTTGGGCCGAAGGGCCTGTTTCCACACTGTAATCTAATCTAATCTAAAAAAACTCATTTTCACTCAGGGCTTTTAAGGAGCAATTCTCTTCGCTTGAGAAAGGATCATTGATTGGCTGCAGAGGCCACGTCAAAGTCTGTCAATGCTGCAGTCACAACTTCGGTCTCAACACAGGGCAGGAACAGCAAAGTCCTTGATGACTATATTTCCAGCACTGACCAGTAGTAACTATTGAACATAGAAGAGCCACCAGCCTCTAACTGCTGACAGCTCTTGGCAGGGGTTTACTTTTGCCCCATGGATTTTTGATTCTGGGACAAATCCTGCCACCAATCTTGCACAGTGTTGAATGCCACAAGATGTAATGAGCCTTCTCAAGAAGCACGGGTTTCATCAGCTCTCCAGCCAATAGATGAGACCCTAGACTCCTCCACAAGAATTCACCCCGTATGTCAACAATCGCAGACTGGCAACTCTAGATAATCAGAATGAGAATTGATTTTCAATCGATGAAACAACGCTGATTTGAGAACGCTGATATCGTTCTGAGAAAATTTAACTCTGAGATAGTAGATGACCTAAAATCCACACACAATCCTCCACTTAATCATCAGAATTTAAGCAGCCGTGTGCCCTTTCAGTGAGTTAACTACACATTACGTGAAAAGAAACAATGGAGACTGATCATTTTAAAGCTGATTCATTTCCTGATGTCAATGTACATTGCCACTTGCCAGGCTCACTGCCAGGAAGTTTCAGCTGACTCTTTCAAAACACTGCAAAAACACAGGAGATGAGCAGATGCATACAACCCCTTCAGCTTTTGAAAGATAGACTTTCCAGACCAAAAGTGACCATTAACCCGTAGCTCTACTTCAGAACTTCCTAACTAGTTTGGCTTCTTATTAGCATACTGCCATTTGACCAGCAAGGTTTGTGATGGTTAAGTTTAGGGATGCAAGCGCCACCAGCATGTCCCCAAGGCAGTGCTGGACAGTCCAAAGAAAACAGTCTTATTGTAGAAATCACCACCAAACCTGCAGAGGTAATGGTAGGATATCCTGGAGATTTAAACAAACAAGTCACCAAGAATGGTTATGATTAGATTAGATTAGATGACATTACAGCGTGGAAACAGGCCCTTCGGCCCAACAAGTCCACACCGACCCGCCGAAGCGCAACCCACCCATGCCCCTACATTTACCCCTTACCTAACACTACGGGCAATTTAGCATGGCCAATTCACCTGACCTGCACATCTTTGGACTGTAGGAGGAAACCGGATCACCCGGAGGAAACCCACGCAGACACGGGGAGAACGTGCAAACTCCACACAATCAGTCACCTGAGGCGGGAATTGAACCCGGGTCTCAGGCGCTGTGAGGCAGCAGTGCTAACCACTGTGCCACCGTGCTGTTATCTGTTCATGATTCCAGTTTATCACACTGCTGACCATTTTTTATGAGTGTATTGTGTCATCACGATCTATCCAAATGACAAGACAATCACTTTTTAAAGTGTTTTACAAATTTAATTAGATTCCCGCTCAAAGAAAAGTGTGGTTTTAGCAACTTACCTTTTTCTGCAGTAAAATGTCTCTTGCATTGATGCTTTTGGAGAATAATGATGAAAGTTGTTTGAAATTTGAGGGTTTGGGTCAGCTGCACAGAGGGGGCTCAGTTAGACTAAATGCAACAGTAAATAGCAAACTGTGACAATCCACCAATGTGCGTGAGCGAGAGTGTTCACCAATGATCAGGCAGACTCTTGTTTTTCAAAAGAAAAAAAATGCTATGGAAATTAAAGTGGCCAGCAGTTCACATGTTTACGTTGCGTGCAAGCTCGGAAAGACTTGGCAAATTATGTTGGCCCATAGTTACAGTCAAGTCTAATCTGGTCAGAGCCATTGCACTGACATTCAGTCAGAAGATATAAACTTTTAATGGGACATGTAAATGAGTTTAACAGTAAGGTTGGTAAGCACAATTTGCTTGCATTGAATTGGTCTTATGGAGTGATTATCATCTGCAACAAATCTGTAAATTCTTAGTTCACAGTTAAATTATTTGATTTTTTTTTCTGTCTGGCACAAATAAGGTAAGGCATAAATAATTTATCCAGTCAGTTAGCGAAAGTGTGACTACTAAGAAGTGGGAAATCGAGTGACATTTGCACGACTGAAATGTCATGTCAACTGGGAAAATTGATGGAATTTGAATGCACTGTGATAGTCTTGAGTTGAGCATTGAAAAGAGATTGCTACGTCACCTGTGATCTGGTGGTTAAGTAACATCTTGCATGCATAGCGTGCACCCAAATAGGTTTTTTCTTTGCAATATACCTTAATCTTGAAAATGTATTGGGTAAAATTGCCTAGGGTCTTGAACAACATGGGCTATGGCACGAACTAGGAAAAAAGTCAAATGGGGCCTTTCTCAATGTTGGGAGCAACTAGCGCAATCTCCAATGGAGTTCCAGATGTCAGCACAAGTTTCTTGCTAAGGAACAGTTAGAGGCCTATGAATGGGGAGTATCAATTATTAACATTCTCATTAACTCGGTAGATTGGCATCTACCATCTGTTACTTGGAAACTAAGACGCCAAGAATTCCCAACACAGAAGTAGGACTGGGACCTGGCTACTCTAGGGCACCACTTGTTCCTCTTTTGACATCCATCTTGGACACCGTGCACAAACATCTGAGGGCATGCTCTAGGGCATTGACCACAAGTTCCTGGCATTCATGGACACTGGCATCCAACAACTGTCATCCTCTAGGAATCTCAATGACCCATCTCCAACCCATTTACACCGTGCTAATGCACTGTCATCCTGCACTTTGGAGTAGACCCAGAAATATCATGGAAATGTTGCTACAAAGATACCCATTTAGTGCCTATCTGGATACTTTCCTTACCTTGAATTGCCTTTTAACCCATATACAGCATCAGGAAACCTGTCATGGTTGTTGGCGGTGATCAGTGAAGCGAGTGGACATGTTATTGCATGGCACCATGCAGTTTCAATCTTGCACTAATGCATGTGCTGCCAGCAAATGATCATGTATCAAAGTCGAAGAATAGTCTTCAAACATATCAAGGGAGAACTCTTCAATCAGGGGGTCAAGAGCGGCCTCTGATGGAGGCTTGGGCACAATCAGCCAGGGCAGGCAGAGTCAGGAACTGGGGGTAAGGAGATGAATACTAGGCATCCCACCACCCATTTTGGCTCTTTCAGCACTTCTTTCCCCTGGAATGAATGAAAGCGAGTGAATGAGTGGGATGAAGGTGGGTAGCACAGCTATCACTTTTGGCAGAGGTAAGGGAAAGGTAATTGAGGTCTCCTGAGGGAGGGAGTAGGCTGACTGAGGGCAATGCAGCGTTGGTATTTTATGATGGGGGGGGGTATAGTGGGAGCAGGTAACAATGAGTGCTGTGCTCAATAGTGAGAACACGTGAGACTGGTGGCAGATGGCTGCAGTAGCAGAAACAGAGCGAGCATGAGGAAGCAGAGAGAAAATGGTGGCTGTTACCCTGGTGAAGTGGAGAAGGTCATTGACCTATGCTGTTTGGAATTCCTCCAGATGGCTGAGATTGTTCTGACTCCAGAGTAGGGTATCAAATTCCTCTTACCTGCTATGTTAGGGGGAAAAGTCATGAGCTGTGCAGCACAGTTCTGCACTGACAGTGCTTGAATGGGTGAACAATGGCCTTTTAAAGATGGCACTGGTGCCAGGAATGCCAATTTAATCCTGGAGATCTTTGCAGTAGTGAGAAAATCTGGGTACAGTGAATGTGAGAATTGGGAAGATACTATAGAGGCATGATAGGTAGTTAATGAGGCAAGTTTGATAGATAGAACGAGAAACTCACCTTGCGACTCAACAAAACTGAAACTTAGCCAGAACATTATGCAACTCAGGCTAATAATTCCGCTCATTTTTAGTTTGTGTATGAAGATGAATCTTTTAAAATTTTGTATCCAATATTATGGGCAGTCAGGATATTGGTTCACATGATTATTTGTATTATTCCCGTCCTCCACTCGACCAGCTAATTCAACTCCCAAACTAAAACACAAGAACAGATGTAATAATAATGATGTAATGATTCATAAATATGACCAACAGTCCATGCAATTTTCATTAACTTAGTAATAAGTTAGATGGTCCCACTGATGCAATCTCACTCCAACACACTTGCTCATTGGCACTCATTAAATGGTTAAAGAAATACATTCCATATTAATTCTAAAATCTGTCATTTGAATTGGAGCCCGTGATGAACTATATATGATAGTAGAATTAAACAAATTGTGTGGTCCATATGTTATATACAACATTTTTTTTCTGTTGATATAGAACACATATTAAAACTCCAACTTAAAGAAAGCATTCCATACCTTACCAATTAATTTTATTTGATGATATATAATATTCTATTCCTAATTAATTAAAAAAGAACTTTGTTGTATAAGTAGCAGATATAGAGCTAATGCCAAAGCAACTGTTCCAAAATGTAACTCTGTAGCCTTGGTTAATCTTTGGTGTTATAGACTACACTACATGAAAAATGGGGGGGGGAGATGGGGATCTACTCCCAAACATGTCTCAGAGGCCCATGTGATTGCCACGTTGAGGGTAATTATGTGGGTGTTACATAAACAGGCGGGCACATGGTGACATCGTTCAACATCCAAATCTGATTGATGCACAATATGACATTTTCCACCTAGCAACTCTCATTATCTCCCTGTTTCAAGTGTACACAGTGAACATGCACTTGTGGTGGTGGTAGAAGGTTGATTTTCTGACTGGAGGCCAGGTGACCAGTGGTGTTCCACAGGGAATGGTTCTGGATTCACTTTCGTTATCATCTGTATAAATGAATTGGATGAGAATATAGGAGGAATGGTTCGTAAGTGTGCGGATGACACCAAAATTGGTGGCATAGTGGACAGTGAAAAGGTTATCTAATTGTGGGAAAAGATTTGCTAACCCACGATAGACCCACAAAAGCAAATTGGCCAAATTGTACCAGGACACCCAGAATTCCCGAGCAGCTCACGAACTGGGTCAGATGATACACAGACACTGGAATACGTTGTCAAACTCCCATGGACATGACAGATGCTCAAAGCCCTCAGGGCAGTTTCACAACCCAACAGCAGCAAAGCCACGCAAAGAGTGGGACAGACAGACAGGCACCACAGGACAATGGAAGCACCTCACCACTGCAGCAAAGACTTCAACACCTACCTGGGAAGATGAATGGAACCATGATACTGTCAGGAACCATGATACTTGCATTGTGTGAAGGAACAGGACATTCATCCGATAAACTGTTTTCCACCCTTGCAATTAAATTACTCCATTTTCAGAAACATTGTATTTTCCCATTTCTTAATCAGTGTCATTGTGCGGCATTATTATAAAACTGATCTCATCCTTAGCTCTGGGAGGAGAAATCAAATTCTCTGTGCAGACTGTCAGTTCTGTGTCAGCTACTCTGTTTTCTCCTCCAGTGATATCACTTGCAATAAACCGTTTGTCAATTTCACTTCGAGCTGTGTTTTGTGATCTCTAACCTATTGGGCAAATTTCTCCGACACTAACATTACAGAGATCTTTATCAATTGGGTCAAGGGGCTGAGGAGAGACAGGTGGAGTTTAATTTGGATAAATGCGAGGTATTGCAATTTGGTAAAACAAACAAGGGCAGGAATTATACAATTTTAAAATAGGGCCCTGTGTAGTGTTGTAGAACACAGGCCGAGAGGTTTAGATACAAAATTCTTTGAAATTTGCATCACAAGTAGACAGGGAGGAAGTGGGGACTGCAGATGCCGGAGATCAATGTCAAAACGTGTGACACTAGAAAAGCACAGCAGATCAGGCAGTATCTGAGGAGTAGGAGAATTAACATTTTGGGCATAGGCACTTTGTCAGGAATGTGGTGGAAGAAGGGTGCTGAGTGGTAAATAGGAGGGTGGGGATGGAGATGGGGGTGAGGTAGCTGGAAAGGCGATAGGTAGGGGTTGGATTTGGGATGAGGTATGGGAAGGGGAGATGAGGAAACTGGTGAAATCTACATTGATGCCCTGTGGTTGGAGGGTCTCAAGGCAGAAGATGAGGCATTCTTCCTCCAGATTTTGGGTAGCTTGGATTTGGCAGTGAAGGAGGCCCAGGAATTGCAAGTCCTTGGCCGAGTGGGAGGGAAAGTGGAAGTGGTCGGCCACAGGGTGTTGGGGTTGTTTGGTGATGGGGTTGTTTGGTGATGGGGTTGTTTGGTGCGGATGTGGTTAAGAAAGTGTTTAGCATGCTTAACTTCATTGCTCAGACCTTTGAGTATAGGAATTGGGATGGCATGTTGGGGTTGTATAGGATGTTGGTGAGGCTTCTTCTGGATGTTGCCAGGAATGGAGGGTTTGAGACATGAAAATAGGCTGGATAGGCTGGGACTTCTTTCACTGGAGCACAGGAGAGGAAACCTTGGAGAGGTTTATAAAATCATGAGGGATACAGATAAGGTTCTGGATGTTGCCAGGAATGGAGGGTTTGAGACATGAAAATAGGCTGGGACTTCTTTCACTGGAGCACAGGAGAGGAAACCTTGGAGAGGTTTATAAAATCATGAGGGATACAGATAAGGTGAACAATAAAGGTATTCCCTAAGGTAGAGGATTTCAAGATTCGGGGTCACACTTGTAAGGTGAGAAGAGAAAGATTGAAAAAAGAAGTGAGGGGCAACCTTTTTACACAGCAAGTGGTTTTTGTGTGAAATAAACGTCGAGAGGAAGTGGTGGATGTGGGTACAGTTACAACATTTACCAGACATTTGGATAATTACACAAATAAGAAATGTTTGGAGGAATATGGGCCAACTACAGGCAGGTAGGACTAGTTTAGTTTGGGATTATGCTCTGTGAGGACGAAGGATCTGTTTCCATGCCGCATGACTCTATGGCTCCATGCCCTCAAGTGCTCAAGGAATCTCTCACCTCTCACTAATTTGTTTTAAAGAGATCCCTCCAACTGGTGGATCAGTTACTTATTATATTTACTGACCACCATATGAGGCCTTTCAGCCAAAACACAATTAGGAGTCTGTTCAGTTATCTGACCCTCCCACTGTCTCAAATGCTTACAAATAATATCTTGCATAAGTAAGAAATGCCTTTGGGTTTGTTGGGAACAGTCAGGAAAATCAAACTCCAATGTTTGTTTGTTCTCCATATGCTATGACTGCACAGAACTAAACTGCCTTAATGACTATACATGTATATAAAGATTTTTATGAATGAAGTATACTTTTGAAATAAAAGAAAATCAGATGCCTTGAAATAAGCAGCCTGCATCTCTTTGACTAGACAGAGGATAACGGCCTATTATGACCCTTAAGCCTTTTTCGAAAGTGTCATTCGATTTATCCTCTGATGAATATGTTAAAGGCACTCGAGGTGATACACACTACCTCCTGTTCTCTGCTGCTTGTAACAAAATAGCTAAAGTTTTTATATTAAATGCACTGTGTTGGGAAGGATTCTTTCATTAAGATCTGGAGTAACTTTGAAGAATCTAAAAGAATGCTGATTCAAATAGCATCGACCTGGCAAACTATAAGTTGGTAGAAACTGCAGTCAGTAATTGGAAAAAAAAGACTACCTCAAGTACAAAGTGTTTTAAATGGAAATAATGGCATTACACTCAGCAAATTAATCAGCAAATTGCACAATGCTGAATCATTAATAGCTTTTTTGATCCACGTCTTCAGGTTTACATTTGTTCGCTCCAGCAATATTCCTTTTCACGGAAAATATACTGGGCTGCAATATTCCGCTCCACATCACTGAAGGCAAGAGGTGGAGGGGGTTCACTCCTGACAATTTCTGCCCCATGCTTAAGAGAGTGCCAGAAACATGCAGAGGAGGCAGATTGTGACTCCGCCAGTGTTCCCAACAGTAACAGACTGTCCAACTGCCTGACAATGAACCAAGTATTACCATGTGCATGTCCATGAGCCATTTCCTGAATGTCACCCCATCACCCTTGCACAGGGTCTTCGCCCTCTAGTGAACTAGTGCACAAGCTCACCTTATCCTGGAGGCTATTTCCGGAGTACACATGCCCAATGACAGACCACAGTTGAAACTTTATTGCTTAAGCCACAAAGGTAGGCCCAGTGCCTCTAGTGAACTAGTGCACAAGCTCACCTTATCCTGGAGCCTATTTCCGGAGTACACATGCCCAATGACAGACCACGTTAATTCAACCTATGTCTAAGCCACAAAGGTAGGCCCAGTGCCAATATCGAGCTGGTAGCTGTAACAGTACGCTCAAATTGCAATGCTTCCTTTGATGTGGCTGCTGCTGGAATACCAGGCACCACGGTGATACCAGGGGATGGATTCCAGGATGCAGGAAAATATCATTGCATAGAGAGACAGTGTTAGAAATGGAGATGCACTGCGGTTCAAAATGAGAGAGATATGATCGCGAAAACAAAATAAAAACAAGGGATGGCAAGTGGCAGAGAGCTGGGAGCAGAGTGAGGAGAGGAAATATGAGAGACAGACTCTGTTTTCAATGCTCCAGTCAGTATGGGACCGCTGAGACTGAGACAGAAATGAAAGCGCAGGTTTCTGCTTGTAATTCACAGTGATAACTGAACTAAGTGCTCAATACTGGACCTGAAACTATCTATTACCGGACCGTAGCCAGTCAGGGTCAATCTGAATGCTCCTGTTCAAATCCTGATGGTCAGTGTCATCAGCTGACCAGTAAGCTGTCCTCTGGTTCTACATTCAGAAATATGCAAGGCCGCATTAGGGCGTGTGAGGAAGCAGTGTGTCTGGGTGTCTATGGCCACTCCATCTCCAGCTTTCACATTATTCTAGAAATAGGGTGAAATGGAATTTGAGAAGATGCCTAAGGCAGGTAGGTGCCATCATTTTGGATGGCGTTCCAATTGCTCCGGCCTCAGCCTTGACTTTCCCATTAATGCCAAGTCCGATTTCTTCTCAGGGGATGTGGCCATTGGCTGTCCCCCTAAATCATTACTGCTGCCTCTCAGTATAAAGCTCCCACTTCTGCTAGAGTAGCGGGAGATTGCCGCTGAGTGTGTCGTGACCTTTGGGTGGCATGTCATGGCTGAATAATTGAGAGTATCTGCAATCTGTAAGATGTGAATGTGGGGTTTGCTCAGTGTGAGAAGGACCGGGTGGGACAAATGATCGTGAAGTATGAGATCTAGAAATTGCTGAGGGATATGGTACATTGTAAGAGGTTGCAGCAAAGGCAGTCTTGTTTGGTTCACTACAGTTTCCCTTTAGGAATGTCACATTGTCTTTAAGAGAAGCAGACAACAGATCCTCTCAGCAAATGCTACCTAGCTCTGTGATGAGCACACAGATCATCAGAAACATGGGGCAAAGTTTTCTCAGCCTCTGAAAAATGTGGACATTGGTAAGAAAAACAGAGCAAAATAGGCAGTAATGAGATTCTTGATGTTCAGAGTAAAAGTCTAATTCTCCAAGCAAGTGTGAATGGCAAGACAAGAATTGTACATGTTGAGCATCAAGAAGCCTGTTTGCATCAACCAGCACGCATTAGTGTGGCATTATTAACTAATCTCACCTTAGCAATAAGCAGTTTTCCATTCTCCCACCCGCCAGTAGAAGCTAGACTGCAACAATCCCCAGCATGAAAGTCAGAGCTGCTACCTAGTGAGTCCAACTTACCCTGTGCTCTTTTGGGCATCTGTGGACTGCAACCTCCTGCAACCCCAATCCGCAGACATTGGCATCGGATAAGTACCAGTCACACCGTACCCTCGTGACCCAGTTCTGACAGACTTACAGTACAGTTCTGCACTTCAGTGCTGCATTTTGTAGCACACTGGCACCTTTTGTTGGAATTATGCTGCGCAGACACTTTGTGACAGACCACGATGTATCTCAGGACTACTCATTCGGTCTTTTGGTGCTCATTTACCTGTGCCCACGTTGATGTTCACAGCGTCCCTGCCTTGCCTTGGCTTTTTGTGCTTTGCCCCCTCAAACAGAGTTTAAAGACTCACTGTCCTTCTATCCTGCCTTGCTGTTAAATGCAGACACAGAGCCACACAGCTTGTTATACTGGTCAGCAGTTATCAGTCAAGGAGGTGGACATGTTTATGTTCAGTGTAGAGCAAGGTCAGTGTCCCACCTTCCCTATGTGCCAGCAGCTTATGTCACAAACATACTGCATGCATTTCAAGCAAATGTCCACCATGCCTCAAGGTTGAAGGGAAGCAATTCTCAGTCAGATTTGGGTACACAGCCTTCAGTCAAAGGGTTATCAGAAGACTCAACCAAGGGCAGCATTCAATATCAGCCCAGTCTTCGACATGGTCACTCAATGTGTTTGGAAGGGTGGAGTCCGGAGTCTGTATCACTACAATCTGAGGAATGGACCATGGTTAGTTCTGCAGATCCACTGCAACCAGTTTGGGAAGCTGTGGTTAATTACAACTGGGAACTGCACAGAGTTCAGTCAGGGGTCTTGTCACTTCAAGTCAGTCAGGGAACTGGATCATGGTCAGGCCTGGGCCGAGTTCAATGACAATTATAAGGGCTATCAAGGGTATTTGCTGTGGGAGAGATGTTGGGGTAAACTCAGCTAGAATGTTGGGATGTGGGGGAGACACTGGGGAAACCGCGGAGCCAGCATGTTAGGATGCGGGGGAGGCATTGGGGGAAACCCGGAGCCAGCATATTTGTATGTGGGGGAGACATTGGGGGAAACTTGGACACAGCATGTTGGGATATGGGGGAGACACTGGGATAAACTCAGAACCAGCATGTTGGGATGTGGGGGAGACACTGGGATAAACCCGGAGCCAGTATGTTGGGATGCAGGGGAGACATTGGGGTAAACTCGGAGCCAACATGTTGGGATGTGGGGGAGACATTGGGATAAACTCGGAACCAGCATGTTGGGATGCAGGGGAGACATTGGGGTAAACTCGGAGCCAGCTTGTTGGGATGTGGGGGAGACATTGGGGTAAACTCAGAGCCAGCATGTTGGGATGTGGGGGAGACACTGGGATAAACTCGGAACCAGTATGTTGGGATGTGGGAGAGACATTGGGGGAAACTTGGAGCCAGCATGTTGGGATGTGGGGGAGACATTGGGGTAAACTTGGAGCCAGCATGTTGGAATGTGGGGGAGACACTGGGGGAAACACAGAGCCAGCATGTTGGGATGGGGGGCAGACATTGGGGAAACTCGGAGGC
>NC_057728.1:13371733-13439502 GCF_004010195.1 Chiloscyllium plagiosum
GTTGGGATATGGGGGAGACATTGGGGGAAACTCAGAGCCAGTGTATTGGGATGCGGGGGGAGACATTGGAGGAAATTTGGATACAGCATGCTGGGATACCGGAGAGACAATACATTCAAAGAAGGGAATGACCGTGTGTTGGAGGACATGTGTTACTGTCTGATAATGGGTCAGGGAAAAAGAAGGGTTGGAGTGGCTGTTGACAGTTACAATCTGTGAAGTATCAGAGTTGAAGTGACTGACCTGGAGGCCCAGGGCTTAGGGGTAATACTGAAATATTAATTTGTCATTGAAGGAGCTGTGTGAGAACATGTGGAAGTTCAGTACTGATGTGCTCACCAGGGAGTGCCAGGAAGTAAGGGACATGGAGGTTTGATTACTAGGTTGACCCTTGTGACTCTGTGTCAACTCGACCTGCATTGTTTTCCATTCTCATGCAACTGGTAAACGTGTATTGAAAATAGCAGTAACTGCACCTGGAGTAGGCAAAATGAGTGCTTTTGTCCTGTCTGAGCATGCAGACTTTATATGTGAGCAACGTGGGGCCCTCACAGGGCAATTTCATGAATCAGGTGCTTTCACAGAGCAGGTATGCAGTGTCTATCTGTGTGGGTTACAATTCCTGGCCACAATCAACCATCACGGCACTAGTTATCTCTATGGAATAGGAGGCATCACAGGTGACTTTAAAAATGGAACATTTGGACAGCAATTTGAAAAGACAATCCAAGGTCTCATTGGCTGCACATAATCATAGAACTGACTTCCTCCCACCTTGAACTGTAAAAACTCACCAATAACTCTTAGATTTAATCATGCCTTTCTTGTGTGATGTGAGAGCAGAAGAACAAGGTATCAGTAATCATACCAACTCTCTGATCATATTTGCATGACACGGCTTGTCTTGTGTTCTTAAACATAAAGTCTCCTACGTCAAAAATCCATGTAGAGGCATTCCATGCTCCTCCATCTCCCTGTATGAAGGACAATACTGAGGTACTGTTTGTGAGTGATGGGAATGCTGACTGCTGATGTGAACTGTCAGTTCCTTCTCTTACCCACACAGGTTCGTTGACCAGGTTTTCTGCCCGCAGCAGGGGGGCTTTGCCACTGTCGCTGCAACGCAAGAAAGAAACTGAGGAGCCACAAACGGGCCAGCAAGTCTAGGAGCAGCAGCAATCTCCAGCAGTTGCCAAATGGTCTCCACGTGAAAAGCTCACAGCTGAATGACCCCTTGGGATGCAGCGGAGGTGCAGGAGGCGCAGAGGCTTCCAGATGAGCAAAGCACAGTTCCAGTGAAGACCAAGGATGCCCCAGCATGCCATCACAGAACAATGTCAGTTGCTGGAGTGAAACCTGTGACCTGAAGGAATGAGTGGCCACCCCTATCCCTGTAGGCAAGCAGGAGGCTGGAAGAACACAGCAAGCCAGGCAGCATCCGGAGGTGGAGAAGCCGATGTTCCAAGCGTAACCCTTCTTCAGGACTGGGGGTGGTTGTGGGGGGAGTTGTTTTGCAGCTCCCCTTACACTCACCCCCTTTGATCTGCAGTTCCTCTTACACCCAACCCCGGCCCTGAAGAAGGGTTACACCCGAAACATCGACTTCTCCATCTCCGGGTGCTGCCTGGCTTGCTGTGCTCTTCCAGCCTCCTGCTTGCCTACTTTGGATTCCAGCATCTGCAGGTTTCCTTCTATCCCATCCCTGTGGCTGTCACAGAGGCAGATGTGCTAAAGTTTTATGCAACTGGTTTTAGATGCTTTGAATGTAACTGCATGTGTCCCTTTAATAGCTGCTCAGAGTGAAATGGGTCAATATCCTATAATGTATATGGATGGGAGCCAGTTGTGCCTGCAGTTCAGCTATGTTGCACAGAACGATTATCACAGAAGTAACAATCGCATTCAGAAACAGTGTCTGTATCCCCACCTACTCTCCAGCCGTCACATTGTGAGAAACATGTAACAAAACTCCAAAGGTCTCAATAATTATGAATAATTAAGGAAAATTAATTATATTAGATGTAATTGAACAGGTGAAGATATAGAACAATTATCCATGCTCCCTTCATGCTCATACTTTATCAATTATGTATAGATACAAAGTCAACAGCATCCAGCTGAGATGAAGCATTTTGCTCAGTGGCATATCATGCTGCCTTGGCTGATCTTCTAGAACCACAGGCTTCTTGTGAGACAAGTACCTCATCCTGGAGACAGTGAGGACTGCAGACGCTGGAGATCAGACTTGAGAGCGTGTTGCTGGAAAAGCACAGCAGGTCAGGCAGCATCCGAAAAGCAGGAGAATCAATGTTTCGGGCCAAAGCCCTTCATCAGGAAATTAAAATTAGAATTAGAATTCTAGTACATTGGCAAAGTAGAAATGGTGCCCGGTTCTGGATATGATGTTCGGAATGACAAGCTGTTGACAAAACCCTGTGTTTTGCAAATTAAGAAATAAATAAGATTCAAAATCCTCTACAATGTGCCCATGATGGCATCCTTAGATTCGAAAAACAGCTTAATTTTAAGATGTTTTTGAAAGTCTGCAAACAAGTACAATTAATAAACAGGCGATGGTGATGAATTTGACTTGGGATCATGGATCGACTTCGGGGCAGATTTAATGCAACATTTCTTAAACTAGCAAATAAAGGTCTCAGAAATTAATTTGTACTGGCAATAACTTACAGTTCAAATTTTACGATACTTTTTCACTCATTCTGCTGATTTCAAAATAAATGTACTAAAAATACCAGTACAACTGAATGGAAACATAGACCATCATTGCTAGCCTGACATCTTTTTGTGCATCTGAGTCACATTTATTTTCACTGCAGGAATAGATCTAATGGAGTCTGTTGGCCAGCTAAATTGTCTTCTAAATACAAGTTATGGTGAACATTGTACTGGATCTCAAGTACTCACCGCTATCAATAACAATATCACAACTTATCAAAGCAAATGACTGGCCAATTCGTTACCAATTGGCTTGAAGGTGTCATCACATGACATCCTCCCTCTAAATGTCCTATAACTAAATTCATTCCGTTGGTCAGCAGCATATTCAACCCCACCACGCAACACCTTCCAAAGCCAATTGTAAACTGAATAGATTGATAGTTGATTGAATGGATGGTTTTCTGACTGTTGATATTAGACTCTTTCCAATCCAGTACTATCATGAAAATTGCTGAAAGAAACTAAAAAGGAATATTATCTTGATGTCTGTATGATTTCTCCTCTGGGCTGCTTTTTGTGGTGTGATTAATCCTTAATCCCAGGACACTCTAGGACAATCTTAATGTTCAAACTCCATTTAAATGAGGCTTAAAGCTAGACCTTTCTTTGCTGCCCTCTTCTTGTGACTTGTCGTCCGCTTGAAAAACAATCAACCATAGAAAGGATAAAAAGCAATAATTTCAAATCCTGAAGCAATACTGCATACGCTGGAAATAAAGCCTTCAACAAGGTTTTGCATGGTAGACTTATAAGTAAGATTAGGTTACATGGGATTCAGGATGAAGTTGCCAATTTGATACAAAATGGCTTAACGGCAGGAGACAGAGGGTGGTGATGGAGGGTGGTTTTTCAGACTGGAGGCCTGTTCAATGCTGGGTCCATTTTTGTTTGACATTTATGTAGATAATTTAGATGAGAATATAGAAGGCGTGGTTAGTAAGTTTGTGGATGACACCAAAATTGGTGGCACAGTGGACAGGGAAGGTTATCTAAGATTACAAACACATCTTGATCAGTTGGATCAATGGGCTGAGGACTGACAGATGGAGTTTAATTTGGATTTTGATAAAACAAACAAGGGCAGGACTTATACAAGTAAAGGTTGGGCCTTGGGTAGTGTTATAGAACAAAGAGGAGTTCAGATACACAATTCTATGAAGTTTGTGTCACATCTGGACAGTGTGGTTAAGAAGGTGTTTAGCACGTTTGCCTTCATTGCTCAGACCTTTGAGGATAGGAGTTGAGATGTCACGTTGAGATTGTACAGAACTTTGGTGAGGACTTTTCTTGAGTACTGTGTCCAGTTCTGGTCGCCCCGCTAGAGGAAGGAATTATTGAGTTGAAGAGGTTTCAGAACAGATTTATGAGGATGTTATTGGGAATGGAAAGCATGAGTTATAATGCAAGGCTGGATAAACTGGGACTTTCACTGGAACGTAGGAAGTTGATGGGTAATCTTATAGAGGTTAAGAAAATCATGAGGGTTATAGGTGAAGTGAATGGCAGGTGCCTTTTCCCTATAGTGGAGGATTTTGGGGAGAGAGGAGAAAAATTTAAAAATGACATGCTGGCAACCTTATCACACAGAGAGTGGTTCGTGTGTTGAATGAACTTCCAGACCAAGTGGTGGATGTGGGTACAGTTACAATGTTTAAAAGACATTTGGATAAGTACAGAAATAAGAAAGTTTTGGAGGATATGGGCCGAGTCCAGGGAGGTGGGACGAGTTTAATTTGGGTCGGCATTGATTGATTGGACCGAGGGGTCTGTTTCTGTGCTGTATGACTCTATGACTCCATGTTAACTCTGTATCTTTCTCCACAGATTTGGCATGAGTGTTTCCAGTGCGTTCTGCTTTTATTTTTAAAAGAGCTTTTTCTTTACAGGAAATGTGTGTTATTGGTAAGGCCACATTTGTTGCCCATCCTAAATGCAGACAGCCCTTTTAGAATCATAGAATTCACTACAGTGTGGAAACAGGCCCTTAGGCCCAACAAGTCCACACCAACCCTCCGAAGTGTAATCCACCCACACCCATTCCCCCACCCTATATTTACTCTAACCTACACATCTCTGAACACTCCGAGCAATTTAGCATGGCCAGTTCACCTAACCTGCACATCTTTGACTGTGGAAGGAAACATGTGTTCAAAGGCCACTGTGATTGCTAGTGGAATTTACCAGGAGCACCAGGAGGAAACCCACACAGACACAGGGAGAATGGACAAACTCTACGCAGACAGTCACCCAAGTCTGGGATCGAACATAGACTCCTGGTGCTGTGAGGCAGCAGTGCTAACCAATGAGCAAACGTGCCACCCTTAGAAAAACGTAAGGAGTCAACCACATTGCTGTGGACCTGGAGCCACAGATAGGCCAGACCAGGTGAGAATAGCAAATCTGCTTCCTTACTGAAGCAGTTTTTATTTAAACAACCATCTAGTATTACATTCCAGACTTAATAATTAAATGTAAATTCCACTAGCAATCACAGTGGCCTTTGAACGCATGTGTCCTGAGTGTTAGTCTGGCCCTCTGGATGAACTTCCACTGCACCACTGACTTCCCACAGAAGTCATTCGCCATTTATAAGAGTTTGTATTTTGGTTATGGTTTGCTCTGAATTAAAACTGTCAATCTCATACAAGAACTGAATAAACTATGAAGGAGGGAAAAATTCTTAAGTACCTTTTCAGAAGAAAATAATGTTGTTGAGAGTACAGAGTTTTCAATGGCCTGCTTAATATGTAGATCAATTGAATACTAGCTAGCTGCTAGATAGGGCAAATCTACTCCCCCAGCTCTCTTGGTACATTATCTTCAAAGCTGCTCTATCGGTGTTTCATTTAATTGATACACGCCAGAGTCATGAGTTAATGGTGTTGTTTGTGGCCTTGAGTTATTCTGTCAGTCACTTCTGACTTTATAAAAATGACATATAGACAAATGCAATGAATGAAACAAAGAAAGGCTCTTTCATCAACATAATAAATATTCCGGCAACTAGTTGTTCGAATATTGCGTTAATAAAGCTGATTCTGAAGAAAGTAATAACCAATACAATAATTATAACACATTTTACAACCTAATAATTTACTTGTGGCTGTATCATTTTCTTTACTATTGCCTCACAATTCCTCAGTTACAACTGTTCATCACAGGGTCAGATATGGGGATGTTTTCTTGTGATTCCACTAGTTTAGCACCATTCGCAACTCCACAGCTAATGAAGCAATTCATGCCCAAATGCAGCTAAACTTGAACAACATATATTTTTGGGGCTGCTATGCAGCAAGTCACATTTGTGACACACAAGTGGTGGACATTTTCAATACAGGAATATCTGCCCATTCACCTTGACAGACCGTCAATGTCCTGGGGGTCACCATTGACCAGAAACTGAACTGGATCAACTACATAAATACTGTGATGACAAGAAAATGTCAAGGGCTGCAAATTCTGTGGTGAGTAACTTATCTCAGAAACTCCCAAATTCTGTTAACAAGGTTCAAGGTGCAGTTTAGAGCAGGACGGCTTATTGTCCACTTGGACAAGTCAAGCCTAAAATCACCCAACACGCTCAAGTCCACCCAGGACAAAGAAGCCAGCCTGATGGCACTCCATCCATCACCTTCACCACTCACCTTCCACGCTTGGCAAACTATGGCTATTGGGTGCAATAGTTATAAGATACATTGCAGCATCTCGCCAACAGTTCTTCAATGACTTCTCCTTTTTCTTTTCCCACATTCTGAACAAGGGCATCAAAAGCATTAGAGCACTATGACCTCCAAGTTCCCCTCCAAATCCAGATGTGGAATAATGTTAATGTTCCTTCATCACCACTGAGTCAAAATGGTGTAATTGTCTTCCTAATAGAACTTCAGATACAGCTCTCCACCAATTTCTTGAGAACAGTTAAGAAGAATCCATTGATGCATCAAATGAAAGTTCCTCACCTTTTGCAGTCCTTATGAGATTATATGTCTGATGTAGAGTAAAATGTTTTGTATTCCTCCCGAAGTTATGTAATTCAACATAGCACAATGCAGTTTCTCATCTGAATCTGTGAACTAGTAAACAAGAAATAAATGCTAATCAATGGAACATTTCTGCTGAGCAAGAACTGAATTCACCTTATATGTTTTTCAGTTGAATTTCATATCATGGATTCATAGGACAATGCAATGTAGAGGGTGTCATTTGTTCCATAATGTTTGTTCTAGCTTTTGAGCAGATTTATCCAATTATCGGGTCATAGAGAGCGATAGGGTTATTATGGTATAGAAGAAGGCTAGGCTGGCTCTGTGGAGAACAATCCAATCTGCCCCATTCCCGCACTGTATTCGCATAACCCTGAAAGTTTATTTTTCATCCAATTTTCTTTTGACACATTGATTATTGCCGTATCTACAAACCTCTTAAACAGCAAGTTCCAGGCAATTGCCACTTCCTCCGTAAGAATGTTCTTATTTACAGCCCCTCTATATCTTTCACTCAAAATTTTAAACCATTTAAACTAATGGAAACACATTTTCTTTGTCTACTTTATCTACACGTGCCATCATTTTGCATATTTCTATCAAATTTTCCATCAACCTTCTGTGCTCTTCCTTCAGGAACAACTCTTGCTTCACCAGCATTTCCTCGTAATTAAATTCCATCATCCCTGGAACAATTTCCATAAATCTCTGTATCCTTTCAGGGACACCCCAAGTTTTCCTCAGCATTGTGACCACTCTATGGATGATTCCTGGCCTGCTAAGTGCTTCCAATTATTTTTGTTCTTCCTCAAGATGTGATGTTTGCTTCCCTTTCTATAGCAGTTGGATCAATTCCTTTTGGAACTGAGACATTACAGCTGTTAATAAACCTCAGGCTGCAGGTGCTGTGACACCTTGGCCATTTTCCACATTTTTAATGGTCTGAGTTGGGGGGTGACAGGGCCCCTACTTACATCAAGGCTCTAGAGACAAAACCTATTCACAAGTAACTTGTAAAATAATTTGCTGAAATAAAATGAAATCGCAGAACGGTTTGCGCTGTCATAACAAAGAATCTTTTTGGCTAATTGAAGGATTTGAAGATCAGGAGACACTGAGGGCAAACTTTCTAGCTCTTGACAATGAGAGCCGAGATCGTGATGTGCTAATAATCAGCATCCTTTGTTCCTGAAACAGGCTGCAAGCCAACTTTGTGCTGCCTGCTAATTAACATGATTGTAGTGTGTAGCCGGTACTAATTGCGCTGTTGGATAGCTGAACATCTCAGCGGGGATCTAACATAGGCAAAGATAAGCACTAATATATCCGCTAATATTTTTATCATGTACACAGGTGCTTAATTTAAGCATTCAGCCCATTTTAGTTAAGTGTGTCTCTGTGTATGCACAGTAACCGAGAGGGGATTTAGAAATGGTCAACACAGATTGTGTCAATGGAAGTTATAGGGAAATTGGCTAGCTCGAATTGAAGCCAGCCTACACTACTTGAAAACAAGAAAAGTGTTTTGTGGCGAGAATAGGTCTACCTCTTTCCTTGTCTTCTGCGTTTCAGATGGTCAACCCATTACAGTGGTGATAAATGTTGACTCCTCATGAGATTGCACAGCATGAGGCCTCACCGTGAATATTTGAGCATGGTGTACACGAGAAGACTGATGAGCATGGTGTACAAGAGAAGACTGATGAACATGCATAGTTCTGAAGTCAGGTTACTGGACTCGAAATGTTAACTCTGCTTTCTCTCTCCACAGGTGCTGCCAGACTTGCTGAGTTTCTCTATCAATTCCTGTTTTTGTTTCTGATTTCCAGCATCCGTAATTGTTTTTTTCGGATGAATGTGCATGTCGGGTTACAGGTACAAGAACATTGCAAGCTGATATTGAGGGAATAGAGAAGGGTGAATAATTATGTACTGTATGGATTATTGTTGGAATACGTAGCTATTCAACAAGTTTGAGGAGCCCATCAAAGACCTTTTGGCAAAGACCAGGTTACATAGCATGCAGTGGTTCACCATGAGACTTTGAGACATACACAGATCTCTCTCAAATAGCCCATGCCACAGAAGTCTTAGAATGCTAATGGTTATCCCCATGATGTTCTCAGTAGTAAATTGCCTTTAGGTGTACGTGTATATACATTGTCTGCAACTCTCTTGTGGCACAGTGATAGTGTCCCTGCCCCAGAGAGTTTTGGGTTCATATCCACTCCATAACTGTGTAATAGATTTGATTTGATTTGTTAGCCATCTCAGAGACATGGTTGCAAAATGGTCATGACTGGGAGTGAAATATCCAGGGGTACCAGACTATTCAGAAGGACAGACAGGAATGCAAGGGAGGTGGTATAGCTCTGATATTCAAGGACAACATCAGGGTAGTGCTGAGAGATGATATAGGTTCTAAGGAGCATGAGGTTGAATCCATTGGGTGGAAATTAGGAATTTCAAGAAGAAAAAATCACTGGTAGGCATAGTCTATAGGCCTCTAAATAATAACATCATATTGGGACGGGCAATAAACAAGGAAATAACTAATGCCTGCAAAAATGGTACAGCTATTATCATGGGGGATTTTAATCTACATGTAGATTGGTTAAACCAGCTCAGTCCTTGAGGATGTGTTTGTTCAGTGTATCCGTGATAGTTTTCTTGAACAACATGTAATGGAACTGACAAGGGAGCAAGCTATCCTAGATATATCCTGTGTAATGAGGCAGGAATAATTAATGACCTCATAGTCAGGGATCCTCTTGGAAGGAGTGATCACAGTATAGTTGAATTTAAAATACAGCTGGATAGTGTGAAGATAAAATCCAATAGTAGGGTCCTGTGCTTGAATAAGGGGGACTATGATAGAATGAGGGAGGGCCTGGCTAAAGTAGACTGAAAACAGAGACTTTATGGTGTGAGCAGTAGAGGACCTGCAAATACATTTTTCAAAGTGCTCAGCAAAAGTATATTCTGGTGAGAAGGAAGGACTGTAATGGGAGGGGTAATCTGCCGTGGGTGTCTATGGAAACAAGGGATGCTATCAAAATGAAAGCGAAGGCATCCAAAGTGGCCAAAAACAGCAGGACTCTAGAAGATTGGGAAAACTTTAAAGGTCAACAGAAAGCCACAAAAAGAGCTATAAAGAAAAGTAAGATAGAGTATGAGAAAAAAACTAGCACAGAATATAAAGACAGATAACAAACGTTTCTATTAATATATAAAATGAAGAAGAGTCGCTAAAGTAAATGTTGGTCCTTTAGAGGATGAGAAGGGCATTTAGTTATGGGATATGATGAAATCACTGAGGCATTGAACAGGTACTTTGCATTGGTCTCCACAGTGGAGGACACTAATAACATGCCAGTAAGTGACAAAGAGACAAAGATAGGTTAGGACATGGACGCAATCATTATTACGGAAGAGCTAGTGTTGGGTAAGCTAATGGAGCTAAGGGTAGATAGGTCTCCTGGCCCTGATGGAATGCATCCCAGGGTACTAAAAGAGATGGCGGGAGAAATAGCAGGTGGACTGGCGGTAATTTTCCAAAATTTGCTGCACTGTGGGGCAGTCCCAGCAGATTGGAAAATAGCAAATGTGATGCCACTGTTTAAAAAGGGAAGCAGACAAAGGATGGGGAATTATAGACTGGCGAGCTTAACCTCTGTAGTTGGGAAGATGCTTGAATTTATTACCAAGGAAGAAATGGCAGGGCATCTCAACAGAAATTGTCCCATTGTACAGACACAGCATGAGTTCATGAAGGGCCGGTCATGCTTCACAAATCTTTTGGAATTCTATGAAGACATTTCAAGCAAGGTGGACAATGAGGATCCAGTGGATGTGGTGCAGAGACAGGATAGATTGAGTGAATCCTGAGAAGAGTATAACAAAAGTAAGAATGTACTTAAGAGGGAAATCAGGAGGGCAAAAAGGGAACATGAGATAGCTTTGGCAAATAGAATCAATGAGAATCCAAAGGGTTTTTACAAATATATTAAGGACAAGAGGGTAACTTGGGAGAGAATAGGGCCCTTTGTGTGGAGCCACAGGAAATGGGAGAGAAACTAAACAAGTATTTTGCATCAGTATTTACTGTGGAAAAGGATATGGAAGATATAGAATGTAGGGAAATAGATGGCGACACCTTGCAAAATGTCCATACTACAGAGGAGGAAGTGCTGGATGTCTTGAATTGCATAAAGGTGGATAAATCCCCAGGACCTGATCAGATGTACCCTAGAACTCTGTGGGAAGCTGGAGAAGTGATTGCTGGGCCTCTTGCTGAAATATTTGAATCATCAATTGTCGCAGGTGAGGTGCCGGAAGACTGGAGGTTGGCTAACATGGTGCCACTGTTCAAGAAGGGTGGTAAAAATAAGCCAGGGAACTATAGACCAGTGAGCCTGATGCCAGTGGTGGGCAAGTTGTTGGAGGGAATCCTGAGGGACAGGATGTACATGTATTTGGAAAGGCAAGGACTGATTAGGGATAGTCAATATGGCTTTGTGCGTGGGAAATCATGCCTCACAAACTTGATTGAGTTTTTTGAAGAAGTAACAAAGAGGATTGATGAGGGCAGAGCAGTAGCTGTGATCTATATGGACTTCGGGAAGGACTCCCCATGGGAGTCTGGTCAGCAAGGTTAGATCTCATGGAATACAGGGAGAACTCGCCATTTGGATACAGAACTGGCTCAAAGGAGAAGACTGAGGGTGATGGTGGAGGGTTGATTTTCAGACTGGAGGCCTGTGACCAGTGGAGTGCCACAAGGATCGGTGCTGGGTCCTCTATTTTTTGTCATTTCCATAAATGATTTGGATGCGAGCATAAGAGGTACAGTTAGTAAGTTTGCAGATGAGACCAAAATTGGAGGTGTAGTGGACAGCGAAGAGGGTTACCTCAGATTACAACAGGATCTTGACCAGATGGGCCAATAAGCTGAGAAGTGGCAGATGGAGATTAATTCAGATAAATGCGAAGTTCTGTATATTGGGAAAGCAAATCTTAGCAGGACTTATACACTTAATGGTAAGGTCCTCGGGAGAGTTGCTAAACAAAGAGACCTTGGAGTGCAGGTTCATAGCTCCTTGAAAGTGGAGTCGCAGGTAGATAGGATAGTGAAGAAGGCGTTTGGTATGCTTTCCTTTATTGGTCAGAGTATTGAGTACAGGAGTTGGGAGGTCATGTTGCGGCTGTACAGGACATTGGTTAGGCCACTGTTGGAATATTGCATGCAATTCTGGTCTCCTTCCTATCGGAAAGATGTTGTGAAACTTGAAAGGGTTCAGAAAAGATTTACAAGGATGTTGCCAGGGTTGGAGGATTTGAGCTATAGGGAGAGGCTGAACAGGCTGTGACTGTTTTCCCTGGAGCGTCGGAGGCTGAGGGGTGACCTTATAGAGGTTTTACAAAATTATGAGGGGCATGGATAGAATAAATAGACAAAGTCTTTTCCCTCGGGTGGGGAAGTGCAGAACTGGAGGACATAGGTTTAGATTGAGAGGGGAAAGATCTAAAAGAGACCTAAGGGGCAACCTTTTCACGCAGAGGGTGGTGTGTGTATGGAATGAAATGCCAGAGGATGTGGTGGAGGCTGGTACAATTGCAACATTTAAGAGACATTTGGATGGGTATGTGAATAAGAAGGGTTTGGAGGGATATGGGCCGGGTGCTGGCAGGTGGGACTAGATAGGGTTGGGATATCTGGTCGGAGTGGACGGTTTGGACCGAATGGCCTGTTTCTGTGTGTACCTAGATTTCCAAAAGGCCTTTGACAAGGTGCTGCACATGAGGCTGCTGCATAAGATAATGATGCATGTTGTGAGGGGTAAAGTATTAGCGTGGATAAAGGATTGGTTGACTGATAGGAAACAACAAGTGGAGATAAATGAGTGCTATTCTGGCTGGCAATCAGTGACTCGTGGTGTGCCTCAGGGATCAGTGTTGGGACCACAAATATTCACAATTTATATTGATGATTTGGAGTTGGGGACCATATGTACGGTGTCAAAATTTGCCAATGACACGAAGATGAGTGGCAGAACAAAGCGTGCAGAAGACTGTGAAACTTTGCAGAGGAACATAGATACATTGAGTGAGTGGGCAAAGGTCTGGAAGATAGAATATAATGTTAGTAAATGTGAAGTTATACAGTTTGGTAGGAGTAATAACAAAATAGATTATTACTTGAATGGCAAAAAGTTGCAGCGTGTTACTGTGCAGAGGGACTTGGGTGTCCTTGTGTATGAATCACAGAGGGTTGGTCTGCATGTACAGCAAGTAATAAGGAAGGCAAATAAAATTTTGTCCTTCATTGCTAAACGGATTGAATTTAAAAGCTGTGAGGTTATGTTTCAGTTGTATAGGGTGCTGTTGAGGCCACACTTGGAGTACTGCGTGCAGTTTTGGTCTCCTTACTTAAGTAAGGATGTACTGGCACTGGACCGGGTGCAGGGGAGGTTCACTAGGTTGATTCCAGAGTTGAGGGTGTTGGCTAATGAGGAGAGGCTGAATAGGTTGGGACTATATTCATTGGAATTCAGAAAAATGAGGGGGGTTCTTATAGAAACATATCCAATTATGAATGGAATCAATAAGATAGAAATAGATAGGGTGTTTCCACTGGTAGGTGAGACTAGGTCAAGAGGACATGGCCTCAAGATTAGAGGAAGCAGATTTTGAACTGAACTGACGAGGAACTTCTTCACCCAGAGGGTTGTTAATCTGTGGAATTCCTTGCCCAGGGAAGTAGTTGATGCTACTTCAGTAATCACCATTAAAGCTAATGTAGATAATTTTTTTAAAAATAAAAGAATTAAGGGATATGATGAGAGTGTGGGTGAGTGGAGTTGAGTCCACGAAAAGATTAATGTGATCTTATTAAGTGGCGGAGCAGGCCCGAAGGGCCGGGCGGCCTACTCCTACTCCTAGATCTTATGTTCTAGATGTTCTAATAACATCTATGTTGATTAGAGAAATGGGTTAATAAAACAAAAAGAGACGGTTGCAGTATTATGCACTGTCCATATGTGACCAGATTGTTGAAGGTTTTTGAGTCTCATATGGACCCAGCTAACCCAAGGGCAGCCTCTGGTGTGTTACTGTGTTTAGAATATGGTTGGAGCAGGTGACTGGTACAGGATGAAAACATTGTGGTTGCTGCCAGGGTGACAGACATTCCCTTGAGGCATTTTCCCAGATAACCACTCATGATATCTTATGGTATTTGTCACTTCTACCAGTGTGGGCTGTTGGGTAAGAGCTGTTTGAAGCAGTTCACTGCCACCAATCTTCCTTCATCTTTGCTTTACCTTGGGCCTATCTAAAGATTTGTGGTAGAGGATAGATTACCACAAAGCATCTACAGAAGAAGCGCAATTCTTGCATAATAAGGTCTATTGCACAACAGCAATAAATACGACTATGTTTGATTAGGCACAATTACTAGGACCTTGGGCATCTGGTAGAGATACTTCTCACCCTCCAAAAATAGAACTCCTACCTCCACCCACAGCTGTGTGTAAGATCCATAAAATAAGTGGAGCCAATGGACATTAACCCCTTCAGAACCCTGCACGACTTCACTGACATGAGGTTCTGCACTTTAACAGACCCCAACCCTCCTGTAGTCGAACATGACTTCAGCCCAGAGTATTTAACAGAGTACGTTAAATAACCTGCAAGGCATAAGTTAACAATGATGCTACTTCATCAATCTTGGACCCTGAGTAATGTCATGATCTGATCATGTTCCATGGTTCTGGTGCACATACACACATTCCACCACATGATGTACTGCATAAGACACCTCAAATATTACCAATAACACATCATTCACCATTTTCGAGAATATGAGCTCCTAACTATGTTGGCAGATTTTTATTTCGTAATAGATCGAAGGGTTATGAAGAAAGCGCAGGGAAATGGAGTTGAAGCCAGGATGAAATCAGCTAAATCATATTAAATTTACCAAAGATCTTCAGACAGCACCTTCTAAACCAACAAACATTTCCATCAAGAAGGACAGAGGCAGCAGAATTGTGGGAACACTGTCACTTACAGGTTCCCATCCAAGCCACTCACCACCCTGACTTGGAAATATTTTGCCATTCCTTCAGTGTCACCGGGTCAAAATCCCAAGGGCAACTAAGGATGGGCAATAAGTACTGGCCCAGCCTGCAATGCCCACAAAATAAATTTTTAAAAATATGGACCAGGCTCAAGAGGCATGAATTGTGCACTCGTCCTCCTAATTCTTATGTTCTTACAGTAACCAGTTCAAATCACTCCTTTTTAAAGTATATTCTCTAATTTGTCTTTAACATTGTTCAAGGGTGGTTAAAACATTCTTCTTGGTATGAATGAGCAGTTTGGTTTAGCGTTATCCTGGACAGTATTGTGATATTCTGTCTTCAATTTCTTCAAGTATGTAAACAATTTTCAGATTTCACTTTGAAATTCATTTGTTTGCTCTATTTTTGCAAACTCATCAACTTTACAGATTAATCTCTGCTTTAAGCATGCCTTCTGCTCAGCAGGGAACATTCTGGATTCTGAATGATGGAAAAATTCCATTATTTTTCTCTCTGTTTACCTGACCTTAGCCATGAATTGGCTCTTTTCTTTTCATGATGTTCCTCCAGATCTTGCCATTTCGTAGGTGATCATTGTCATTAAATTTGTTTAAGCTATTTAAATTGATCTGATATTACCAAAACACCGGCTTCTGCATTGAGTTTAAACTCTGCGGGGTGTCTATTTGCTTCCAGTTTGACACTGCAATGTTTGATTTAATAACCATTAATTTCCCCCAAAAAGGTTTTTCTCTAATCTTGTATGTTTTCAACCAGTTGATTGTGGCATTGATTTAAGGATTCCTCCCTTTGTTTTCTGGTTGTCTGACTGTTAAAGTGAAAGGATGTTTTAGAATAATGTAATTTTTCACAGTTGGTTCACGTGCTGCCCCTGCTGAACATTCTTGCTTTCTGAGTGACGAGTTCATATCACATAAAAAAAAAACAGTTGTTTTTTTTCACTCTGGCAGTTGTTATGTGTGCTTTCTCCTGTGAGGTCTAAGAACCAAAGAGTCTCGCTTGAAATTTTTTTCTTCCCTCCATCAGTTTTCCCTCAAACACTCTTGTCATTCCAAAGTTCCATTTGCCTAAGAGTTTGAACAACGTTTTCTACTGTTAAGAATCCTCTGGCTTGTCAAATGTTTCATCTACCAGCCCTTAGAACATAGAACATTACAGTACAGTACAGGCCTTTCAGCCCTCGATGTTGCACCAATGTGTGGAACCAATCTGGTCTATCTATCCTGCACTATTCCACTTTCATCCCGATGTTTATCCTATGACCATTTAAATGCCCTTAAAGTTGGCAAGGCTACTACTGTTGCAGGCAGGGTGTTCCACGGCCCAACTACTCTCTGAGTAAAACAAACTATCTCTGACATCTGTCCTATATTTATCCCCCCTCAGTTTAAAGCTATGTCACCTTGTGCTAGCCATCTATGATCTGGTCAAGCATTAATGCTGTTTCCAGCCCTCCATTAGCACAATTCTCTGCCAGCCTATGAATGAATTCACACTTTTTCTCGGCCCCCCTTTCCTTCTTTTAATCCTCACCTGTTCAATCGTTAAATTTCAACAAACAACAAAATAAGTCACAAATATTTTATTATGTGTTTGGAGATCTAACTCCATTCCTCGTCCTGAAATGATGCAGCTGGAGTCGGTGCAATTTTCAAAAAAAAACTCATTATTTACATCTTGACCAATGCACACATTCTCTTCACGTAGGCTTTCTGCTCTCTTCCAACTCTCTCTACTTAATCCTGTGAGTCTCACTACATCATCATTATGTTATTAATCCTGTTCTGTTACAGATATGATTTAGTAATGTACCAACATTGTAATGATTGAAGTAAGAATATTTCATTGGATGCTGAATTGACTTGCCCTGGTGGGAAATGTGGGTTAGAGACTCATTCTCTCAGCCTGCAGTGGTGAAGGATAAGCACTACCATCTCTAATGCTCTGAGAAGCTGATAATATTACTTTATCTCCAGACTCCGAATTAGCATTTGAGATTTCCATGATCAGAGTTAATTGTTGGCCCTCTCCTATTCTTTGGTGCTTTGTGTTCTCTTCTCCACTCAGGGGCCAAGACAAGTCTATGAATAACTGCAAAATTTCTATATGCATTTGATGGATATAAAATGAGGGTGACTAACAGGCAGTTACAAGGTAAGTGTCACGGGCATTCATTTAAAATTGGAGGGGGTGTCCACATTACATTGGTTAAGGGTGAATGGCTGTGGGAGACAGAGGAAGAAAGAAAAAGTGCATTGAATTTAACAGATAGGTGGTGCTGAATGTTGCCTGAGTACAAAGAACGATGTGAATAGTGTACATTTGACAAGATAAACATAATGTAGTACAGGGTGCAAGTAAATCTGTAACTGTGCACACATTTTCTGACCTGGTTATATCACTAAAACACTAATTACACTTGATCTGAATCCTTGTGATAAAACCCCCATTTTCAGAGTATCTCCAACTGCAGTTCTGTTGTGACAGTGAGATTTGATTTGCTGCTGCTCAGGCAGAGGAACTCCTTCCTTGTTCATGTCACATCCAGTGGGACATGCAGGAACCGCTTATTGAATTTGGGCACAGTCTTTCTCCTCCCTGCCTGGACTGCTGAAGAGCTGCTTAATTGAACCCAATGCTCAAGAACTCTATTGCTCCTTCACCACTGATACTGTGTGGTGGACCTTTCAGCAATTGAAGAGAAATTACACCAAGCTGATCTGCACCTCCCTTGTTGACACCTGGTGGGTGATGTGCAATCCAGAAGTACCCATGATGCTGAGGGATTCCTGTCGAAATCAGATGTATGTCTGAGCTCATGCTTTCACTTGATTGTTGATTGCTACAGATCGTCCTTTCAATCCCCACCACTACAACCCTAATTTAGTGCTAATCTTTAGTTTAATGGTCAAGTCCATTGACTTTTCATGAATGTGTAATTTCCTGGGCCAGCATTTTCCAATCTTGAGTTAAAGGCAGGTGTCTAAGATGGCACCACATCGCCTATGGCCCATGCTGAGTATGCTGGATGGCTCATCCACTCTTCAGCTCATTATATATGCAAATAAGCTCTTTAGAGAGTTAAACAATGAACGCCGTTCGGATAATGGGAGATTATTCTAGTCCCTGCTATGAAGTCTATTGTCAAAAGGCTTGGTGCCTTTTTTAAATGCCACTTGGGCATCCCTTCACTCGCTGCGAGCCAGGAATTCCAGAGCCGACAGTTGTCATTACTCCCACTGCTCCCCTTGAGATGTCTGCTAAAGGTTAGATGTTTCTGTACTTTATCAATTCCCCAATTGAACAGGTCATTACCTGCCAGAAAGGAGAACCTCTTTAGCTCTGAAGGGAAGCAGAAGCCCTCCCTCCCATCAGAACAGACAACTGGACTAGATTACACTGGAGGTGAGTATCTCCAATAGTTATTAATGCCAAAGGACCCTCCCATTGCAGACATCCTGGAATTTGCAAAAGCAAGTGCTGCTGTCTTCTCATTGCAACCTCGTGTGAATGGGGCCACCATTCAATCTACCTCAGAACGGGTGAAGGAAGGTGATCAAGTCCTGGGCTCCACAGTATCAATAGCAACTTTTGTGGTATTTTCTGGAGTCTAACCTAAACAAAACCATTGTTCTGAAGGTTATTTATAGTTAAAATTAAAAAAAACTCAGCTTGCAAGCCACTAGATTTTCTCTTTGCCACAGTCAAATATACTATGTTCACAATTCTCTTCTCTCCACCCCACACAGACCCAGCACACAATGCAGCATTCAATCCTCCATTTGTTGCTAAGTCTAAGGTCCTGTCTAATTATCAGGAGTAGAAGATTGACAACTGTATTGCTTGCAAGTTAATTGGGAAGGCAGAGTTAATTCCAGTGAGTTTTGTAGTAATGAGATAGAAAAACATAGGCCTCTCACCACTCTGCTGCTGATATACTGAACCCACGTCCTGAAGGGGGAAGCTTACTCCCTGAAATTTATCTCAACAGCAAGGATCTGAAACATAAGTTCATTCATTTCTCTCGACATACCAGGAACTGGAAAATCCCACTCATTGTATCATTTCATCTACCACCACCTTGATGTCCGCTGTGTGCTAGGTTCGATGGGGATCGTTAGAAGCCTGTCAAACAGCACGGCCTTTCATGGTTTAGCCTATTTTCAATGTCTCCTTTCTTGAAGTTCCATCAGTACACATGCATTTCGATAGGACTCACCCAACAGTGAACAAGAAGGGTTGAGTGGATTGGTATCCTCCCAGCCCAGGGAACTGAGACCAATTGTGAAGTCTCTCTGACATGCTTCACTAAAATTAGGATTCAAACCTATGGCATTCCTGGATCAGTGACTCGCTGAACTGAGAGTGAGAAATGCATAGATTGGCATTTACAATTCAAAGTATGTCCAACTTCACATGTGAGAATATCTTATCAAATTCTCCTTCCAGTGTGAACCCTGTAAGGTTATTTACTGCAGTTTTCTTTTTAAAGAAAGATATATTTCATGATTCTGTTTAAACTCAACCATTGATTTTTTTGTGACTAAATTGGACCCTGTGATCTTTGACGATTTTGTACCCTTTCTTGAGTATATTGTACCTTTAAAGTGTGGAAATGATTAAATTTATGATGTTACTGACTCTGCACTCCATTTAATGACTGCATCTCAGGTATTTCTTGCTTATCTCGTCAGTGCAGTCGGTGTTTCCTTTCTCATTTATCTTGCGTTTCAATTTACCATGACACAATTTTTCCATTCAATTATCTTTCAATAATTTTCCTGAAACCATCAAAAATTTCAGTACAGAAAGCCAAGTTAGCTATTAAGCAGATAGAGACACATGCCTATTTCCCAGCCAATACATCGTATCTTTTAATATTTTACTCCTTAAATTTCTTTCAACTGTTGTAGTTAAGTCAGCTTCAATTGGTAAATACAGTCAAGTATCTTCCAACATCAGCCCATGCTTAGAAAAAAATCTTTGTACTCCCCCATGGATTTTTTCTATTTTATCCAAACTCAAATTTCCAATATTTTATATTTTGTGATATTTTAAGTTTTGCAAATTTAACATTGTTACTTGGAAATCATTGAAATTACTAAGTACTTATCATGGTTTCTCAGGCATTAAATACAGATTTGTGTTTAGGTGAAATAGTTGGATTTTTTAAATAAGTGTAAAACCTCTAATGTTCTTCACCTTTAACCTTTTTTTAGTTCTCTGCTGAAGTTAATTTTCTGATTTGTCAGGTGTATTCTTTCTTCCACCAAATATTTTCAAATTAAAACTTACATTTAAAAATAATTTCTCTGAATACCTTCAGTATTTCATTTCCTGTAAGTCACTTTGGAAATAAAGTCACAAAATGGCAGCATCTGTATTTTCATCACTGTGGGTATTGTTTTAGTACCAAAATGCTGCCTGTGAACATTTCCAACATGGCATGTGTCAAAAGCCATTGTGGTGAGAGCATTAACATGGACATTAGGAGCTTTGCCCAAATTTATATAGAGGAGGCAAATCATGACATCAGTCTGTAAGTGTGCAATGCTGATATATCAGCAACATTGCCATTTCTGACCTCACCAAGCTTGCACCCTGTCTCAGCCTTATCTCAGAAGGTGCATTCAGCAGCAGTTAGCAAAGCTGCTGATCTTGCTCCCAGTTGTGGGTAATTTGGTTGCAATTCTTTTTGGACTGCAGAATGAGATAGATGGAGAAAAAGTAATGGAACAGGGGCATTAAATAGGAGGAAAAGTTGCTTACAGAGGAAAGAGGATGAGAGGAAAAATGGCTCTTGGTAGACAATCTTATTCATCTGTGACCTGCTGAGAGTATTTCTCTAACCTCCTACTAAGCCTGAACTAGAGGTGTTCACAGAAGTCTGCCATCTCTTGCAGTCAGACTTGCAACTTCCGAGCAGCCAGATACTGCCAATCACAGTAAAGGGGAACATGACTCTGACTTCCTTTGTGTCAGGAGCCCTCCAGGCTAGAACAGGTAACATCAGCAGCATCTCCCAGTTTGCTATCAGTTGCTATATCAACGAGGTGGCAGAAACTCATTTTGCTAGGAAATGTTCTATGTAAATTAGGAGTGTGCCTACTGGAGTTTGCCAGGATAACGGACTTTGCTATAAGCATCAATTCCACACACATGCCTTTGCCAACAACACGCTTCTATACCCGAACAAAGAGGGCCAACTGCTTAATATCAAATTGACATCCAACTGCACTCAATACATGAAGGTGAACCTTGGTAACCCTGGCATTGATCGTTATTCTTTCATTCTGTGCCTTCTAAGCTAATGTTTCAGCTACCCTGACCAAATAGAGTCACCCACTTCCCATCTGAGTCAATGCTAACTGCAACTCAACCATTTGTAGCCAGGTTGCTCAGAACGAATGCTGTGTACTGTCATGAGAAACTTTGTGCCTTTCCTCTGCAGGTGGCTCCTGCTGCATTTGTTACTGTGAGCTACCTTCTGCTGCAGGAGGGGGGAGTTCCCTGAATAGAATCAAGATCTGGAGGCAACCTGGAAGAAATCCGAAGCACTAGGGAGAAAATAAATCGAAGTCTGGGGCTCACAGCTTATCACTGGGAGAACCAAGAGCTGGAGCAGACCTGAGTTTGAAAAAAAAACAAATAAATAAAATTGTAATATCAAAAGAAGGCTGGAATTTGATTAATTGATGAGTATTTCAGCACTGTTCTCCTTTGGTCAAAGGTAGGGAGTTGATATAAGCTGATGGGAAATCAAAATATTAAGAATTTTTTAAGAATGTGATGACATGTTGCCTCCTTGGTGCCAGAGTCAAGAATGTCATTGAATGCAGAGCATCCTGGGAAAGACAAGCAGTGAGCAATCATAGAACTTAGAACATAGAAAAGTACAGCACAGAACAGGCCCTTTGGCCTATGATGTTTTGCTGAGGTTTAATCCTAATGTAAAATATAGTAACTTAACCTACACACCCCTCAACTCACTGCTATCCACGTGCATGTCCAGCAGTCACTTAAATGTCCCCAATGACTCTGCTCCCACCACCACAGCTGGCAATGCATTCTGTGCTTTCACAACTCTCTGCGTAAAGAACCTACCTCTGACATCTCCTTTATACTTTCCTCCTAATATCTCCAAACTATGACTCCTCATACCAGTCAATCCTGCCCTGGGGAAAAGTGTCTGGCTATTGACTCTATCTATTCCACTCATTATTTTGTACACCTCGATCAGGTCTCCTCGCTTTCTCCTTCCCTCCAGTGAGAAAAGTTCAAGCTTATTCAACCTTTCTTCATAAGGCAAGCCCTCCAGTCCAGGCAGTATCCTGGTAAACCTTCTTTGCACCCACTCCAAAGCCTCTGAATCTTTCCAATGACACAGGCAGAAAGAGATATATAACCCTGCTGTAATAATGTCGGGAGCTGTACAGGAAATTAGCAAACAGGACCTTGATTACTGATGGTGTCACACACAAGTGAGTATAGAAATCTGAGGATATGAAAGATGAATTCATGGCTGGAAAGATGGTGCAGGAGGGAGGGCTTTAGATTCTAGATAATGGCTGCCTTTACTTGAACATCTGTTAGTCTTTGCTCAAAGTAATATACAATAGTTATAAGTTATTCAGTAGTATCAAAGGGGGAAGTAATAAAGTTTAAATCAGGATTGTGTGCATGTGTGTGTAGTTGTAGAATGCAATTAACTCATTAGGATTAGTGAGTTGCATGCTTGTGGTCAAATGGCAATATAAAGGAAATCTGGATATAAAGATGGCTGTGAATCCAACCTAGCTTAAAGAAGGACAAGGAATTGAATATTCCTCGGTCAATGGTGTTCAGGAAATATAGGAAAGGAAATAAAATGAGAGATTGGTAATACTGAGTAAGGAGAACATTGAAATCCTGAATGTCCCAGAACATTGAAGAACAGAATATATTTAGTGAGAGCTCAGGAACAAAAAAGATGCGATCACATTGCATGCCATAGTCTACAGGTTATCAAGTAATAGATTGTAATAAAACAAATTTGGAAGGAAGCTACAAAGAAATACAAATAATGTCATTAAATAGGACATCTTAATTATCTGAATACAGACTGGGATATCAGTAGTATAAAGGAAAGAGATAATTAAGGGTTCCTAAACTGTGTTCTGGAGAATTTCCTGCATCAGTCCAATGAGGATAGTTCCTAGTCCATCACTGGATCTTGAGAATAAGCTGAGTCAAGTGAATGAAGTGTCAATAGGGAAATACTTAGAGGACAGTAATTATTATATCATTGGCAATAGAAAAGGACCATGAATTAAAATTAACTTAATAGTTTCTATCTGTCTTTACCAAGGATGAAAACATGGCACAGTGACAGTGAAGGGATGGGTTGTTCAGATACTTGGAGGATTCATAGCTATTAAGGAGTCGGTACTGGATAGGCTGTCTGTAGTTCTTGTTGACAAGAAACCAAGAGCAGATAAGGTACATCCAAGGATACTGAGGAAAGTGAGAACAGTAATTGTGGTGAAACTGATCATAATTTCTCAGGCTTCCTTATACTTAGGGGTATTGCAAGAGGAGACTGCAAATTTTAGATCCTACCTGAAAAGCTAATGTAAAGCTAAGCCCACCAGTGATAGCCAAGTCAGTTTAATCTTGATCAAAGGGAAGCTTCTAGAAATGAGAATTTTGGACAAACTTAATGGTCATTTTACCAAAACTAAGTTAACTAAAAAAAATCAGCAATGGTTTGTACTGGAAAATTGTGTGTAACTAACTTGAGAAGGTAATGTTGAGCTGTTTTCTTGTCCATTTGGTGTAGGTACATGCACAATGCTGTTAGGGAGAGAGTTCCAGGATTTTGAGCCAGTAACACTGAAGGTTAGGATGGTGAGTGACTTGGAGGGGAGTTTGCAGCTAGTGGTGTTTGCATGTATCTGCTGCCCTTATCTTTCTAGATGGTAGTGATCATGGCTTTGGAAAGTGCTTAGGAGCCTTGGATAGTTTCTGCAGTGCATTTTGTAGATGATGCGCACTATTGTGGCTGAGCTTCAGCAATGGAGGGAGCAAACATTTGTGGATGTGGGACCAAAAAAGCAGGTTATTTTGTGCTGGATGGTGTCAAACGTCTTGAGTGCTGTGGGAGTTGTACACAACCAGTCAAGTGGGAAGTATTCAATCTCACTCTTGTAGATAGTGGAAAGACTTTGGAGAGTCATGACTAAACTTCCTCGCTGCAAGACAGCTCATGATTCATGTATATGTCATTAAAGGTGGCAGGATAACATGAAAGTTCAGATAGTAAAATTTCCAGACAGTTTCATAGGTTTTATTAAGAGGTGACTAGAGTACAAGAGCAAGTAAGCTATGTTAAATATTTATAAAATATTGGCACGATCACAGCTGGAATTTTATATCTAGTTCTGGGTGCCACACTTTCGGAAAGATGCGATGTCATTAGAGGTAATGCTATTTGCATCTATTTACTCTTGTGACTACCTGCTCTCATTACTACTTATCTGGAGGGCTTCCTGGTTCCCTGCAGAAGAAGACAGAAGGACAGATATCCATTTCATTCACAGGGCCTCATATGCTGCATTACAATATCTGAGAGCTGACTTTCTGCTATAGTGTGCCATCTTCACTTTCCCCTGGTTTGCAGTACCTGCTGCAATCAAAATGTACCTCCTTTTTTAAAAAATTCATTCATGGCTTCTGGGCATTACTGGCTGGATGAGCAATTATTGTCCAACCCTAGTTGCTCCTGAGAAGATTGCAGTGAGCTGAAGGGATGAATGCTGCATCTAAGAGACCTGAGCCTCACATAACCGTGGGCGCCTTGCTGAGACATGAAGCTACTAAACTGCAAAGCTAAATCAGGACTGCATGGTACCATTTTTTTAAATTGCATGAAGGTTGTCAGCTGGACATGGTTTACTGCTACATCACAACTTACACATTCATTTCCATAAACCATTCAACTTTTAGTCCGACATTTTGTATCTCATGCAACTTCGGTGTGTAATATTTTTCATACGGGAACTTGTCGTCACTCACGTTTATCCACAGGTAATAACAGAGATGTTATCATGGTGGTCAGGTGTCCTGACAAAGTGAGCAATGATAGTCGGATAGCAAACAGGAATAGATTTGAAACCTTCAGAAACCTTGAAGTGGAGAGGGGAAGAAAAGTACACATCATTATAGCAATAATTACTTCAGCAATGAGCAGTCATTTGCAACTGAATAATTTCCCATTGTCACACACAATTGTGCTCACTTAAAGAGAACAAACCAATGTGTAACCTTACAAAGATTTGAAGTCCCTAATTATACATGCAATGGCAGACTGTTTAATATAAATTGATTTCAAAATTCTGTTTGTTTTATATCACCAAGTCTCAAATCCATTGATTGAGAATAAATTAAGCCTAACATCGAGAGATATGTCTTCGATCAATCAATTGTAACTCTGAAATTGTGTAATATTGAATGTGCCTTGTACCCACATCAAACTGCGTTGTAGCTCAAATCACATATTACAGCAGGACTGACTTAAGTGGCCAAGATTTCAGATAATACCAATGTATTGGGATTTATAATCTTACAACTGACTACTTCCCCACTGCTCACATCAATGTTTGAACTTAAATGAGAGGGTAATATTGCCAATTATATATAAGACTATACAGTTTAGTAACAAAAACAAGTTAGTTGAGTTCTTTAAAAGTTAGCAAATAAAGAATCATTGCAATAAACTCAAACAAGGATGTAAGTATTTTCAGCATAAAGTTTAAAATGTGCAAGTATGTCTCATGCGCACACACATGCACCCTCTGCTGTGTATTAACACAAGTAGACTTTAGCTGGAAATGTGTTGCTGGAAAAGCGCAGCAGGTCAGGCAGCATCCAGGGAACAGGAGAATCGACGTTTCGGGCATAAGCCCTTCTTCAGGAATGGGGAAAGTTTGTCCAGCAGGCTAAGATAAAAGGTAGGGAGGAGGGACTTGGGAAAGGGGCGTCGGAAATGTGATAGGTGGAAAGAGGTCAAGGTGAGGGTGATAGGTCAGACTGGGGTGGGGGCGGAGAGGTCGGGAAGAAGATCTCAGGTTAGGAAGGCGGTGCTGAATTTGATGGATTTGACTGAGACACAACATTCCGTAAAAGACCTTCAAGGAAAATAACACCAACTAACTTTCCAATAACAGAATGGGAGAACATCAGAAACAGGGGCAGGCCATTCACATCCTAAGCCGGCCTTGCCCTTCACTAAGACCAGTCTGACCTGCTCCAAGTCTCAAATCTTCCTCAATGTCCAAGTCTACTTGAGCACTTTCATAGAGCACAGAACAAAGAACAGTCCTGATTTGAAGATGCTGGTGTGGGAATGGGGTGTACAAAGTTAAAAATCACACAACACCAGGTGATAGTCCAACAGGTTTCATTGGAAGCACTCGAGCTTTCGCAGCATCGCTCCTTCATCAGGTGATAGTGGAGGGCTCAATCCTAACACAGAATTTATAGGACAAATTTGCAGTGTGATGTAACTGAAATTATATATTGAAAATTTGATTGTTAGCCTTTCATATGTTAGAATACCATGATAGTTTAATTTCTTTCATATGAAAATCACAAAACCTTTTTTTTTAAAGTTGCATTCTCAGGTTAACTGCTAACAAGAGCTCGACAATATGGTGACGGTGTTGCCTCCCTGTGTTCTCTCTCTATGCCATGATGTTTAGATTGATTCTCATCTAAAAGTGAGATAACGGAGTTTTACATGACTTCATGCAGTTTTTGAGCTCACAGTGCTACAGGAATGCATGCAGTTCGGACCTTCATCCCTCGACGTTGTGCCATTTATCTTCTCTAAGATCAGACTAACCTACATGCTTCCATTTACTTTGTTCCATGTGCCTATCTAAGAGTCTCTTAAGTTTCTCTCACGGAAAAGGTGGGGGGGTGCGGCCAGTGTTTTTGCGGAAGATGGATTGTTCCACATACCCTACAAAGAGGCAGGCATAGCTGCGGCCTATGCGGGTGCCCATGGCTACTCCTTTCGTTTGGAGGAAGTGGGAGGGTTGGAAAGAGAGGTTGTTCAGGGTGAGGACCAGTTCGGTCAGTCGAAGGAGGGTGTCGGTGGAAGGGTACTGGGTGGTACGGCGGGAAAGGAAGAAGCGGAGGGCTTTGAGTCCTTCGTGATGGGGGATGGAGGTGTACAGGGACTGGATGTCCATGGTGAAGATAAGGCGTTGGGGACTGGGGAAGCGAAAATCATGGAGCAGGTGGAGGGCGTGGGTGGTGTCCCGAACGTAGGTGGGGAGTTCTTGGACTAAGGGGGACAGGACGGTGTCAAGGTATGCGGAGATGAGTTCGGTGGGGCAGGAGCAGGCGGAGACAATGGGTCGGCCGGGGCAGTCAGGTTTGTGGATTTTGGGCAGGAGGTAGAAGCGGGAGGTGCGGGGTTGTGGGACTATGAGGTTGGAGGCGGTGGATGGGAGATCCCCCGAGGTGATGAGGTTATGGACGGTCTGGGAGATGATGGTTTGGTGGTGGGGGGTGGGGTCCTGGTCAAGGGGGCAGTAGGAGGAGGTATCTGCGAGCTGGCGTTTGGCCTCAGCGGTGTAGAGGTCGGTGAGCCAAACTACTACCGCGCCTCCCTTGTCTGCTGGTTTGATAGTGAGGTTGGGGTGAGTAGACTTTAGTCAACCACAGCTAAAAGAATTATTCAGATTGCCCAAATGCTAGTTTACAGCCAAAGGCACTCTCCACATGAGCTAATAGTTCAGGACTTTCTCCTTGGGTCATTTCTTTTCAGTTGAAACTTTATTGCTGGAACAGCACAGCAGGTCAGGCAGCATCCAGGGAACAGGAGATTCGACGTTTCGGGCACAGGCCCTTCTTCATTCCTGAAGAAGGGCCTGTGCCCGAACCGTCGAATCTCCTGTTCCCTGGATGCTGCCTGACCTGCTGTGCTGTTCCAGCAATAAAGTTTCAACTTTGATCTCCAGCATCTGCAGACCTCACTTTCTCCTCATTTCTTTTCAGGTTGAATTCTGGATTTCTTTTGTCAATGGGATAGATTGAAACGTGAAAGTGCAATCACTAGCCATGAACCCCTTGTGTGAAGTCATTAAACGCCTTTTGAGTATTGATGCAATACTGCTTTTGAAGTCAGACTCTGAATTGAGCTCTCTGACCACCTACTGCTCTTCCCTTTTATGGCCTGACCTTAAATGGATCCTAGAATCCTGTGGAACCATTATAGAACCCCAAGAGTGCAGAAAGAGGCCATTCAGCCTATCAAGTCTGCACCAAACGTCCAAAGAGCACCCCACCCAGATCCACCTCATCTCTGCATTTCCCATTGCTAATGCACCTAACCTGCATGTTTTTGAACTCCGAAAGGAAACTGGAGCACCCAGAGGAAACCCAGGCCGACACAGGGAGAATATGCAAATACCACACTGACAGTCACCTGAGGCTGGAATCCCTGGCACTGTGAGGCAGCAGTGCTAACCACTGTGCCACCACTCCACCCTTATGTCTCTCTTTCTACTTGAAATAACTCTTCAAGAGACCGGCATCCCATCACCAATCAAAAAACATAAATGATATGGTCTTTACATAGCACTGTACACATTCCAAAACATATTGGATCATGAGAGAAAATAAGATGCACGTCTTGTTGTTAATACCCTCAGAAATTATTGTATCAATTGACTTCATTAAAGAGAGATCTTAACAAGGGAGTTCAAAGTTATGCAGGATTTATTTTGACAGGAAATGAAGAAACAGAGTCTGAAAATACCACAAGTGTTATGATGTATTCGAAAGGGATTTGCTTCCAGCTGTGTTACAGATTAAACATCTGTCATGGCTATGAAATCAAAAACTGTTCAGTCTGCAAATTATATGGGATGGCATGCCTGAGAACATGAGTGTGATTAATAGCATGTGCATGACAAAGTAAGGGTGTGGATCACAGAGTATGTGTGTTAACTGCGCTTGATGCTTGATTTCAGATATGTTTTGCACTTAGCATTTTCATGCAGTCCTTCAACACTATCAAAATTAAAATATTTTACATGTTCTCATTATAATGTCTAAAACTAGGGGCGTGCATTTAAGGTGAGGGGAAAGTTCAAAGGATATGTGAGGGGCAATACTTTTACTCTGAGAGTGGTAGGAGTCTGGAGTGTGCTGTAGGGTGATAATGGAGGCAGATATGATAGAGGCATTTAAGAGACTTTTGAATATGCAAGGAATGGAGGGATGTGGACCAAAGACAGACAGAAGGGATTAGTTTAACTTGGCATCATGTTTGACACAGCATCGTGGGCCGAAGGGCCTGTTCTTGTGCTGTACTGTTGCATGTTCTATGTTGTTCTATGTTCTGTATTGAGACAGGGTGCTGGAGGTTTTCACATACTTTGTAACATGAAATTGAACTTCCAGGATATGCATTAGATTTCTGTAAAATGTCTGATACAAATGTAGTTTTGCAAAGTGATCCATTCAATTGTCAGTCATCCTCTTATTGATAAACTTTAATTGGTTTTAAGCTCATTTAAGCTATGGCAGGAGAATTTATTTATTCAGAAAATATCTGGATGGAGATCTTTGACCTTTGGGACTTGTTTCCAGTCCAGTGGAGAATTTTTCTCTGTTTATTGTTAGGATCCAGCATAAAATGGATTTGGATAGTTTTGAATAGTAAGGACATAACAAAAACACAGCTGCTACATTGGTGCTTGATGTGAGCAATCTCATTCAGATGACAGGACACTGGTATGACACAAAGCAGATTGAGCTTTACTCTGATGGGTAAAAACAAGGACTACAGATGCTGGAAACCCGATTCTAGATTAGAGTGGTGCTGGAAAAGCACAGCAGGTCAGGCTTTCTGGATTAGAGTGATTCGAAGATGCCGGTGTTGGACTGGGGTGTACAAAGTTAAAAATCACACAACACCAGGTTAAGGTTTAATTGGAAGCACACTAGCTTTCGGAGCGACGCTCCTTCATCAGGTGATTGTGAGTGGTGCTGGAAAAGCACAGCAGGTCAGGCTTTCTGGATTAGAGTGGTGCTGGAAAAGCACAGCAGGTCAGGCTTTGGAAAAGCACAGCAGATCAGGCCGCTCCCTCACCACCCGACGCCTGGAGGAAGAACGTCTCATCTTCCACCTTGGAACACTTCAACCCCAGGGCATCAATGTAGATTTCACCAGTTTCCTCATTTCCCCTCCCCCCACCTTACCCCAGTTCCAACCTTCCAGCTCAGCACTGTCCTCATGACCTGTCTGCCCGAAACGTCGATTCTCCTGCTCCTTGGATGCTGCCTGACCTGCTGTGCTTTTCCAGCACAACTCTAATCCAGACCTGAGCTTTACTTTGACCCAGGTTAGAATGAATACCATGCCCTCCTTTAATATTTAAATTGGGATTTTGTCAGGTTTACTAAAAGCATGCTTGTTGACAACAATTACTTCATGGATGACTTGATCAAACTCATCCTAATCAAAGCAGGAGCAAATTACTGCAGATACTGGAATCTGGGCTGACCAATCCTCCATCCCCTTCACGGTCAGGACTGACCACCTGAGGGTGCTGGGTATTTGGTTCGGAGAGGCTGGGGCGTGCACCAAGTCTTGGGGGGAGCGTATCAGCAACGTGAAGCAGAAACTGGGCAGATGGAAGCTACGGTCGCTCCCCATCGTGAGTAAAAACCTAGTCATCAAGTGTGAGGCACTGTCAGTGTTGTTATATGTGGCACAGGTCTGGCCTATTACCAGAACCTGTGCCGTCGCAGTCACTCAGGCCATCTTCCATTTTATATGGAGATCAAAGATGGCCAGGGTCCAAAAGAACTTGATGTACAAAGATCTGGGCAACGGGGTAAGAAGTTCACCAAATGCCACTCTCACCTTTGTGTGTGGCTGCATAAAGCTGTGCGTGGATCCCCAGTACGCAAACACCAAGTGTCACTATGTACTGAGGTTCTACCTGTCCCCGATGTTGCGAAGGATGGGCCTGGTCTCGCTGCCGCGGAAAGCTCCAAGTAGTTGAACCGTTCTGTATTACCTGTCCTTTGTGGAGAAATTTATGAAGAAAAACACCTTTGACAACAAGTCCATCAGGAAGTGGTCAGCATGTAGTGTCCTTGAGACCCTTCGGGAAAAGGGGAGGGTGGATCCTGTCGAGCGGTTCCCTGGGCAAACTGTCAAAGTCATTTGGCAGAATGCCTCATCGCCAGAACTTTCCAACAAGCACCAAGACATGGCTTGGCTGGTGGTGAGAAGGGCTCTGCCTGTGAGATCCTTTATGCACACCCGGACTCTCAGCCGCACCGCACGCTGCCCTTGAAGCGGCTGCGGGGAGGACGAGATTATCACACACCTCCTTCTGGAATGTGCCTATGCAGAGGAAGTCTGGAGAGGAATGCAGTGGTGTTTGTCGAGGTTCGTCCCGAGCAGCGCCGTGACGCGGGACTCCGTACTCTACGGCCTGTTCCCCGGGACGCACACCGAGATGAACATCAACTGTGCCTGGAGGATCATCAACTCGGTGAAAGACACTCTTTAGTCTGTCCAAAACCTGTTGATCTTCCAGCTGAAGGAGTTGACCCCGACTGAGTGTTGCAGACTGGCACATTCCAAGGTCCAGGACTACGTGCTGAGGGATGCGCTGAAGCTTGGGGCAGCTGCGGCCAAGGCACGGTGGGGAAAGACCACCATGTAACGTCTGCCTTCCTAAGAACAGGAGGCCCACACAGTAAGTGGGCTCCGCTGAAGCCTCAGCTAAATATATGGATAGTAAACGTATAGACCTGTATATACGAATGAATACTCGATCTCTGTATGCAAAGAAATGGAATGTTTACATATGTATGGCATGACCAATTGTATAGATCATCAAAATATTTTATGAATAAAGTATATTTTTAAATTTAAAAAAATCTGTACTGGAAACAACAAATGCTGGAAATCACAGTGGATCAGATAGCATCCATGGAGAGAGAGCAAGCTAATGTTTCGAGTCTTCACCAGAGCTGAAGTGAAGTGTGGAGCAGACAGCATTTATGATACAGTGTCTTTATACCTTCCACATTAAACTCTATTTTCCACCTCTCAGCCCAGCTCTGCAGCTCATCTATGTCCCTCTGTAACCTGCAGCATTCTTTGGCACACTCCACAATTCCACCAACTTTTTGGAGTGCTGTGGGAGAAAGGATTAGTTCAGATTAAGTGATCGGAATGTGAGAATGGCAGAACAATGGTGTGTCTAACTGCCAGATTGGACAGAACAGACAGTCCCACTGGAGTGAGGTGAGGGGAGAGAGAGAATGTAACAAACAAAGCTAAAACAAAGGGAAGGAATGGGTTCACAATTTGAAGGCATTGAACTCAGTATTGAGCCCAGAAGTTGTAAAGTGCCTCATTTGAAGATGAGATGTTGTGCCTCCAGGAGCTATAGGAGTCAGTGGCTTTGTAGTGGATGGCAGTGGATAGTTTATTTCCTGAAATGGAAATGAAAGGCCAAGGAAAGGAAGGGAAATGTTGGAAATGGGCGATGTGAAAGTTATAAAGGGGTAGAAATTGGAGGCAAATTGAACAAATTTTTCAAAATTCAGGCAAGGACATGAAGCAGAACCGAAACAGTCGTCGAGGTACTGAGCGAAGAGTTATCAGAGGGGGACAGCTTAGGACTGGAACAAGGATCATTTTACATACCCCATAAAGAGGCAGTCATAACTGGGGGTGCCCATCGCCATTCCTGTGACTTGGCAAAAGTGAGATGAATCATAGGAGAAATTGTTCAGTGAGAGAACAAATTCAGCCAGGTGGAGGAGAGTGGTGGTGGATGGGGATTGTTCAGGCCTCTGGTCGAGGAAGAAGCTGAAAGCCCTCAGATTGTCCTGGTGGGGAGTGGAGGTATACAGGGATTGGACAATCCATGGTGAACAGGAGGCAGTTAGAGCCAGGGAACTGGAAGTTGACAATATGTCAGAGGAATCGTGAATGTAGGTGGGCAGGATGTGGTCAAGTGGAAAGAGAATGGAGTCAAGGTATGAGGAAATTAGCTCAGTAGGGTAGGAACAAGCTGATTCGATGTGACTACCAGAGCAATCTGATTTGTGGATTTTGGGAAGGAGGTAGAAGTGAGCTGTCCGGGTTGGGGAGACTATCAGGTTGGAGGCATTTGGGGGATGATCTCCAGAGGTAACGAGTTCGGTGACAGTCCTAGCAAGCATTGTTGTATCTCCTTGCCTCCAACCCTATCTTCTCCAGAAAGAACGACATTTTCCTAGCCACCATCAGTTCTAAAGCAAGGTCACTGAACCTGAAATGATTTCTAATTTCTCTCCACAGATGCTGCGACACCTGCTGAGCATTTCTAGTAATTTCTGCTTTTGTTTCCGATTTCCAGCATCTGCAGTTTGTTCAGTTTTTATGCAGTACCATCAGTCTGGTGGGGGGCTGCCAGGTTGCGTTGGTGTTGGCACAGGTAATAGGTGTCAGGTTTGGCAGTGAGATGGTGGGTTGGGTACAGCAGGTAAATGTGTTAGGTCAGGAGTGTATCAGGGACGGGGACGAATCTAGTTTGGGGGCCATCAGTGGTGAGTAGGGGTTTCAGTTTAATAGTTACTCAAGAGTTAGAGAAGTTTTAATCTTCTAATTTTTAAGTAAGTTAAAGCGTTCTGAATTCTTTGACTTTAAGGAACTTTCCTGGAGAGTTCTAGACACAGGATTGTGAATGGAATTTTTAATTTCCCAGGAGTCAGCTGTCAGGAATTCCACCTGATGTCGCCCTCTCACCCCCTGCTTCGGTGCCACATGGGAAAACCCTGGAGCCTGCCCCCTGCTACGTTGTGCTTTGTTTTGCTTTCCCATCAAAGTCACTTTTAGAAACCGTGTTTTCCAAGTTTCAGCCACGTTCCTTTCCTTTAGCAAGTGGAGACTGGGTTCAAGTAACACAGATCCACTTCAGTTTGAATTGACTTCCCATGATTTTTGCACCTCAAGTTCAGGTCTGTAACAGCTCAACAGTATATTTATTGCTGGCTTCAGGTTGTGATAATATAAATTAAACAGAAGTGCGAAATGTATTACCTGCTGTTGGAACATTCGGCATGGGCTAATTCAACATTGCAAACCCCTTCCTATTCTCAGACCCAATTTCACAGCCTGCAACTTTTTGCAAATGGCCATTTCAGCTTTAAATGAGACGTTATAAAATGTATTGTTGCGTAAATCCCAGTTAGAATGTGGCAGCAATGACATTTAACTTCAATGTTGACAAATTGTAAATGGAAACAAATTGTGCCGACTGCAGAAGAAGTCAACATCATAAAATTCAATGACTTGGCCTGCCACTGAGCCAGATAGCTGAAGCATTTACAATCACCACCCCACAAGCCTTCTTGGAGTATAAACTACACCTATACAGAACTGTGGTAGTCCCCTGAGATTTGGGAATGAGGTGTAGACTACTCTAATGGATGGGGTTGATTCAGTTGGTGCAGTTTGCTTACTGTGCCACCTATACTAAATCAGAACTGCACATACAATATCATCTGTCTTTCTCACCAGCTAAAAGAAATTAATAATAATATTCAAATTCAGTGTAATTTGACGTCAAAACTCCATCGAACATCTATCATGCAACCCTCATATTTTGTTGAATATTACAATATGTACAAATTGAAATCTGTTGATTAAAATTGTCTTCCTGAGATATTTTGTTCCAGAAACAGTCTTCCTAAAAAGAAGTTTTGATCACATGCATTCTATGCAGCCTTCGAAAGAAAACAATAACAAGCAATTATCCACAACAGTATTTTGTCTACCAAAATGCGTTTTCTTTAACTGTTCTGCAATTGATTGTTTTTGGAATCCTTTTGAAGATTAATGAAGTTAATTGCAGAACAGATGCAGAAACCTGAATTGTGGCAAAAAGGGTACATACTTGCAGCTGTGTTGGAAATCAGGACAGATTGTATAGTTATTAAGGTCAAATTTTTTGCATAACCTGGTAATTATGCCAAAAATAAAATTGTAAATGATACACATTTGCTATGGTGGTCCAGATGAAATATATGCAGTCATAGAATAGAGACAGATTGCTCAGGGATGGACAAGGACAGATACCCATCATCCAGGAACAGGAATGGGTGCTTGGGAATAAACACTGAGGATTGTTAACTCTGATGTGACTCAATCTATGTAACTTGGGTTTCTCCTTTGAGTCCTTGCCTGTAATTATTTTGTCTTACAAAACAACAGTAACTGATCTTTACATGAAGATCTATATCTGGCAATTAACTGAATTAATTAAAACAGCATTGATAACAGTTACAGCAACTTAAGCCAAATGATGTTCTTAAATCACCTCAGGCTAGTGTGACAAGAAACTGGGTACAAATCTGACATTATTTAATGGAAGCATTAACACCATTGACAAGTTGATATCTAAGCAAGATGACAAGAGGAGAGGAGTTAAAGAAATAATTTGCTGCGCAAATCAATAATCAACTATCTGTGATAACTGTATATTCAGTTATCAGTTTCTGCAGCAAAGCCTGGAATCAATAAAGGTAAGGATAGGATGTGATGAATTACCAGAACTAGCTGAATACTAAGGAGAAAGTGAGGACTGCAGATGCTGGAGATCAGAGCTGAAAATGTGTTGCTGGAAAAGTGCAGCAGGTCAGGCAGCATCCAATGATCAGGCGAATCGACGTTTCGGGCATGAGCCCTTCTTCAGGATCCTGAAGATTCCTGAAGAAGGGCTCATGCCCGAAAGGTCAATTCTCCTGCTCCTTGGATGCTGCCTGACCTGCTGCGCTTTTCCAGCAACACATTTTCAGCTCTAGCTGAATACTAAGACAGGATCCATATCTGATTCATGGTCAAGCCAACAAAATAAGCTTGTTAGAACTTTGAGTGCTTTGAGATGTTCAGCAAATTTGTGCTATGTCACAATTTATCATATTGGAATGAATAGGAACAGAAACACAATAGGGAAAAATAGACAACTTTTTGCTATGCGTAGCTAAGCTGCTCAGAATGACACCTTCGTGTATTATTTTCTGAAAATATTTGCACTGTCTAAAGTCTTAACTCAAAAATATTAATCTTACACATTTAACATGCATATACTTTCAATTTATAAATTCTTCTTAAATGTGTTTACCTTTTCCTCAGTCTAACTTCATGATCCGAATGCAATGTGCATTACATAATTGGACAGAATGTTCTCTGTGCAGTCCTGAAATACTTTTCTGTTTTGAAAGCTTTGAAAATAAACTTGAGGTGACTATCTCTTGTTCTCACAAAGGTAAATTAAACTGTTTTGGGTAATTATGTGGTATGATTGTATAAAGGTAATGCATTAGGCAAATGGATATAACTTACACCTGCTTTCTAGAAGACAAATGGAGGCAGGACATTGAAAACTGGTAATATGAAATCATTGTCGGATTTGAAAAGCAGGAGAATTGTTTTTTTGAAAACTGTTATTTTGAAGAGTGAATTCAAAGCCAAGGTAAAAAAAATAGCAAATGTTCTTGACTCTTCACATCCTGACTCAAAACTTTGGTGGATTAGAATTAACTTTACTTTGGAAATAAGAATTGCAATCAAAACAACAAAAGGATTGTTACATAATCAATGAGCTTACCAATATGGCTGTATCCTATGCACTAAACATGTCTCATATTGTACATTATGACAACAAGCTCATGGACTTTTGGGAACTTATACTGACAGTTGCATAATAAATGTTAACATAATAGAATTTCCAGCATTCACTTATGTCTTTAGCTCACACAATTTTGTTTTGATTTGGATATTTTATTTCTCACACGAAGACCAACTATTCACATTGCATTCCAGTCATTGCCAGTCATTAACATTGCCCCATTTTCTATTCTTGCCCTATCTCTGACCCGTATTAACCCATCAAAGCCTCCAGAGTAATCACTGTTAAAAGCATTGAAAATAATGAGTTTTTTTTATTGGAGCCTTTTTCTCTGACAAAGAGAAGGCTGAGGAGTGACCTAATAGAGATTTTAAAAGTTATAAAGCTGTTTGATCAATGGACATACAAAAAATGCTGCTGTTTATGAGGTTTCCAATAGTAGGCATCATAAATTTAAGAGTCACTGATAATTCAACAAGGAAATCAGGAGAAAACATTTTACCCAGAGAGTGATTAAAATGTAGAACTTGATAACATGTCAAGTAAAGGCAAAATACTGTGTACTGGGGTTTCCCATAGCTGACGGTATTATAAAATGGCTGCTGGTGGTTTTCAGTTGACATAAAATGGCTGAGAAGATGTTTTAGCTGAAGTAGCAGCTTGTTTAAGTTGACATCTAATGTTAAAGTTAAAGGTTAAGGTTAATGTTAAAGGACAAGCTTTGTAGCAAGAAAATATTCAAGGTAACAAGAGGTCGTACACAAAGGTCCTTTTGAGCAAAAGCAAACACTCAGCTGCTGTTGTTTGTACAGAGACAGTTGGGTAAAGAACATACTTGAAGATGCTGATAGAAGATTCCATACCAGGCTGGTTCAAAGTCTGAGACCTAGCACAGGATATAAGGGAAGGGTCTACCCTCTCTGGCTGAGACACCCCCACCACTGCCACCCAAGATAATCATATTCACAAGATTTTGAACATAAAATATATGCATTTAAATATGTTATAATTTCAAGTGTAACAGACATAAAATGATCTAACTGAATTCCTGTGGATAAACAGCTTTTGATAGCAGGGAGATGACTCCAGCACTCGCAGGGAGGACTCAATTACAGGTGCAGACGTCAGCAGTATTGGAATGTAGGCGGAAGTGAGGACTGCAGATGCTGGAGATCCGAATCAAGATTACAGTGGTGCTGGAAAAGCACAGCAGGACAGGCAGCATCCGAGGAGCAGGAAAATCAACGTTTTGGGCATAAGCCTTTCATCATGAATGAGGCAGGGTGCCGAGGGGGTGGTGAGCTAAATGGGAGGAGTTTGGGGGGTTGGCTGGGGAGATGACCTGAGGGTTGCAGTGAGAGAGAGACTCACTGGAATGTAATTGAATAAGATACATTGTGAAAGCCTAAGGATAGGAAATATAGAGATTGTCTCGTAAACATCCTGAAATCATGGGTAAACCTAGGGTTGTCCATCATTAAACATGCAGTCACATGATTAACATGATTGGATGTGTATATAACACCATGATTGGTTTGTAATTGCCAAAGATGGGCTAATACAAATCTATAAATAAATGCATGCTTTTTTTTTGTCCAGTGAAAGAGCTTCTAGATACCCTCAGAGGTTTCTTCCCATTGATGTAACATCAATAAACTGGAGGTGAACTCTGGGTGTCTCATGATTCATTTGGTCATTATGCCCCATCACTGTGGATACTGGAACTCTGAAACAAATACAGGGAATGCTGGAGAAGCTCAGCAGATCTGGCAGCATCTGTGAAGGAGGTGGGCATATTTCTGTGTGACATCATTTCCTATCATACTCACATCTGCACCATGTAGCAGCAGGACGCACAGCAAACACGCTGCTTCCGTTACAAGAAAATGGTCATGCATCAAAGTTGAAGAGGTATAGTCCTCAATTGAGTCAAGGGAGGCAGTATTCAGTCGGGGGGGTCCCAGGGCTGTAGGTCAATGGCAGCCTCTGTATCAGTCCAGATGCCTAAGCACAGTCATCTGGCTGCTTGGGTGCTCAGGGTGAGGATTCCATTCTCGTAAGATGTGAGAAGCCAAATGTTGGGCATTGCATCACTTGCCTCTTTCTGCTCTATCATAGGCTGTTATCTCCTGGAATAAGAGAAAAGGAGCGATTGAGTGAGAAAACCAGCCTTCCTTCCATTTATTTTGTCTGCACTACCCTATGCTTTGGCAAAATAGCCAATAAAATTCAAGACCCTTCCCATCCTATTTTACAATACTGTCTTCCACCCAATTCTGTCGGGCAGAAAATACACGAGTTTGAAAGCACGTACCGACAGATTTAGGAACAGTTTCTTCTCCACTGTTATCAGACTTAAGAACACACCTCTGATTTGGTAGAGTTGATCTTTCTCTGCACCTTCTCTGTAGCTGTGACAAATTTGCCTTTTGTTCTATTACCCTGACGTGCTTATGTAAACAATGTCTCATTAGCATACAATCCTTTTCTCTGTATTTTGCGACAGGTGACAATAATAAATCAAACTAAAAATTGGTTTGGGTTAGTGTCAAGGTTAAAGATCAGGATTCGGAAAGGTTAAACCTAATGCAACTGTTAGTGTTGGTGTCCCAAGTGAGTGAGTAGGTAGCGTAGAGACCATGCAGGGTTCGTAATGTGGAGAATTGAGTGAGAAAGAGCAAGCAAGGAAACATGGTTCATGCAACAGTGAGAGTAATAGCACCTGGTAGCAGAGGTCAAGTGAGTTTGAGGTAGCATGGAAACAATCATGATACAAACCTTGGCAGAGCAGAAAATATCATTGACCTTCTTCCTACACTGCCAAGCATTCCTTCAGAAGACTGAGACTGCACTGACCAGGGTGAAAACCTCAGGCCATGCTGCAAGGGTCTGGTGTCATGGCCTCCTGTGGGAAGAGGAGGTCTGTCCTCTGTACCAGCCCATTGACCAGGGCTTCCAGGTCCGTGTCTGCCAATTGGCGTGGTGCTGGTTTCCTCTTATCTGCATTTCTGGGACAAATGTCACAAAATGCACAACCGGCTTGAAGGAATAAGGAAAAAGATATCCTCTGGCAGAGTCTAGGCAAAAACCCTGTTTCAGCTCAATGTACTGTGAGTTGCAAGCAAACATCTTATTTGGACATAGCCTTTCCCTAACATTACATACCGTAGCAAAGATAATTTTTGGGAAGAAAAAATCAATTTAATCTTTTCAGTGTTGCCTTAATTTGATTGTTTGGGAGGTGGGGGTGATTCAGTTTAAAATAATACCTCCTAAACAGATGGAAACAATATCCTATACAAAGAGTTGATTCCTCTGTTAAAACATATTGAAATTTATGTACCTGTGAGACAATTTGCATCTTCCTACATATTTATATATGTCTCCACCTATAGATTTTGGATGTAGACATATAGTCATACAGTTGAAAAAGAAAACCATCCTTTTTTTCCCTGCTAAGCAATCAATAAACCCATTACATTCTTCCTCAACAGATCTGTGAGCAAAATCATAGGAGATTTGAGACTCAGCAGGATGTATTTTGTCAGGGTACAGGAATCTTCCTCCAATGTAGAGCTATTTTTGGCTTGGATTTTTTACACAGTGCCATGCTCGCTGTTTTTTGTGTTCACATCCACCCCCTTCAAATCTGATGTGTATGAGAGAGTTGAGCCACACCACTTTAAAATAAATACACATTTACTGAAAAAAGATGGGAAATTGTCAGTGAATCCTGTATCATTTTAAAGGCGTAACATTTTTTCTACTTCTGCGAAGAAGGAAGTATTTGGGGAGGAGGGGAAGTGTTGGAGGGGAACTGTAGTGGGAGTTGAATAAGGTTTTATTTTTAAAATGGTCTGCAACAGGAGTGAGACAATACCTTACGGGTGGCGTTGTGGTTCAGTGACAAGCACTGCTGCCTCACAGCACCAGGGACCCTGGTTCGATTCCCATCTTAGGTGACTGTCTGTGTTTGTAATTTTCACATTCTCCACGTGTCTGCGTGGGTTTCCTCCATGTGCTCTGGTTTCCTCCCACAATCCAGAGATATGCTGGTCAGGTGAATTGGCCTTGGGAAATTGTCCATAGTGTTAGGTGCATTAGTCAGGGGTAAATATAGGGTAGGGGAATGGAGCTGGGAGGGTTACTCTCCAGAGAGTCAGTGGGGACTTGTTGGACCGAAGGGTTTGTTTCCATACTGTAGGGAATCAAATCTAATCTTACAAGCTAGTACTGTAAGGCATATTTCAGCAGCATGAATCTTGAACATCCTAAGGGTCCATGTCAGTAGAAATGTCTGAAGAGGAACATTATTAACCTTAAGGCCTTGGGTTCAGATTAGAGAGTATAAAAGATTTCTGTAGACAGGATAGAAAAAAGATCGCGGATGAAGGGTTTAATGTGCAAGAATAAAATGTATACAATATAGGCATATGTGATCGCAGAGGGCACAGAGGCTGATGGTTTTCTCTGTGTATTGGACAGATGCGGGTCAGAGTCAGGAAGAGCTGAACACAGCTCTTTTTCTGAAGAAGGGCTTATGCCCGAAACATCGATTCTCCTGTTCTTTGGATGCTGCCTGACCTGCTGCGCTTCTCCAGCAACACATTTTCAGCTCTGATCGCCAGCATCTGCAGTCCTCACTTTCTCCTCACAGCTCTGTTTAGCCAACCCAAGACAGACTCTCTCTCCCTAAGGTTGTTTGAATAAACAAGAAGTTAGCCTTGCATATCTGTGCCCTCCTGTGGCCTATGCAGCAGATTAACCACAATGGAGTCTAAATTCAGTGGGCATATAAATGGTGTGGGGCTCAGGTGCGTGATTACACCATGCCAAGTGCAAACAGCAAGTGGCTTTATACTGTCTGCTCGTCACCAGTGATAGTGACAGCCCTGAACATGCAATTGAAAGTGCTCATGGCATTAGGAAGTCAAAGCTATGACAGATTGTCATGAGTTAAAGTCATATATCTTTTTAAGGAGAGAAGCAGTGTAGCTAGAGGCAGTGATAGCAGTCATTGTGAAGTTAAGTCCCTCTGACATGGAGAAAGACAGAGTAAAATGGGTTTATATTGCCTTGAAGAATGAGAGGGCTGTGGATTGAGCCATTAGTGAATACATTTAAGGATGAGAGAGACAGATCGTTGTTCTCTCGGGTAATCATGGGATTGGGGAACGATAGGAAAACAGAGTTGAAACCTGAGATCAGCAAGAGTGGAGCAGGCTCGATGGGTTGAATTCTCCTTCTCCTATTTCTTATGTTCTTGCAATGACAAACATCAGATAGTCTTGGACACTGCTCAAGAGGACTTGGTGCAAGGAGGTGTGAAGGAGAAGGGTGTGCTATATTCAGAGAGGATTAATTGGCCCTCTAGATAAACTCTCAGATGGCACTGGGATAAGGTCATTGTGGCAGTCAATGCCAGGAATCAAAGCCTGAAGATCTGAAAACAATTCTGGGAAAAGTTCAATCATCTCAAATGAGTGGGTAAAGCCATTGAAAAGGTCAATGCAAATGCCATGTTCTGTCAACTGATCCACAAGCCTCACACACTGATGGATTTAATATATCCCATGAATTAAATAACTATTATCTAATGTTCGAAGCTGTACCTCATCTTTACATAATGGAATGGCAAAACCCATAACCTCCATTTCACAGCTTGCACACATTGCCAGCTATTCAACTGTGACAACCATTGTATCCAGAGAAATGACACCGCACTCACTGTCGCAATTCGCTCTCTCTCACAGGTCAAGGAGGCTCACAATTAGTGGGAGCAATTAATAAGTGTTAACATGTGCAGCTGCCTATCCATACCCTACTGTTGCACCCCATGGATTAGATAATATCAAAATAGTCATTACAGAAACCAAAGTCAGCAGTGGTGCTGAAGCAATTGAAGTTGACGGTATCTTCATACCAAATTCTCCTTCTCATCTTATTTCCCTCTTGTTGTACTACGCTTCTGATTCACAACAGCAGCTCATGCAAGTGTACTCCTTTTGCTTCCCTCCCTCACTGTCCTCCATTCCACAACTGCAGAAATAACCTTGCTTCTTTCTCCTTTCGGATCCCTCAAACCTGCCAGCTGGCCAGGCAGTGGTGGGACAGCAAAAGGTGAAACAGCCAAAAGACAGTGATAATAAAGAAAAGACTACAAATTGCTCTCACATGTACAAATATTGTCCCTCATCTACAGTCATTCTGTGCACTATAGAGATTGACATTGAGACAGGAATTGCACATGGTGAGGCTTTGGGCATAAGCACCTGAACCAAGGTAGGAATTACACAGATGCCAACTTTCTGGAGGGTGACATTGCATATAAGTTAGTCTTCAGAGGACTCTGAGAAGCGTTTGAACAGATAGGCAATGAATGAAGGTTATTAGGTATTCAAGCTTGTCATAAAGCCAGCGTAAATGGCAAAGAGTGCGGAGAATCTGGTACCAATTTTTCACGGGTCTTTGTGGAGATCTTCAAGCAATTCAATGGCAACACCATTCGCAATCCTGTGTACCCAACCATGATGCAGTGATGGAGGACTCACTGACGTCTCAGTTTCCATTTCAGCACAAATAGAAACCACCAAACATCTGGGTCCCACAATAGAGAGTCAGACTGCTATTTTGCAAGGGCAGGGCGATGCCATTACACATATAGATGGCATTATTCAATGAGTCACAACACTACCATTATTACTGGGGCATCACCAAAAAGAGTGCAACAGTTTCTCCATGTGCACAAAACTGTTGTCCCCTTGGGAGGGCTCCGTTTGTCTTCACATTATTATCTATCACTCTCTGTCCTTACCACTGTGCATCAGTCAAACATCCCAGATCGCTTTGAACATGATATAGTTCAAAGATCATCCTCTGAGGCCCCGAACCTTTTGAGGTCATCTGAAGTCTCCCATGTTGGAAGACCTTCATTTTCCAGCAGCTACTGGAGGAACACTGCATAGGAACACTACCTGAAACGTCGATTTCGAAGCTCCTTGGATGCTGCCTGAACTGCTGTGCTCTTCCAGCACGACTAATCCAGAATCTGGTTCCCAGCATCTGCAGTCATTGTTTTCACCTGGAACACTAGAGCAGTCAAGACACAAGGAAGATGGATTAGAAGAGAATGAAGAAGGGTTATTAGTTGGCATTTGTATGCAATATCACATGATTTGATTTATAAATTTAGTTTGGAATGTTAATTTTGTAATGAATTTTAATTTTGTATTTTGACCTCGCGCAATGGTCAGTGTCAGAGGGAAAGTAAGATGTGAAGGTGTATTGCCTTTGGATACATTTTTCACCAACAGTCTTGTCAGAAAGACACTGTTTAGCTTGACTCCTCTGTTCAACCTCCTCTTGTCCCTCCTCAGCTATTCACTGTCTGGTAGGAAGAACTATGCCCTCATTGCAGTGAGGCTGGACAGCACACAGCAGATCATGCTGAATAACCGCTCTCCTGAGTACTCAGGGTCCAGTCAACAGAAACAGGTGTATTTGGTTTTGGGATTCCAGAAACTTTCAGCTTGTGGCTGGGTAGTTTGCTACAACCAACTGAGTTCAAAGAAGAAGAGGGTCCTGAACAAGATGTAGCTTATAGCCTGATAGCAACTATGTACAAATTGGGAAGACAAACACACTTAGATTACTCGAAGATTTGCAGATCAAGGTCTGCCCTCCATGAGATCCAGATTGATCTGTCTTAAATTCAGAGAGGTAAAAACAATGACTGCAGATGCTGGAAACCAGATTCTGGATCAGTGGTGCTGGAAGAGCACAGCAATTCAGGCAGCATCCGACGAGCAGCAAAATCCCTTAGGGCTTTTGCCCGAAATGTCTTAAATTCACCCAAGTCTGGGGTATAACATCATCAGATTGGGTGGAGCTTAGACATTCACTCACATTAACCCTTTGAGAATTATTACCTTCCAGAACATCACTCCTCGAGCTGTGTTCCCATAGTTAACATTTATTTGTTAATTACATTAACCACCACCTCATCTTCCCCGGAGTCTCTGATGACACAAACCCCCAAAATCTGGATGTTTCACAAATTTTCCAGCATGTGTTTTGTTTTCGAACATGGAAACTAACCTTAAAGACTGTTGACCTTGATTTGATCTTTATCTTGAGAGCTTTGTAAGTCACTGCCATCACAATGTTCCTCACTGGCTTTGTCTTAAGCAATTATTGATGGTTGGTTGTTTTGCAAAGGGATGAGATTCCTGCAGTTTTATTTCATACAGATCCCCAAGTGTATAGCTTCTTGAATGACTGTACCCTTCTGCTGGTGGTGTTGTATCCAAAACCATTGCTTTTAGTTGAAGTAAGTTAACCGTCATAGACGGTGACGTCTATTATAGTAGGCTGCTTGCTGCTCCCCGTAGGACGGTTTGTCTTTATGCATGCTATTATAATCCTGTGGACTTAACTGTGGAATTAACCTCTTTGGCAGGATAGGGAGTCTTCAATTTTCTGCTGGTAAGCAACTCTGATGGAAATAAGCCACTCTGGGGTGGGGCGGAAGGCTGTGTAATAGTCTGCGTTCTTCTTCAAAGGGGACTTTGCTGATTGGAGCCCTATGCTTGGCTTCCTTCTTCATCTACATTGGGGAGACAGAACACCAACTCACGGCACATTTCAAGGGACATCTCTGGGACACATGCACCAAACAACTCCACCGCCCTGTGACCGACCACTTCAACTCCTCCTTCCCACTCCCCCAGGGACAAGCAAGTCCTGGGTCTCCCCTCTGCCAAATCCAAGCCATCTGACAAATGGAGGAAGAACACCTCATCTTTTGCCTTGAGACTCTGCAATCAACCGGCATCAATGTCAACGTCACTAGTTTCAAATCTCTCCCTCCCCCCACCTCATCCCAGATCTGATCCTCCAACTCGCCACTGCTCTCTTGAACTATCCATCTTCCTTCCCACCTATCCATTCCACCCTCCCCTCTGACCTATCACCATTAGCCCCCCACCTGCATCTAACTATCACCTTCCCAGCTACCTCATCCTATTCTCACCCACCGAAAAGCATCTCACCCAGACCTATTCCCTATCCTATCCATGTAAACCTGCATTTCCCCAGTCTAATCCACCTAGCCTGCGCATCCCTGGACACTACAGGCAACGGAGCACAGCCAATCCACCTAACCTGCACATGTTTGGACTGTGGGAGGAAACCAGAGCACTCGGAGGAAACCCACGCAGACACGGGGAGAATGTGCAAACTCCACACACAGTCGACCGAAGCTGGAATCGAACCTGGGCTCCTGGTACTGTGAGGCAGCAGTTCTAATCACTGAGCCATCGTGCCACCACACTGTTCCTTCCTTAGGAAGTCTAGGTGCAGCAAATATTTCATGCAAAACCCTGACATCAGTTTATGGGATGATGCAATAAAACTTTTCCACCTCTATCCATAATAAAAAATAATAGGGATAAGGTGAAATCATCTATCAAACATAAATAGGTCTGTTCCCACCCGCTGTTATGGTCTGATGGGGAAAGGTGTAGTTATCAGTAGCTCCCGTTACCCAGGCTTTGCGAGTTTAACCTTCACTGGTGAGCTCCTCCGTCTTTTTCAGGATACCTGTCCTCCACACCAACAACAGATCCTTGGCTCTGAACTTGGTGATTCCCAAGTACCCTTGGTGTTTGTTATCTAGGATATCTTTTAGCTGCAAAGCTGGAATGACCAGCCTTTCATCAAAGGCAAATAATCCATCCAGAATCACAAAATGCTGTTAATGCTGAAATACATCTGTATGGCCAATCCACTGGACGACTGGTCTGACCAAGCTTGATCACAGTATCAAGGAATGGTAAAACAAGCTCAGCCCTTGTTTAGTTTCTGCTGTATTTGCTTGAGCCTAGTTTGGATTGTTGTACAGTAGGCTGAGGAAACATATGACTTTCACAAATAAATGCATTGTCACTCTCTGGCTGTCTGCGTAGCTCTGGAGAGTAAATCCACCAACATCTGTAAATCTGCTTGCAAATATTATGTCTCACATTTAAACCTCATGAGACAGAGTCAGGATCTCTGTATCAGTGGAGGCAACCTTGCCAATGCTTTTTAATCAAAGAAGGAAGACAATGATTTATGTTCTGCCTCTGTAAGCATTTTTAGGCTAAGGATGCAGCCAGAAAATCTCTCACGCACTCATGTGACCAAGAAAGCCTCTTTGTCTATAACTACATAGCATGGCTCAGTGTGTGACATTATCCAAGAGCCAAAGTATACTGGTTTCCTACATTGCTCTGGTTGCTTTTGAATGATTGCTGCTCCCATACCTATAGCGGAAGCATCCACAGAAATGGGAGTTGGAAAGCATGGACTGTGGTGGACCCAGGACATCTGTGAGCATCAATATGTCCTTGACCTTTTGGACCTTAAATATGAGCAATATCACAAGCTCTATCCTTGCCTTTTCTTGAAGGGTTGACCAAAGGACTAAGTCATAGTTGCCAAGTGAGGCAAGTGTTTGGTTGCCTAATTGGTTTACCATGCCTAATTATCTTTGCAGATATGTGCTGATTTTAGAGTGGCAAATTCCAGATTCTGAGAGGCCAGCTTTATTCCATCGTTGTTGACAATGTGCCCCATGAAGGTAATAGATTACATGGAAAAGTTATACCTGTTATTCAAGATAAGCCCTCCAGCTTGTAGGCGTTTCAAAACCGGTCATAGTCCTTGACTATCTCCCACATACGTCATCCATGTTGCATGTATCCTCTTATAACTCTTGTGAAATATTGGACACATTCCATCAAACATTCTCTGGGGCTGAGGCAATCTGGAGGAAAGCAAAATCTCCCATACAGAGTTACAAATGTACTAAGCGATTTTGATTATTGGACACCTGTTGGAACACTAAACAAAACAGAAAGAATTGCAGATACTGGAAATCTGACATGGAATCAGAAATCCAGAATCAGTTTTCATCTACTTCAAATGGTGGCTTGTTCTCACCACCATTTTGTTGAGCTGTATTAAAGGTAACACAAATTCTGTATGGGTACAGTAACTATGCATGAACATCATTTGGTTGGTTTTGTCATCAGGGAAAATGACACCCATTCTGGTCATTAGCTCAAGTTGCTTCTGAATTTGTTTGGTTGAGGTAAGTAGAATCTTCCTGGGTACACAGAAACCTAATGGTTTGGCATCCTTCTTTAACTCAATGGTCTAACCACATTCAGTTTCTTCTAAACCTGTGAACAATTCAGTGTATCACTTCTCAAAGAAACTTTGATGGCCATTGCAGTTCAATTTCTTTTCATCTTTTGAAGAATACTGAAGGAATGACACACCCATTTGCTCAAGAGTGAGGTCTCGTGTATATGAAGTAAGTATACATTCTCTACTATCTTACATGTTATTGCTACCGTTTTGCCTATTTACATTCTTGAGATCTTTTCTATCTGGACCATGTTGCTTTTGCGGGATGTAACTTCGGATTGTAAATTTTCTGACAAGACAGTGACACTCAGTTTATCTAACTTAAAATAATGAAATGACCTTGAAATAGATGGATAGATTCTGTTTAACTAAATTGGTTACATTTTCAATTTCCCCTCAGAATGGAACGGGTATAATTCCTAATGCTGGTGTCTCTACTATATAACCATTCTTGTACGTGTAGCTATTTAACACTTTGCAGCTCTATAACTGTACCCTACTGCTATACAACATCTGGAAGTAACTTATAGTTTTGGAGACATGTCATTCTTCTTTGATAGCTGGACACTGCTTTTACCTGAAGCATTTCCGTATTCCACAGCACTGACAGTGACTCTTAGTATCAGTTTTATGGCTGATTTTTTTTTATGTTGGCTTGTGACATGTGTCTTCAAGGATTTTATACCTTATAAACTGGGTTCATGTGCCAGATGTGTGTCATGATATATCTGAACAGATTTATTAAAGTAACTAGACTGGATGTTAATTATAGAGTCATAGAGATTTACAGCACGGAAACAGACCCATTGGTCCAACTTGTCCATGCTGACCAGATATCCTAAATTAATCTTGTACTATTTGCCAGCATTTGGCCCATATTCCAGTAAATCCTTACTATTCATGTACCTATCCAAATGTTGTAATTCTACCAGCCTCTGCCACTTCCTCTGGCACCGTCTGCATGAAAAAGCTGCTCCTTAAGTCCCTTTTAAGTCTTACCTCTCTCACCTTAAACCTCTGCCCTCTAGTTTTGGACTCCCCCTACCCCAGGGAAAAGACCTTTTCTATTTACCTTATCCATGTCTCTCGTAATTTTATAAACTTCTATAAGGTCGTCACTCAGCCGCCAGTGCTCCGGGGAAAACAGCCCCAGCCTATTCAATCATTCCCTATAGCTCAAACCTTCCAACCCTGGCAGCAATTTTTTGTAGAAATAGATGATTTCAGCCAGACGCTGTGATTAATGACATTATGACAATCAACCTGTCTGTCCTTTTCCATTGCAGCCCCTGTGCAGCCTTGAATGAACATGGCTGGGGATGAGGAGGGCAGAAAGACAAACCCATCATAAGATTTGCTCCATTTAATACTAACTTCAGCATGTACAAGATATGCTTGATGAATAAATATTGCCTTCTCAAACCATAAGTCCGAGAGCACACTTCCCATGATTTCCCTTCATTTCATTTCTAAAAGTGGGGAAAATTGTGAATCTAAACTTTTGATTTGAATTGAAAGAATTTGAAGTGCACCCACCAGCCATGAAGATGTGAAAAATCCGAACCCAGAATGTCCAGGACCGAATTTACAATTTGTTTTCTATTCATATACAGAATGAGGACCATTACTGGCTAGGCCAGTAATTTATTATCTATCCCTAATTGTCTGCAGGGGACCTTTCTCTAGGTCCAGAGTCACATGAATGCCAGACAATGACAACAATTTCCTTCCCCAAAGGACATTAGTGAGCCTGGATAGATTTATCCTGACATTCAGCGATGGTTTCACAGTCTTCATTAGACTCTTATTTCAAGCTCTTTTTTAATTGAATTCAAACTCCATCCTCTGCCGTGATGGGATTTGTACCTAGGTCCTCGGAACACGACCTGGGTCCCTGGGTTAATAGTCTAGTGATAATATCACTAGGCCATTGCCCCCTCTGAATTAAAGAACAGATTCCAATTATGATGCAGGAAATCTTCCGCACACAAGGCACATGCTTCTGATCTGGTTACCAGGGAGATTGAGCTAACTGGAATTTAGCTAGCAGAGCTTCTGCCTTGACCAGTACATGCACCACAGATATTATGGTAATCAGACTAGAAGTTTCTTTTTCCGTGTATTAAATCCTGAAGTAAAAATGAAATTGGAGAACGGAGAATAATAATGTACAATTTAAAATTGGTCCCTTTTTCATAGCAAGTGTTCATTGGTTATTGTTTCCCATTCAGTCACCTTGATTAAAAAGTTTAAGCTACATATATAGATTTCATCATGCTTCGCCATGTGTAGCAATAAACTGATAGGCAGGAATCATGAGATTGAGTTGTTAAGATACGCTTTGCCAGTTTGTTTTCTAAATATGATATTGCTAGTGAGGCACATATTGTGTTAATTAAATGCTTGAAATGAAGTGATTTGAGTAATGAGATCTTAATTGTCTGACAAGGAGTTGCAGCTTACGCTTCTAATCAGGGGCCAGACAATGATGGCTCTTTTCTTGTGGTATTGTCTCTCAACTGTCTCCCTTGCTCTCGAGCCCATTCCCATCCTAGCCCATGTCCCTTCCCAGAAGAATGGAGCAGTCCAGTTCCCCATTTAGGAGGCTCTGATAGCAGGATGCCCTTCTGCCCAGTGGAGGCATCTTAGTGACATTCCACTCGACAAACGAGATTGTTACATTCGTTGTCGATGATTGGAACATCAGTAATCACGAAATGTGCCACACTTAACACATGCATTCATTCATTAACTCATTCATTTGGAAACTCCACGTACTGTAATTGTCAATTTTGAGATGCACAGGCTGCCTATTAAACTAAAGTCTGCTGCTGCAAACAAAGTCTTAACATATGTTTATTCACAATTATGTGCCTGCTAGTTGGTGCATCAATTAGCAGTGAGATGAGTCAAGTGTTAATTTATTGTTTTTATTTCAAAAATATACTTTATTCATTTTAAAAAAATATGCATACATAGTTACTAGAGTCATTTGATTCTGTGTAGTCTTTACATATCGAGAACAAACAAATCCATGGAATTGCTTAATTATACAAGATTATATTTACACATATTTGAGCCATCTGGAGGGTCCAATAACTGAGTGGACTCCCATTTAACTTTAGCAGAAGAAACTTAGACGGTGGTCTTTCCCCACGCACTTTAGTGGCAGCTTCCCCATGTTTTAGTGCGTTCCTCAGCACGTAATCCTGGACCTTGGAATGTTCCAGTCTGCAACATTCAGCCTAGGTCAGCTCCTTGCCCTGGAAGAACAACAAGTTTCGGGCAGACCAAGTAGAGTCTTTCACTGAGTTGATGGTCCTCCAGGTTCAGTCGATAATTATGTCAGTGTGTGTCCTAGGGAACAGACCGTACAGCACAAAGTCCTGCATCACGGAGTTGTTTGGGACAAACCTCAATAAAAACCACTGCATCTCTCTCCAGACTTCCTTTGCAAAGGCACATCCCAGCACGAGATGTGTGACCACATGCTGATTACTTCCTGATGGACTTGTGGTCAAAAGTGTTTTTCTTCACAAATTTCTCCACAGAGGACAGGTGATACAATGGAATGGTCCAATTACCTGGAGCGGTTCCGCGGCAGCGAGGCCAGGCCCATCTTTCACAACACCAAGCACAGGTAAAACCTCAGCAGGTAGTGACTCTTGGTGTTTGCGTACTGGGGATCCACACACAGCTTGATGCAGCCACAGTCATGGCCATCAGGATGAGGGCAATGTTGGGTATGGTCTTACCTTTCTTATCCAGAGTTTTATACATGATGTCTCTGCAGACACGGTCCATCTTAGATCTCCAGCTGAAGTGGAAGATGCCTGGGGTGACTGCAACAGAACAGGTTCTGGCAAAGGGCAATAACAAAGAGTTCCTCACACCAGGTGTTTACCCACAATGGAAAGCCCACTTTCAGCCTCACCTTGGTGATAAGCTCCTCCCAAGTTCTTTGCACAATCCCTGACCCCTCCGAATCACATTCCCAGCATCTTCAGGTATTCTGTCCTAATGGTGAAGGGAGTAAAGGATCAGTCGGCCCAGTTCCCAAAGAATTTGCCCCACTCTTGCCTTGATTTACCTTGGGTCCTGAGGCCTGTTCAAACTGGTCGCAGATGTTCATGAGTCTCTGCACTGACAGCAGATCTGAGCAGAAAACGGAGAAGTCTTCCATGTATAGGGAGGCCTTGACCCACAGACCTCGATTGCCAAGAATCTCCATTGCCTCTCAGGCTCACATCTTTCCTGACGGACTCAGCAAACGGCTCTATACAACACACAAACAAGGCAGGAGAGAGTGGGCAGTCCTGCCTGACTCCGGATCTGATCGGGAAGCTTTCTGATTCCCACCCATTGGTTGTGATTGCGCTAATGATGTTGGTGTAGAGCAGTTGGATCCAATTGCAGATTCCCTTCCCAAGGCCCATTTTAGAGAGTGTGTCCTGCTTGCAGATGTGCGATATCCTGTCAAAGGCCTTCTCCTTGTCCAGGCTGATGAGGCAGGCTTCCACCACCTTCAGGTCAATCGTATTCCTGAGGAGCTCGAGACTCTCAGAGATCGTCCTGCCCAGCACAGCATAGGTTTGGTCAGAGTGGATCGCCAATCCCAGAGCACTTCTGGCCCAGCTGGTGATGACCTTGGACAGGATTTTGTAATCCACTTTTAACAGTGAGATTGGTAACCAATTTCTAATTTCCTCCCTCTCTCCCTTCCCCCTGTAATGAGTTTGATGCAACCTTTCCTCATTGATTTGCACATGCTCCCTGCCAGAAGCATACTGTTGTACACCTCCAGCAGGTCCTGGCCATATCAAATCCCACAGAGTCGAACACAACTCAGCCAGTAAGCCGTCGCTTCTAGGAGTTTTATTGTTTTCTACGGACTTGAAGACCTTGGTCATTTCACCAGAGATGGCAGCTGGTCCAGCCTCTCTCGTGTGCTGTTGTATAAGATCTCAGTAATAGACGACAGGAACGGCTGGGAGGCCGCACTACCTGTGGGCTGTGTGTCATACAGACTGACATCGAAGGATTTGCTGATTCTCAGGATGTCAGACTGAGGTGACATTACCGAGCCATCTTCCTCCTTCAGGCTGCTGAGCACGGAGATCTTTTTGTGCACCTTATGGAAGAAGGAACGCGAGCATGTCTCGTCCTGTCCCATGGAGTCCACCATGGACTGCAAGATTATCTCGGAGGCCTCCAAGGCAAAGAGTGATGCTTGTTGGCTCTTCACCTCCTGGAGGTCCTCTGTGACATTGACCCCATCATCTGCATCAGGAGCTTGGACCGTTGGCCCTATCTATCTCGCCTCCTGAATACCTTTGAGGAAGAAGAACCTCCTAATGTTCCCTTTGACTTTTTCCCACCCACCCACTGGAGATTCAAAGAGTAGCTTCATGGTTCTCCAACCCGTGTAATCCCTTTTGAGCTCCTCAATGTGTTCTGGGGTTAGCAATTCCACATTCAGCTTTCACGTTCCCTTGTTGGTCATCCTGTACGTCACGGAACTGCTTGGGATGAACCTAAAATGTACAGCTTGGCATCTGAGAAATTTTGCCCATGCACAGTTCACTTGCCCTTCAACTCCCTGTGACTGTGATACTTTCCTGTGAGTTGTTCTAAATGTACTAAAATGACAGCAATAGGAACATTCACATCATCCAAGGCTGTAAGCGAGAGACAGACTGCTTGTATTTTCATGCTAGTGTAATCACAAGTGCCAGTATGGCACGTGCTGGAACTGGCTAATGAGACTTCCTCATTAATACTCACCATGTCTGCAAGGCTCTGGTTCATTATTACATTTTGTTTCCTTGTTGCTGTTAGCTGTCAAGAAAGAGGAAGCAGACTGCTGTTGGGCATCACAATGTCGACTGCTTTAATGATGTTTTCATTTCCCTTGTGTAACATTTGTTAGGGAGATAAGCAGAATGATCAATTCACAAGATTACCAGACAAAAATAAATGAGAAGGACCATTCATCTCTACCCTAACTCATTCATTCAGATTTTTTTTAACAATAGTGTCTTCCCTCAAGTGTCTTAAACTTTCCTTTCGATCTTCATTTCTCGGTTATCTTGTTATCACATTCCCTGAAACACATTTACTTTATCTCCTTCACTTTTCTGTGATAATATCACTCATTATCCTCTGTCTAAGCTAATTATACCCAACTCCCTAGTTCTTCGTCTTGACTTGGATTCGAACACTGCAAAATATAAATTGGTAGAGCCCTTTCGCTAAGTCAATTGTTTGTGATGTTATTTCTCATGTCTACATATGTGATGTGGAGGTGCCAGTATTGGATGGGTGGACAAAGTCAAAAATAAAACAACTCTGGGTTATAGTCCAATGGGTTTATTTGAAACCACAAGCTTTCGGAGCACTCCTCCTTCCTCAGGCAGCTAGTGAGAGAGAGTACATCTGACACAGAATTTATAGTAAAAGATCAAAGGGTCATACAACTTATGCGAATGTATTGAACAAACTGAGATGGTTATTAAGCCTCTAATCAGTTAGACTGGAGGTGCAGGTTTCAATTGGTTAATATGTAAATCCCAGCTCCAAAATAATTTCAGGTTTTATCAGAATAAAGGTGACACCTTAGGTCAGACAATGCATTTTAAGTGTGACGCCATGTTTCAAGTCTGTTTGTATTTCATCCTGGAGCCGGACTGGTTTTATTTCCAAAGCAGGAATTTATAACATGCCACATTAATTGACTGTCTACAGATTGTGTGCTTTTTGAACAAAATAGAATGTAAAATTTGCAAATTTTTGACTTTACGGGCGTGAGGTGAATCACATAGATATGCGTGAGAATGTTAGCAGAGTGACAATGAACATCCACTGGAAGTGTGCAGAACCTGTAGATTATGACCCCAATCAGCATTCAATACTGATTTTGTCTCCAGTGCTGTTATTTTGGAGCTGCAGTTAATGCCCTTTCGAAATCTCACACAGCTGAACCTGCACTAAGTAGCAGAAAGAACTCCCTCACCATTCAGTGCTATTAAAGCCATCATCAACTACTTTCAACTGAATTGCTGATTGATTTCTTCTTGCTCTTGCTTCATTCTCCACATATTTGGTCCTCTTTTTGGTTGGGGCTGAGGTTGCATAAGTCTACATTGCTGTTAGTGCAGGAACCTGTTTTTTTTTTACTGATTTCCAGGCTTCTGCATGAACTGATGCCAATAGCCCTGGATGAACTGATAGCCATTCACTTTGGGGATCAGCACAAATTGAAACCTGAGCAAAGAGCAGGCCAAGCTACACAGGAGAGAGGAGATGGAGAACAACTCTCAGAAGAGGAGATATCCATGCAAGATTTTCACAGTGAACAATTCACCCCTGAAGGATGTTAGCAAGGAATGTGCAAAGTCTGTATTTTATGAAACGTATTTTCACTGAAGTCTGCAATCTGTTTACAGATACAGTTGAACCTCACAGCAGACCAAGGACCACTTTATCTACATCAGTGTAAGTGTCTTTCTAGTTTCATCAGGGTGACAGCTGTTGATAGCTGCCAGATCTCGCAATTTGCTCTCCACTGTTAAGTAAGGGAGGTCACTAGCATTCTCCATTGAAAGACAGCACATTAGTTTCAGCCCCTCCCATCCGTGAGGAGCAGGTGGAGCGGGCACACGGCTTCACCATGCTGAAGGGTGCCACTCACCGTACGCACTGCGGGCACCAGAAGTCAACTGCTCCCTGTTTCAGGGATTTCATTCCCTGAATGCCCAGCTAGGAGTGTGATGATGCACAAAGAATTATGTGGGTGAATACGTGATAACCTGGCAGTAGTCATGAAGCCATCATTGTGTAGCAGCTCACTTTGCCAGCTGTGTTTGAGGCATCACAGTAAACCAAGATGTGGCTGTTAGCAAGATAACGGTGCTGGGAACAGGAATACCCTCTCTCTGACAGTTACATGACCTGCTCACCCATACCTGTTCCCATTAAGGTAGGTGCAATAAACATTACGCAAGCTTCATATTCTCGCTAAAGTTCTTTCATTTCATTCTGAAACCCATCACTTGAATTGATCTGATTTAAGATTGTCACATGTACCTAGGTACAGTGTAAAGTTTTGTTTTGCGTGCACTACGGGCAGATTGTACCATGCAAAGTGCATAAGGGTGATAGAACCAAGCGAGGAATACAATGTTACAGCTGCAGAGAAGGTGCCCAAAGAACAAGGTCAGCATTAAATTTGAGGTTTGAGAGGTCCATTCAGAAGTCAAATAACAGTGGAGAAGAAGCTGGTCTTGAATCTGTTGGTACATGTGTTTAAGATTTTGTATCTTCAGCCCAACAGAAGAGGTTGGAAGAGATTATAACCAGGATGGGAGGTGTCTTTGATGAGATTGGCTGCCTTTGCAAGGCAGTGAAACATGTAGATGGAGCCAATGGATGGCCTATTCTGCTGCCTGGCTCTACATGTACAGTCCTATCACAGTACAACACAAACACTTATTGTGGGTAGCCTTCAGTTCTTAAAGGCAATCTGTTCTTAAAGCAAAGCTGCGCTGAGTCACAGGGGGCTGCTGCTAAATATTATTTCTGCTGATTAACAAAAGGGAAATAGAAGATTGTAATAGAGAGAAGCTCCCAGATTCATGGAGGCAGTGCTGGTCTATGTGATGAAAGGTGATAGGAGGGGAGAGTCATGTTTCTATGGGGGAGGTGACAATAGAGGGAGAAAGGGGTGCTCAAGGCAGACACTCGGAACAGAATTGGCCAGGTGGCAATGGAATCAATACTAGAGTTTGGCCTCAAAGAAAGTGGTGGAGACTGGTACAATTGTAACATTTGTTTGGCATCTGGATGGTATATGAATAGGAAGGATTAAGAGGGATATGAGCCAAGTGCTGGCAAATGGGACTAGATTAGTTTAAGATATCTAGTCAGCATGGACAATTTGGACCAAAGGGTCTGTTTCTGTCCTGTACGTCTCTCTGACTCTATGACTTGACTGAAGTGCCAGAGGGAATATGAGTTGAAGGTGGCTGAATGTCTCTTTATCTACCCATCACAATTCCAACTTCTCATGCTATTTGATGTAGTGTAACTCCCTCAGCACCATTCAGGACAGCGTGGTTAACATTCTCAGTGGCCACCTCACCTTCAAACATCTGCCAATGATGCTTGTCTCCAAGCCACATCTTGGAGTCTGCATCCTTCAGGTGTACAGCCCATTGTCCAAACTGACAGCAGAGCAGTGCCATAAATCCTTCCCTCTCTCTTGCAAGACATAACAGTAGATCAACAAGAGACAGGGATGCTTTTATTCAGACAGAGGAGCTGGTGCTGGTACCTGGAGTAAGAGCACCCATAATAGATAACTTCTCAGAGAACATCCATGATGATGGTATGTTATTGCTACACTCCTTTCTTCTCCATCCTCATCCTGCCTGACATGTTGGCTTCTGATGAGGCGACCGTGGTCTTTTTGATTTCCTCTTCTGTTTTTATGCTTTTCCAAGTCTCAAAACTGACCAGCCACTGCAACCGTTGGAAGAGGAGAGACAAAAACCACACACCAGTGATGGGGAAATAGCACCAGATAATCTGACACTCAGGCACTAACTCCGCTATTGGCACTGTATGTACTTCAGAGGCTAGTATCAAGTCAGAATCTGTACATGCTAAGTCACTGGCCATGAATGGGCTGAGACCAGGACCAGGGTCGAGAGTGTGGTGCTGGAAAAGTTGATTCCTGATGAAGGGCTTATGCCCGAAACATCGATTCTCCTGCTGCTTGGATGCTGCTTAACTGGCTGTGTTTTTCCAGCAGCACACTCTTGACTCTGATCTCCAGCATCTGCATATCTCCTCCCTGAAGCCAAGACCAAGGGAAATAGGACAATTCACAAGCCAGTCCTCACGAGCACGTGGTCATGAATATAATCTGTTACTTGGAACTTGATGATGCAATACAGAGGAGAACAATGACTGCTGAGATAATATTAGCATTGACTGGCCTGCGTCACACTGTCTTAGAACTTCTAAGCAACTTGTAATGTCCAGCCTTAACTCAATACAGATCACAACATCAAGAGTTGGGCCCATCTTTATCATTGTGTAAGTAGTGGCCAAATCATGTGAACACTGGCCATCTCATGATCAAGGTATTAGCTTCTCTTAATCCAGAGGTAAAAGTCACCCATTGTATTGATGCATGTGGAAGCTTAGAAAGAGCTCATAAAGATTGATGTTGGGTGCCATGCTGTCATTGTGTAGGGAGTGTCAGTACTCAAAGGCAGAAGTCTAGCATTGTATCCTCCAACAAACTATTTGGACTTCAGAGGCACTTCCTCTTGAGAAAGGCAGTATTTCCATTGAACTGAATGTCTTCTCTCAGCAGTGGAGACTTTGTGTGCCCTTGTTATTGCCAATTAGTAAAATAACCCTGACTGCATGCTCACTGTGGTGGTGCAGTCTGGTCAAGAACATGCTGAGGGGGCCACTCCCTCACTACCAGACGCCTGGAGGAAGAACGCCTCATCTTCCGCCTCGGAACACTTCAATCCCCCACTCACCTATTGTACTCCATGCTACTTTCTCCCCATCCCACCCTCCTCTAGCTTATCTCTCCACCCTTCAGGCTCTCTGCCTTTATTCCTGATGAAGGGCTTTTGCCCGAAACGTCGATTTTGCTGCTCCTCGGATGCTGCCTGAACTGCTGTGCTCTTCCAGCACCACTAATCCAGAATCTGGTTTCCAGCATCTGCAGTCATCGTTTTTACCTATCAGGGTCAGTCAATTGTTTTTGACCAACCACTGACATCGGTAGGACAGGCAAAAAGAATGACATACAGGCACTAAGGGTATGTACAAAGGTGAACAGTTCATTTCTGTCCAAGTTATTGGATAAAAACATCAATGAGAAAGCTTTTGCAGAAGATCATGATTGGTGGATGGTAACCAAGGTGGTAATGGGATGTCCAAGAGTGAACAAACTCGGGGAACGGCACATCCATGGTGGTTAAAGGAGGTCGTTTTATTAAAAGTGGAGTATGAGACATTGACCTCTGATGTGATCCATGCTACTACCTCCCTGCCTTCCCCAATTCTTTTTCCTCTTCATTTCAAGGCATCCTCCATATTCCTGGAGACAATGGCTGTGCCCTCATGACTATAATGTTCTGGAGGTCACAGGAGGCATTGCTAATGTTCAATGTATCCTGGTGGAATCCATTCCAAGAACTTAAAGCAGCTGAACTGTTGCCTGAGGAGGTTGGTGGCCTCCAGTACAACCCGTCCATGCTGACCAGATATCCCAACCTGATCTAGTCCCACCTGCCAGCACCTGGCCGATATCCCTCCAAACCCTTCCTATTCATATACCCATCCAGATGCCTTTTAAATGTTGCAATTGTACCAGCCTCTACCACTTCCTCTGGCAGCTCATTCCATACACGTACCGCCCTCTGCATGAAAAATTTGCCTCTTAGGACTCTTTTATATCTTTTCCTTTCACCCTAAAACTATGCCCTTGAGTTCTGGACTTCCCGACCCTAGGGAAGAGACTTTGTCTATTTATCCTATCCGTGCCCTTCATGATTTTATAAACCTCTGTAAGGTCACCCCTCAGCCTCCGACGCTCCAGGGAAAACAGCCCCAGCCTATTCAACCTCTCCCTATAGCTCAAATCCTCCAACCCTAGCAACATCCTTGTAAATCTTTTCTGAACCTTTCAAATTTCACAACATCTTTCCGATAGGAAGGAGACCAGAATTGTGTACAATATTTCAACAGTGGCCTAACCAATATCCTGTCCAGCCACAACATGACCTCCCAACTCCTGTACTCAATACTGTGACCAATAAAGGAAAGCATACCAAATGCCTTCTTCATTATCCTCTCTACGAACCTGTACCCCGAAGACTCATTGTTCAGCAACGCTCCCTAGGACCTTATCATTAAGTGTATAAGTCCTGCTCAGATTTGCTTTCCCAAAATTCAGCACCTCACATTTATCTAAATTAAACTCTATCTGCCACTTCTCAGCCCATTGGCCCATCTGATCAAGATCCTGTTGTAATCTTAGGTAACCTTCTTCGCTGTCCACTACTCCTCCAATTTTGGTGTCATCTGCAAATTTACTAACTGTACCTCTTATGCTCGCATCCAAATCATTTATATAAATGACAAAAATGTAGTGGACCCAGCACTCCACTGGTCAGCAGTTATTCAAAGCCAACCCCAATACTACAATACAGTACTGCCACAAACTCAGCATAAGCAGAAGAAATAATAAAGACCTCACTGACAAGTTGGTGTTTGGCCCTTTAAGCAAGTACTGGATGAACCTCATGTTGTTAAATGCCTGTTCAGCTGAGTTCCTGTGCAAAGTTCCTGAAACTGACTCCCAAACAGCCAGGAGAACGCCTAATCCACATCCCAATAACACAATTCCTGCTGCCTTCAGTGTGTGTAAAGTTTCGGGCACATTTCCAGAACATTCCTGGCAGGCTCCCATCATGCTCACACTCATGCTCTTCCTTACACCTTGCAGGTCACAGTAGAAATGGCCATACAAGTGGACAGTACAGTTTTGCTGCTTTGGGGCTTTGTAGAACCAGTCGTGCTATAGAGTTGAATTCTGCCCCCTGTGTTATTAAAGGCCTACTTCGCTGTATTCTCAAGTATATATTCTGTCATTAATAAAGGAAAAGATACAAGGATAGCAAAGCATGCATTTGCAACAAAGCAAAGAACAAGGGTCCCTAGTCATATCTGTAGTATTTATGGTGTAGTAACTGATCCCTATGCAACATTTAATTGCTTTAGTCCATCAGTGGAGCAAGAGAGTCAAGTGGCTGACTTGCACAGAAGTTTCTAGAGAGACCGAAGACCTGTGAATATTGTGATTTTTGTAAATTGTAAGGCGTTCAAAGTTCTGTAAATAAACTGGATATAGAACTATCTCCATTGCTTTGAAAAGAATCAGATAAGTAAGATATACTGCAACTCAATTCAAACATAACAATAGATGACAAACAGACCGAACAAAACAACAATACAATGTTTTATCTGTTGCAGTAATTTACTTTCTGACTGAAATTTGCTCTGCAAAAATCCAAATTTATAGCAACAATAAACTCATCAGCTAAACTAAGCAGATTGCCTCTCTGAGACAAACAGAATAATTTAGTGTGTTTTGAATAAAATATTGGGAAACAGTTGATAATTACTTACAAGTCCCAATTACGATTTTTGATGTGTCACGATTAGCTTGGCCAATTAGAACAACAGGCTAGATTCTCTTTTTAGCTTTCATTATGGTCCGCCAATCAAAAAGGTACAAAACAAGATGGAATGATTACTTCAAAAATGCAAAAGGTATGTTGATTCTCCATTGTTAAAATTACTGAGGTGGATATAAAAATAAAAAGATTAATAATAAATACTATATTGGCAATAATAAGCATTACAAGTGATCAATGATTTGCACTTTTTGTATCTATTTAAATAGTGTCCCATAAATTTGCTCCCTACTTTTTTGCATTAATAAACCAATGAATCATGATACTGTTACAATAGTGATACCTATGGGCTATTGAATTTTAAATTTCATCAACAAATTGTTATCCCTGATAACTTTAATGAACTAAAATCTGTTTTTGAAAAGGGAAAACGTTAATCTAAAATGGCTGCAGTGATCATGTGATCGCAGATTAAGGCAGGTTTTGGGTGTCCGGTGTGAAATAAACAAAGCTATCTGAACTGAAGTTACCATTTCTTATCTAAAAACATCAAAACCCGGGAACTGTTTTGATTTGATTTATTGCAGTCACATGTACCTGAGTACAGTGAAAAACTTTGTTTTGCAAGCAGTACAGGCAGATCAGAGCAAACAAGGACAGACAGATCATAGTGTGCTTAGGCAGCGTGAGGTGTACAGGTTACAACTGCACAGGAGGTGTGCAAAGTAAGGTCATCATTAGCAAGATCAATATTATTTGAAGTTAGAGAGATTCATTCATCAGCATAATAACAGCAGGGAAGAAGCTATTCTTAAACCTGTTGGTCCATGTGTTCAAGCTTCTCTATCTTCTGCCTGATGGATGAGGTTGTAGGAGAGCATTACTGGGGTGGAAGGGGTCTTTGATGGTGTTGGCAGCCTTTCTGCAGCAACAAGATGTGGAGGTGGAGTCCATGGATGGGAGGTTGGCTTCCGTGATGGTCTGGGCTGCGCACACAACCTTCTGTAGTTTCCCATGGTACCTGGGTAGAGCAGTTGCCATGCCAAGTTGTTATGCAGCCGGATAGAATGCTTTCAGTGTTGCACCTGTTAATGTTGGTGAAGATACTAAGCTGTCTGAGGAAGAGGAGGTGTTCCTGTGCCTTCTTGACTGTTGCATTTACGTGGGAAGTCCAGGACTGATTATTGGTTATCGTCACTCCGAGGAACTTGATGCTCTCGACCCTCTCCACCTCAGCTTCGTTGATGTAGATGGGAGCATGTCCTCCTCCTTTCATCCTGAAGTCAATTAAGTTCTTTTATTTTACCGACATTAAGAGAGAGAGATTGTTATCATTGCACCAAGATACTGAGCCCTTCGCTATCCTGACTCATCATTGTTTGACATCTGTCCTACCATGGTGCCATCATCAGCAAATCTACAGATGGCGTTCATTCAGAATTTGGCGAAACAGTTGTGGGCCTACAGGCAGTCCAGTAGGAGGCTGAGGACAGATCCTTGGGGGGCTCCAGTGTTGAGGATTATCGTATAGGAGGCACAATTACCTATCCTCACCAATTGCAGTTGTTGGGTCAGAAAGCTGAGGATCCAGTTACGTACGGTAGAGCCAGGTTTCAGAGTTTTCAGATCAGTCTGGAGGGAATATGGTGTAGAAGGTGGAACTGTAGTCGATGAGCAGGAGTCTGATGGAGATGTCCTTGTTGTCCAGGTGTTCCAGGGGTTAGTGTAGGGCCAGGGAAATGGCATCTGTTATAGACCTGTTACGTCAGTAGGCAAATTGCAGGGGATCAAGGCAAGATGGGAGACTGGAGTTGATGTGGGCCATTACCAGCCTCTCAAAGCACTTCACAAAACTGGAAGTCAGAGCCACTGGGTATAGTCATTAAGGCACATTGCAAGTGCTTTCTTTGGTACTGCAATGATCTGGTCTTCCTGAAGCAGGTGGGGACCTTGGCTTGGAGGAGGGAGAGGTTGAAGATGGCAGTGAATACCTCTGCCAGCTAGTCCACACAGGATTTGAGTGCCTGGTTGGGAAACTGAGCCTGGAAAGCATTGAGTACATCAGAGAGGGATGTGTCTTTGTCTGCTATCTTGCTCTGCTTTGTTTTGTATCCTGTTATGTTGTTCAGGCCTTGTCATAGGTGGTGGGTGTCCGTGTGGTTAGTTTGAGGCCTCTGATTTGGGCTGGTATGCCTCTTGGTACCTCTTATTGCTTTACGGAGGTCATATCTAGATTTTCTGTATCTGTCTGGGCCATCCGACTTAAATGCTGTATGCCTGGTCTTCAGTAGGCAGTGGATTCCCCAGGTCCCTCCTCCCTACCTTTTATCTTAGCCTGCTGGACAAACTTTCCTCATTCCTGAAGAAGGGCTTATGCCCGAAACGTCGATTCTCCTGTTCCCTGGATGCTGCCTGACTTGCTGCGCCTTTCCAGCAACACATTTTCAGCTCTGATCTCAAGCATCTGCAGACCTCACTTTCTCCTCAAAGATTCCCCAGTTCATCCAAGGTTTCCGCTTGGGCAATAGACAGATTGACTTCTTTGACATCCAGACATTAGCATTTACTATGTAACTTACATGTATATATAATTTCACATCTTGGGAGATGAAGGGCTCACCTGCCAGTTAGCCAACTTGGGAAAACAGTGCAGCTAAACATTAGAATATCTGTAGAACTTGATTTCAAAAGCTGCTTTTGTGCAGCACAGCAGAAGAAAGGAAAATTGAATTTGCTACCTGGGCCTAGTTTAGTTTGGGATTGTGTTTGGCTTGGACTGGATGAAATGAAGGGTCTGTTTCCTTGCTGGATGACTCTATGACTCTATAAGAGCGGAAATTCCATCTCTCACTGTCTCTCTCAACATCTCAGAAAACCGCAAAAGGTGAAATTACAAAATAAAACGTTCACTAAGAATTCAAAGATATCTACACATTCTACTACAGCTGAGGATACAAGTCAAATATTAAAGATTGAACAACTATGGTATCAGTTTAAGAATCTAATACCCCAAGGAGATTCAACGCTATTTACCGACATGAGCTGTATTCTCCTTGTCTGAATCAAGCATTATCCCTTTAAATATATTACCCATGTTGGTTTGTATGTTTAATTATTGCATTTCATTATTTTACTCAGGATTAGTAAGTCATAAAATTGCTCTTTCTTTCATTCAAAAAAACTTTGTAATTGGCTCATTCATTTAGATCTAGTTAATTACACATTTAATTGACATGTAATATAACTGCATGCTGAAAGAAAATGAAAATATTTGTAATTTTAATGACTGAGAGGGAGTTGAAAAGACGGGAACCAATTCCTCCTCCTCATCTCCTCATAGCAATACATTTTTCCACAGTCTTAATATGTTCAAGTTACAAAATGTAGTTAAGTTTCTCTGATGTGGCAGCCAGTTTAGAGTTGCTCAGCACAATTACTTCAATATAACACCGAGGGAGTGCTGCACTGTTGGAAACACCATCTTTCAGATGAGAAATTAAACAAAGCATTGTCATTTCAGGTGGACATAAAGGATCCCATGCCACTATTTTAAAGAAGAGCAGGAGAGATATCTCTGATGACCTCGTTGTTAAATATTTATTGCTCAGTCAATATCACAAAAACCAAGTCATTATTGTTGCTACTTATGGGAGCTTGCTATGTGCACATTGACTGCAATGTTTCCTACATTACAGCAGTGGCTACAGTTCAACAGCGCTTCAATTGCTGTAAAGCACTTTGAGATATCCAGTGATCCTGAGAGGTGCTACATAAGATGAATGACAGGTAGATTCATTGGAACATATAATATCCTGTGGGGAATTCATTGGGTAAATGCTAAAGGATGTTAAGGGAGAGACTAGAACTGGGGCATATTTATCACGGAGAGCAAGAGAATATTTTTCTGTCAAAGGGTTGTGAGCCTCTGGAACTCTCTGCCCAAAGAGTGGAGGAGATAGGATCATTGATTGTCTTTAACACAGAGGTAGACACATTGTTGACTAACATACGATTCAATGGTTATCGGGGAAGGCAGGAAAGTGAAATTAATCACTGGTGGTCTTGTCAAATGGCAATGCAGACTCGAGGGGCTGAATGGCCTACTCCTGATCCTATTTTGCATGTTCCTAAGTCTTACTTTATCTTTCTTTGCTTTTTTTTAAGCTTTCAAGCCGCTTTTTTTTCTCTTCTCCTCAGTTGCTATGGAAGTTGTTATCATCACTTTACTTCTCGATTTTGCTTAGCCCATTTTTTAAATACTCTGGATTCAGTTTATGTCTTAACTGTCACTTTCGATAATCTTCTATTCCTTTCCAGCTTTAATAGTTCTGCTTTTATATCATCAGTCCTACCATTGTTACATTTTCTCAAGCGTTTTTTTTTCACACAAATGTACTTGCTGTCCTCAATTTTTCCACATTCACCCAAATGTGGGCGGCCACAATTCACTGTGAATACAAGTAAATGTAATTAAACTGCCGGAGCACATAGCAAAAAAAAAGACTAGATTATTCAGTAGTCATTTTATTAAGGAAATGTTTCATCTTGAACACCTAACAATAATACCGTGTTTGCAATCTCACTTTTTTTGCATCTGAAACCTATTTTTGTTGGCAAATTAAAATGAGAACAGTGGGGATCTGCAGAATATTTTAAAAAAGGCAAATGTTCAGGCAATTGCACAACGCTTCCCTCAGAAAAAAAGCTGCCGACATTAACACGCACATTTCGGCTAAGGTATTTGCAACTCAATTCAATTACAAAGATCCAATTAGCATTACATCAATTACAGCCAGTCTGTTGAACACTCCTCATAAATGTACCATCATACAAGAGAAAACAGGATAGAATTAATTTCTCACTGTCGCAGTGGCCCTCTTATTTCTATGCCCTAATTAACATGATATGAAGTTGGTTTCTAAAACCAAATAAAACTGATCGGAAATGAAATGGTGAGGAGATACGTGGAACAAATTGTACATTAAAGACATCAAACACAGGAAGTTAGAAAAGAGCTTTTGGAATAGTCGCAAAAGGGTTGAGAGTTGGTTTTACAGGTTAACATGCCAACCAGTTATTCCCTGTTACATATTAAAAAATGAAAATAAAACAAAGAACTGCGGATGTTCTCAAAAACCTGAGCATCTGCAGAGAGAAATCAGATTTAATGCTTCGAGTCCAGTGACTCTTCCTCAGAACTGGCGTATGACAGGCGTAGGATGGGAGAAAGTTCATGTGCTGCAGATATCAGTTGGGCCAAATGGCTATTTTCTGTAACATAGATTCTGTGTGGATCTATTGATATAGAAACGAATGGTGCAGCTAAATGACAACAAGTTGCATTAATTTACTGTCACATAGCAAACAGGCAAAAGACACTTCACAGCTATGCAATTGAACAAGACAATTTGCAGAAGTGTTTATCTACCTTCAATGCTGTTAATTTGTGATCAAACATCAGTATCAATGTGATTTGGGGTGAATAGCATGACTTGAAATGGATGCTCACTGCTGCTTTCTTGATCCACTGCTGCTTTCTTGACCTTGAATATGCCCAGTGTGGCCCATGTAGCGCTTTAGGGACAGATATGATTAGATTAGATTAGATTACAGTGTGGAAACAGGCCCTTCGGCCCAACAAGTCCACACCGACCCGCCGAAGCGAAACCCACCCATACCCCTACATTTACCCCTTACCTAACACTACGGGCAATTTGCTAATTCAGCAAAACCTGCTCCCAGAGCCTAAAATGGTTGGTGCAAAGTCAATATCCTCAACTTTGGCCAAAACTAGTGCAGGCAGCTAATTTGTAAATCATGCACTAAGGCTCATATACTTGGTGACCTCTAAAACAGTGACAATTAAAGACTCTCTCCACAATTCACAGATAAGGTGAAGTTGAGGAACCTTTGCATTGGTACAGCTGTTAGAAGCACTCAGCTGAATTTTTGGAGCTGCTTTGTCCCAGCTTCTGAATGCAGTCAAAGGTCAGCGCAGTCTACCTTAGCCAAGCACGGGGTCAGTTGTGCAGGTCTATTGATTGGTAACATGTTCAGGAAATGGAATGGAGTGTGATAGAGAGAGTTAGCTTTCCGTGGAGTGGAACAGGAGAGGGTAACGAAGGAGGAAAGAGTGAGGAGGTACCTTGGAATCTGTGTAAGTGAAGCTATTGTGAAGGAAGGGTTTCATTTCTACAATAACCACCTCTGGTCCCAACATAAGCCTATACACCTCCTCCCACCCTGTCCCCTGTAAAAACACCATCCCATATTCCCAATTCCTTCGCCACATTTAGATTAAATTACTTATAGTGTGGAAACAGGCCCTTCAGCCCAACAAGTCCACACCGACCCTCCAAAGAGTAACCCACCCAGACCCATTTCCCTACTCTGTACTTACCCCTTCACCTAACACTACGGGCAATTTAGCATGGCCAATTCACCTAACCTGCATATTTTTGGACTGTGGGAGGAAACCAGAGCACCCAGAGGAAATCCACGCAGACACGGGGAGAATGTGCAAACTCCACACAGTCAGTCACCTGAGGTGGGACTTGAACCCAGGTCTCTGGCGTTGTGAGGCAGCAGTGCTAACCACTGTGCCACCGTGTTGCATCTGCTCCCAGGAGGACCAATTCCAATACTGAACAACCCAGATGGCCTCCTTCTTCAAAGACCGCAATTTCCCCTCAGACGTGGTTGACGATGCTCTCCACCGCATCTCCTCCACTTCCCGCTCCTCCGCCCTTGAACCCCGTCCCTCCAATCGCCACCAGGACAGAACCCCACTGGTCCTCACCTACCACCCCACCAACCTCCATTTAC
>NC_057728.1:13439677-13446999 GCF_004010195.1 Chiloscyllium plagiosum
CTCCAACCACAAGGGATGAATGCAGATTTCTCCAGCTTTCTCATTTCCCCTCCCCCCACCTTATCTCAGTCCCAACCCTCGGACTCAGCACCGCCTTCTTGACCTGCAATCTTCTTCCCGACCTCTCCACCCCCCCCCCATCTCTGGCCTATCACCCTCACCTTAACCTCCTTCCACCTATCGCATTCCCAATGCCCTTCCCCCAAGTCCCTCCTCCCTACCTTTTATCTTAGCCTGCTTGGCACACCTTCCTCATTCCTGAAGAAGGGCTTATGACTGAAACGTTGATTCTCCTGCTCCTTGGATGCTGCCTAACCTGCTGCGCTTTTCCAGAAACACATTTTTCAGCTATAGGCCTATCATTCTCCAGAACACATCCATTTTCAACTCTCTGCCTATCCATGGCCAACCTCCCACTATAGCATCCACCACAGAATCAATTTTTATTATAAAACTTTCAATTACATGAACAGAAATTGTATTGGACCCTTGTGCATTTCCTAAGCACCTGCCTCAAAGCTGCCTCAGTGTGCCCAGGCCTTCCTCTTCAGTGCTACCGCTGAGTTTGCAAAGTGGCTGGTTGAAAACTGTTAACTTTGACTGGGAGAGACCTTTCAGGATGATCTTGAGCAGCACTTGGTCTTGAAAGCCCAACATCTGACTGCACCATCTTGGCATGACTGGATGTAGTCTGGACTGGCTATTGGGGAGACAGTCTGAATGGCAGCCTGATGAAATGGCAATTGTGGAGCATGAATGTTATCTTCTTGAGAGAGGACAACAGGATTACACTCTATAGAATGACTGGTGCTTTGTGACCTAATGGAGCACATCTTGCTGGACAACTGCAGGCCCCTTTCACTAATGAGCTCCCTTCAATGGAAGTTTGCAGGTACTGAGACATTTGCTGGCTTCTACCTCTGCAGCAGTGGAAGCTGAGATCTAGGCAATAGATGCTCCACTATGGTCATGTCTGCTGGTGTTACATTGACCTGATAATAGGTCTCACAGTGGAAAGGCTCCAAGCTTTCCATGACCATTCTACTGCTTTGGAGCTTGATTCATCTTTGGCCCCAGGCAGTGACAGGACATAGCTGGCATACCTGCCAATGCCACCAACATTTTGGCCTGCATTGCCCACATTCTGTCACCCTACTGGTTCTCATCTGAGGCCCTTGGAGCAAATCTCACCTCCGAATTCACCCCCTTAGAAGCTGGCAGAGAAACTATCCTTTCTAACCTCCAGCCCTTCCCCCTCTCTCATCTGGTAGCAGTCAACTCACTTGCAGTCACTCACTACGTACTCAGACTTTAAGGCTCACGCAGAGCATGCATCTGCTGCAGGGTGGCACGGTGGCTCATTGGTTAGCACTGCTGCCTCCCAGGGACCTGGGTTCAATTCCTGCCTTGGGTGATTGTCTGTGTGGAGTTTGCATATTCTCCCTGTGTTTGTGTGGGTTTACTGTGGGTGCTCCAGTTTCCTCCCACAGTCCAAAGGTGTGCAGGTTAGGTGGATTGGCCATTGTATCCAGGGATATCACAGGTTAGTTGGATTAGTTATGGGAAATACTGTGGGTGTTCCAGTTTCCTCCCACAGTCCAAAGGTGTGCAGGTTAGGTGGATTGGCCATTGTATCCAGGGATATCACAGGTTAGTTGGATTAGTTATGGGAAATACAGGGATGGGTTCATGCTTGGCTGAAATGCCTGTTTCCACATTGTGGGGATTTTTTGAACTGATGGCTCGGTTAAAGCTAAATTATTGGTGCTTGTTCACCACTGTCCTAGGTTCAGTACTGCTCATCCTCTTGCAGTCTTTCAGTCTCATTATCTGGTATTGCAGTTTCCAGAGACAGCCTGCCTTTAATAAGGGAGAACCTTGTTGTTTCCAAACAACTCTGTTTCCAGTCCCTGCTGAGTGCAAGGCTATGGTGAGCTCAGTAAAGAGGTCAACAGATTGGGAGCCTCTTGGCCCACACTTTGATCAGTCAGATGGGGTGAATACTGAGGGGGTGCTGCACTTTCACATATGCCATCTTTCAGGTGAGACTTTAAACAGAGGTCCTCCTTGCCTACTGAGGTGGATCTAAAGATCCTTGGAATTATTTCAGAGAAGTGCAGCAGAGTTCTCCTCAGGGTCATGTCCAATACTTAATCAACATCACAAGGACAGATTGTCTGGTTCTTATCCTTACCTTTGTGGGTGTTCATTCTGCACAACTTTACACTGCATTTCTCACAAGAGAGCACTGACTACACTTCAGAAGTAATTTAGTGACTCAGTTGTCTTAAGCACTTTGAGGTCATAAGAAATGCTTTGGGAATTCAATTCTTTCTTTTTCTGCATAAGTGTTGTAAATATCAATAGCTTAAAGGTGAGAACAGACACTGAATGCCATTGGACCCAGAACATTAACTTGATTTCTCTCTCCACACATGCTGCCAGACATTTTGTTTCTCCAGCACTTCCTGTTTTGATTTCAGACCTCCTGCATCTGTGTACTTTGCTTTTACTAACAGAATTTCATTGCTGTAAAACTGTTTGAAAATCCAAATTGAAGCCATAATCTCAGTCCTGATTGCTGATTACCAAAATGTGAGTTTGCCAGGAGGTGCCTGAAACCCAGAGGTTCACAGTCAAGATGCAATTTTTAAGGAAAAGTCTATGTGATCTCCTTGTGCCCACCTCCTCTGAGGTTGTGGGTGTGCCAGCTGATGCACAGATGCACATTTGTGGACGGATCAAATAAGAGGTTGCGCAGGTTCTTGGAAATGGCACTGGGTATCCTGTTGGAGGAAGTTCACAGGAAGAGGAATGTCTTATACAAGGAGCTCACCGCATCCTCCTTTTCTCTCCAAGGGCTTGTACCTGGCCATTTTGATGGGATAGAAGATGCTTGTGTTTTTTATCATGCAAAGCGACTATAGCACACTGTCCTAACAGGGCAAAGTCTTTAGGCGAAAGTGAGGACTGCAGGTATTCGAGATTAGAGTCAAGATTAGAGTGGTGCTGGAAAAGCACAGCAGGTCAGGCAGCATCCGAGGAGCAGGAAAATCGATGTTTTGGGCAAAAGTCCTTCATCGGAAATCAAGCCCTTCCTGATTTTCCTGCTCCTCGGATACTGCTTGATCTGCTGTGCTTTTCCAGCACCACTCTAATCTTGACTGAGGGCAAACTCTTTGTCCAATAGGAGGGATAATGATTGGAAGCCAGTCTCTGTTGCATGGATGGGGACTAAGGTGCATAGGCATTGTTGTTCTGAGCTACTGACTGATCCTTTTGGTGCCAATTGGCAATGAAATTTTTAACTCCATTACCAAAATGGAAACCTACATTTCAACTTAAGAACTGTTGTGGAAAGATTGCTCTCTGTGATTCTGCCAGAAGCTTAACTGGAGTTCTGTTTCAGGAAACATATTAGAATATACCAATGGAATTAGGGACTTGCAAATTATTTGTCTCATAACCTTGAAAGATTTGACTTGAACATCTCTGGGTAATAAAATTACACAGTACAAAGACAAACACTACCTTTGAGTTCTGTTTCAGGAAACATATTAGAATACACCAATGGACTTGCAAATTATTTGTCTCATAACCTTGAAAGATTCGACTTGAACATCTCTGGGTACTAAAATTACACAGTACAAAGACAAACACTACCTTTGAGGCATGCAATCTGGTCTAAACTCAAATTTAATTGATGCTCTAAAGACCTATACATGTATATCTCTTTGATATCTATCGAGTAAGCTACCAAATTGTTTATTCACCATCCCAGCACACCAATTCTTAAGGGTTGGCATTCCTTGAAGAGATGTGGCAGTCATCTAGATTCATGTTCCATGGATGCTGCCTCACCCACTGTGATCTGTGATTTGTTGTTTTCACCCCAATCTTAATATATCTTCACACTAATGGTATCTTGTTGAATTATTAACAGGATTCAGAAACTCATAGGTTAATGTATATAAGGTTTTTATGACTGTTTTTTGAGCAGCCCCTCCATCCAGTCAAAGAAAATTGAATAAAAGTGAACAAAAAACCAAAGCATTTAGTCACTTGCTCAACAGGTTAAGTAGCATTTGTGGAAAGAATCAAAGTTCATTGTTTTGGTTAATAGTCTTTCATCAGAATCTCTACGACAAGAAGGTAGGAGTAATAAGTAGAAATAAGAAGAGGCCACCCTCTTGAAGTGATGTAGTTGTCTATATCTTAGCTTATGCAACATGTACTACAGAGGATTGGGTTCTAATTGAACCATACATCCTGAGGTCAATTAACAACTGACTACATGCACTAATACAATATCTCAGACTTATACATACATTTTGGTCCCACAGTTACACTGATCCCAGGAATGAAAGGGTTAACATATGAGGAACACTTGAGAACTCTGGGTTTGTACTTGATGGAATTTAGAAGGAAGAGGAGGGATCTAATTGAAACTTATAGATTATAGTATGGCCTGGACAGAGTGGATGTTGGGAAGATGGTTCCATGAGCAGAAGAGCTGAAGACACAGGGGCACCGCTTTAGAGTAAAGGGAAGAACACAGTTGAGGAGAAACATTTTCAGCCAGAGAGTGGTGAATCTATGGAATTCATTGTCACAGAAGATTGTAGAGGCCAGGTCACTTATGATGGAGGTAGATAGGTTTTTGATTTTCAAGAGGATCAAAGGTTATGGGGAGAAAGTGGGAGAATTGGGTTGAGAAACGTATCAGCCATGATTGAATTGTGAAGAGGACTTGAGGCTGACTGGCTTAATTTCTGCTCCTATGTCTTATGGTCTTATGTTATTATTGCATTAGATAAACAGTTGATTGCTTGACTAACTGATTGAGCAACTGCTGACCAACTGAGTGAATGTAAAGAGTAGGATGAAGATCTCTAACACTTAAGCAGCACATTTCACAATGCCAGCAAGCTGCTTGAAAGATGCACAGCTTTGCTAAGATCTGTGTCATAATACAACATCTTTCACCCAATATATCATAGTGACTGCCATTGGAAATCCTGTTCTGGTATAGTACAGTATTGGTTATCTCTCACAGATGAGGATGATGGTCTTCCATAAATCCAAAAACAACTGATGATGCTCATTCGTGATCCAGAGATTTTATAGCACATTGGCAATTGCTATCATGTGGGATGACTGGTTATATATTATTAGTTCGGGTCATTATCTATTCATTAAATCATCTCATTACTAAATTCTGCTCCAACATTATGTTTGACATGCAGTTGCACAGAAATTCATCATGTTCATGCCATTCTGTTCAGTGCCTGAGTGGAACATCAAACACTTCTTCCTAGTTGTAAAATATTTTTGTTAAATCCTGTCATTTTCGCCCTGGTTTTCCATACTTATGAAAATATACTCCTCCCTTGTGCTGTTTTCTCGACACATCAAGAAAATGCCCCTGGGGATAGGTGCAAAGTACATTCCCAAACAGGTCCTGTTGCTCTCCACTGTGCTTCGGCAAACAGAATGGTTCCATGTTAATCTGCCTGATATCTGCAGTCATTTGAAATCAGGCTCTTTCCTGTTCCACATAAACTGGAATATTGTCCACATAAACTGGAATATTGTGAGCAGTTTTGGCCCCCATACCTAAGGAAGAATGTTTTGTCCTTGGAGATGGACCAGAGGACATTCACATTAATGATCCTGGGAGTGAAGGGCTTGTCATATGAGGAGTGGTTAAGGACTCTGGGTCTGTGCTCGATGGAGTTGAGAAGTAAAGGGGGCATGGGGTCTGATTGAAAGTTACAGAATACTGAGAGACTTCGACGGAGTGGACATGGAGAAGATGTTTCCACTAGTAAACGAGGCTAGGGGCAAATCTCACAGTGAAGGGCTGACTCTTTAGAACTGAGATGAGGAATTCCTTCAGCCAAAGGGTGGTGAATCTGTGGAAGTTATTACCACAGAAGACCGTGGAGGCCAAGTCACTGAGGGTATATTTAAAGCAGAGGCAGATAGGTTCTTGATTAGTCAGGGGATCAAGGAGTATGTGAAGAAAACAGGAGAATGGGGTTGAGAAACATATCAGCCATAATCAAATGGTGGAGCAGACATAGAGTCATAGAGTCATAGAGATGTACAGCATGGAAACAGACTCTTCGGTCCAACCCGTCCATTGCCAAGCAGATATCCCAACCCAATCTAGTCCCACCTACTAGCACCTGGCCCATATCCCTCCAAACCCTTCCTATACATATACCCATCCAAATGCCTCTTAAATGTTTCAAATGTACCAAACTCCACCACATCCTCTGGCAGCTCATTCCATACACGTCCCACCCTCTGCATGAAAATGTTGCCTCTTAGTTCTCTTTTATATCTTTCTCCTCTCACCCTAAACCTATGCCCTCTAGTTCTGGACTCCCTGACCCCAGGGAAAAGACTTTGTCTATTTATCCTATCCATGCCCCTCATAATTTTGAAAACCTCTATAAGGTCACCCCTCAGCCTCCGACGCTCCAGGGAAAACAGTCCCAGCCTGTTCAGCCTCTCCCTGCAGCTCAGATCTTTCAACCCTGGCAACATCCTTGTAAATCTTTTCTGACCCTTTCAAGTTTCACAACATCTTTCCGATAGGAAGGAGACCAGAATTGCATGCAATATTCCAACAGTGGCCTAACGAATGTCCTGCACAGCCGCAACATGACCTTGCAACTCCTATACTCAATACTCTGACCAATAAACGAAAGCATACCAAATGCCTTCTTCACTATCCTATCTACCTGTGACTCCACTTTCAAGGAGCTATGAACCTGCACTCCAAGGTCTCTTTGTTCAGCAACACTCCCTAGGACCTTACCATTAAGTGTATAAGTCCTGCAAAGATTTGCTTTCCCAAAATGCAGCACCTCGCATTTATCCGAATTAAACTCCATCTGCCACTTCTCAGCCCATTGGCCCATCTGGCCCAGATCCTGTTGTAATCTGAGGTAACCCTCTTTGCTGTCGACTACACCTCCAATTTTGATGTCATCTGCAAACTTACTAACTCTACCTCTTATGCACGCATCCAAATCATTTATGTAAATGACAAAACGTAGAGGGCCCAGCACCGATTCTTGTGGCACTCCACTGGTCACAGGCCTCCAGTCTGAAAAACAACCCTCCACCATCACCTTTGAGCCAGTTCTGTATCCAAATGGCTAGTTCTCCTTGTATTCCATGAGACCTAACCTTGGTAACCAGTCTCCCATGGGTGACCTTGTCGAACACCTTACTGAAGTCCATATAGATCACATCTACCGCTCTGCCCTCATCAATCTTCTTTGTTACTTCTTCAAAAAACTCAATCA